>NC_092348.1:80838882-81185903 GCF_963676685.1 Mytilus edulis
GTAAAAGTGTCAAAAATCTTCAACAGTTTAACCGGAAGTTTAAGGCCAAAATCGGCCCTTACCGGACCTACTCATTTGACAAAGACGCTGTGCAACAACATTTAATATACCTACTTTCTAAGCACTATAACATAAATCGTCACTGTTTCTGTTGTTCAAAAGGACGAACAGTAATAAGAGTAACACTGTAGATATAAAAAACATTTACAATATTAAGTTCAATTCTTTTTGAAACAAGACAAGCTGTTACATTTATGATTTAGATGCTATTTCCAAACTGAAGAATTTTACATTGAATTTTTATTTCTGATCATATCTGAATGTTATGTTAGTTGTTGTTTCACTGTACCTCAAAAGTCACTATATAAAAAAAAAGCTGTACTAACTGCAGATGTTTGCATATTTTCTCCAAATAATTTTATTAACTACCAAATTGGACTCACTTCATCCATTACCTCCAAAAAGACCGTCCCCACCAAAAAGACCACAATCCATATATCCTCCTGAAACGCCAAACGCCACCTCCGTACATTGGGTATGGCTGTGCAATGTATTGTGCAATCAGCATTAACACAGTTTAGGGCAAACAAACCAAAGACGGCGACAACAGCAAGTGTCTTTTATTCTAAAATGCAAAAAGACTTTCAAAAACATCTATAGTTTTGATGAAATACAAATTATAAAAATTCCAATGCTGTTGAAAAGTATTTATTAATGCAGGATTCGATTTTCACTAAACAACGATTTTTTTCCAAGATTCAAATCTAAATGGATATAACATATAAAATATTATTTTTGTCTTAGTATTAAATATTGAATGGTATATTATCGTATCATTAGTTGGTATAGTGAGCATGATGATATCTATAGGTATTGAATGAATTGAATTAGATAAAAAAAAATATATAAACCAGGACATATAATCACATGTAACATGCAGACGCTTTCTTAACATGTTAATTTAAACAAGACACTAACTTATAATATTGCAATACAATGTACGAATTGAACAAAGGAAAAATTACATGTCGGTACTCTAGAGTGAGGACACGTTCTCGTATTTATATCTACACATAATTCGAGTGACAGCCCATAATATATTTAAGAAATAATGAGGGCTAAAAATTTATTTCCCCTCCAGTTTGAAAATAGTGATTTTTTCCGTAGTCCAGTAAAAATAATGACTGGCTCAAGTTGCAAGCGCTCAATTTTCTCAGCATATCTCCTACAGGAACAGTCCCATAGCTGCCATGCATATTCTAAAACTTGATGTATACATGAAAGATCTAGGTCAATTAAGATTGTTTCTGTGAAGAATATATTTTCCTTAATAGGTAGAAATTGGTGGATTAAACGTGGTTTTAAAGCTATCTAAACCTCCAACTTATATGACAGTTGTTTGCAGTTCTGTTATATTGACAAAATCGACTTAGCAACTTAAACAGACATAATAATAAAACACCATTAATTTTACTAGCCAACATTTGACCAGCTGTTTTAAGTTTCTAGATAAATATGTAATCTCATCTCTCCATCAATATATGTTTATATATGTAGCATTATCCTGATGATGCTTTCAAGGAATTAAGTTTTTGTTTTTGTAAAATTGTTGTTGGTTAGCTGTGAACGTTGTCTTTTAATAACGAGATAAATTCTTGTGGTTTTTAAAAAGTGTTGCGGTAATGTAAAGTTACTGTGATTGTTGTATCCGTGTCTTTGTTCATTCGCTCGTCCACACTCTGTATCCGACCCGATGAATCGATTTCAAAAAAAATTAACAGAAACTTTATTTAATATTTGCTTGTATATAAGGTAACATTTAATAACTTGCAAAAACAATGTACTCTTGGATTGTTCATAGATACCTAAAGTTGATGACCTTTTTAATGCAACTATAGGTGTTCACTTGGAAAGCTCACATTTACATTTTAGAACGACTATAGACTATTTTGTAACTGATCCGATGCTTCTTAGCCATAGGAAGCTCATAAATGCTAGTCGAACTAGATAAGTGTTTTTGAAAGCTTCTCAGTGGAATATCTAAAGACAAGCTGGCAAAGCAATGATAAGCGTATAAAATTTAATTTCTACTTTTATTTTCAATATCACACATTATTACAATTACAATGCACTAAAATTTACACTTTTTATCAAATTGTAACAGTATACATATTTTTTCCATTTCAAATACTAGAGTTCACATGTTCTTCAGATGCTTCTCAAATAATCACTGCTTTCGTAATTCTTATAACATCATTCATTCATGACATCTAACACTATACACTGAAATCAAATAAGAAAATAGAATTATAAAACACCCCTATATATTGTCATTGAGTTTCAGTGTTAATAAAGAAATTATGAAAAAAATTGAGAAGTTGGGTAAATATCAATGTGACAGCAACCCAGTAATACAGATTCAATGAAATAGATAAATGAGTGAAGGGCACATGTCCACATTTGTTTTGCAATTTTATACCTATCTCGTGTGTGTGGTTCATATTTGAGAGGTCATCTATTTCGTTTGATCTAATATTTATCAAGTGATACATATTCAATTTGTTATCTTTTTCATAAAACTAAAAAAATGAACACATACAATTCCAAACTTATTTAAATACATATATTGAGATAAGTGTTCTGGTTGCCAGAGAAATCGAACTAGATTTGATATACACATGTAATTATTTTAAACTGATCTTCAAGTTAAATGTTTTATTGTCGCTTAAAAACGCCAACCAAGTTGTTACAATGATTACAATTGAAGACGCCAACCAAATTATTACAATGATTACAATTAATGAGGCCAACAAAATTATTACAATTATTACAATAGAAGATGCCAAACAACAATATATTACAACGGTAACCATTATTTGGTTACAATAACACGAATAAATGACTATATGTGTATAATACTTACATCAAGTTAGGTTTAACGACCGAATAGACCATTGCCGCCATTGTTGTTGCTCAAAAGTAGGAACAAGAGGAAAAACATCACTGAAAATAGAAAATGTTACAATTAGCATCCACCATTCAAATCTAATCAAATCTTACATTTCTAATTATACCCTAAACTATAATTGAGAATTTAAATGTAGTTTTTAATTTCTTGAAATAATAGCAAAATTCTTGAAGACAGGTAACCTAAGTAGGCAATACAATTTTAGAAAATTAGAAAATTCATTGTATGTTTTACCATGTGAATTTATTGTAAAAGAAATAACGTGATAATCAATCATATCGCTTATACACCAACTGTATTTATTTTCGATTAAAAATAGAACTTACGAAGAGCTCCGTTTTGTCCTCCACCTAATCCGAACAGACCATCGTCCATCCCTCCACCAATACCACCGGCCAAACCTCCACCATATCCACCGGCATATGGACCAGCCATAGCGCCTCCATAAACTGGGAGCGGTTGGTAGTGTGTGATTTCGTCAACGTAGCCTCCCTTCTTTCCATATCCGGAGTATCCATGGTAACCACCTGATTTGCCATATCCTTGGTAACCACCTGATTTGCCATATCCTTGGTAACCTCCCATTCCGTATCCTTGATTACCATACCCGGACCATCCACCTCCATTGCCGTAACCATCAGCACTAACACAGTTCAGGGCAAACAGACCCAAGACGGCGACAATGGCAAGTGTGGCTTTCATTCTGAAAATCAAAAATACCGATTAACTATATCATCGAATGGTATCAGAATGACATGCAACTTTTAAGGATATACAATGATTGCAATATGAAAAATTTCTAAAACAGTCCTTTCCGTCTTTCTCTTTTTTTTTCTCTTGTGTTTTTTTTTTCTACTTTTTTTTAGCGGTATTGTTCGTAATTCTTGGAGATTACCCCTTGTTATCTATTTGATCTCATTTTTTAAATATCATCTCACGTTATCTGTCTATCCTTTAAAATATATGTACAACCACAACTTCATTTTAATTATTGTAATGATTAAAAAAAGTGAATATTAATAAAAATGATATTATGACACATATCATGTTGTTTAGCCTCGGGCTTTATATATAAAAACTTGTTTAAACATTTTAATTCTAAAAAAGATTATAAAGATATTCTGAATTTTTTTTAATTAAGAACGACCATACATTCAGTTTTTATTTTAACTATCAATTGAAATTAATGTTACAATAATACAATAATAATAGATATATATAATAAAAAACCAAACTTTTTGATAATTAAAAGTTATGTTAGTCTTGATATTTCTAATGCTGTAGTGGACTTACATGTTTGCTGGTCGGTAACTTTGTGAAAATACAGAGAAACATTCTGGTATATATACAAAAAATATTGATACGTAATTGGTGCTAATTATTACAACTTCCGCTATTGATATGTGAAGTTACGGATAAACTTCCACATTGATGTCTGTCTGATAATAATTACACTCAGTGTCGACATGTATATTCAATCTTCAAAAAAAGGGAAAAATTTAAAAGGACAGATTCAATGATCATAGATACCATTCTAAGTAGTTCCGCTGTTTTATAACGATGGATCTATTATGTTTCACATTTTGTCGAAAAGCCTTAAACATTTTTTATATAATAGATTTTGGAAAGTAGTTCCACATATTCATTATTTACTTAATTTGAAAAAGGATTAAAAAATGAAATCGATTGATTAAATAAAATTATGTTTTATTCAATATTTAGCATTACAATTGCTCTCTATATAACACTACATCAAATATCAACAACTTGGAAATAAACAACATACGAGTTTTGAAAATAGACAACTTCACAATTTTTTTCAAAATGACTGGAATATTGTCAGTGAAAATATTGTCAGTGAAAAAATGAAATCGATTGATTAAATAAAATTATGTTTTATTCAATATTTAGCATTACAATTGCTCTCTATATAACACTACATCAAATATCAACAACTTGGAAATAAACAACATACGAGTTTTGAAAATAGACAACTTCACAATTTTTTTCAAAATGACTGGAATATTGTCAGTGAAAATTTTCAATATTTAGAACAAATTTTTGGGTAGTGTAACTTCATTTCTTATATATTTTTTTTTTCAATATTTATGTATTTTTCTCTTTTCTTAAATTTTAATGTAATTTTTTCTCTCTTTTTATTTATATATATATATTGGATGTCATTTTTTTCTTCCTATATTTTAAATGTATTTTTTTTCTCTCTCTTTTTAAATATATATTATGTGTCATTTTTCTCTTTTATTTTTTTTTTCAGCATATAATATGATACCAGTATACGTTATTCTCTATTGTTTATAATCCTTATTTTTTATTCTTATTTATTCTTTATTCTTTGTTTAATTATTCTTTATTCTGTAAACACTCATCCAGACCATGACATACTTTTTTTTATGTTTCATTTATATTCGAAACACAATTGAAATTTCCAAACCAATTATTTGATATTCAAACTGATTCTATTTTTCAGAATTGTGATAAAATTTCATTTGTTAGCCGTATTATTACAGCCTTTTGTCATCATAGGCTGTTTCTTAATATAGATAAAACTGAAAAATCATAAGCGGCATTTTCTTAAATTAAAATACAGAAATATAGGCATTGATTTCATTAGTTTATCTAGTATGTACAATGACTCTACTATCCATGACTACATAACTCAATATTTTGATAATACAGAGCCAACTATTATTTATTTTTGCTAATGAAAAACCAGTAGAAGTGTCATTTTTAATTATACGTCAGTTACATCAGACGTCAATATGTAAAATATGCTTCTTCCAATCGAGCCTGTGAAACATCTAGTTTTAGATATGGCCCCAATGGTCATTTCATTACAGAAGACCTCAACATCATCATAAAAAACTTAGACAAATTTAAAATAACACAAACAACCATTTAAATTTCATGTCAATTCCGCATCTAGTATGTGTTACACTACTAATCTGTCAGCGCTTCTAACTACCTCCCTTAATACTATCAAATAACTTATAATTAACTTTTGCAATGAAGCTTACGAAAATAATTGTATAAACTATTTTTGGAGTCTAAAAAAGAAAGTTAACAATAGGGATAGAAATTCTTAATAGGTTTAAGATATATAAAAAAACAACGTGCCAACACCTCATTGTTACATTTAACAATACCTATTTTTATCTGGATGACATTTGTTTCGTTAAATAATCCAGAGTTCTCTAGATATACAACCGAAATTGACCAAAGGAACTTACTTTAAGAAAATCTAACATAAACAGTAGTACTTGCCGTTTTCTTGATTTAGACATTTCAGTTTCTAAGGAGAAACTTCATACTAAAATGCACGGCAAAAGAGAAGAATTTCTATCCCTATTGTTAACTTTCTTTTTTAGACGGTGATGTGCCTTTGACTCCATCATACGGTGTTTATATATCCTAACTCGTTCGTTATGCCCGTGTGTGAAGGGATGTCATAGATTTTAACGAATGTAATCAATGCATCACTGGTAAATTATTAAGTCAGGTATTTCGTTACCATAAATCAATTAAAACTTTTACTAAATTATGAAAAAAATAAATCCTGACTACCTTTCTGCCTGTCGATACTTTTAGTTTGGCATTGCAAAACTCATGTCTTCTTTGACTGCCCATTACGTTAAAGACTTTTAAAAACCCTGGGATGTGTTTTAGTTGATTTTAGTCTCTGATGCATGCATTAAAAAAAAAAATAATATCTTTATTGCATTTTCTTTGCTGTTACTACAAATTACTCGACCTACAGCAGTTGGCCGAGTATCCATGTGAATTAGTCACTGGATAACCGGGGAGTTTATTCAGTGAATTCATATTTATAGATAGTTTGTTAGTTTTACAATTCATGGTTATTACGTACATTTTGCAAAATATATTGTCTCATGATTACGGAAAGTGTACATTTTTTTCCGGTTCTGTTTCTAAAGATTAAAACTTTATGATCATTGACCCTTACCTTATTATTGAAAACCGTTTATAAAAGCTGGTTGATCAATTGTCCGGATAAATTTATACGTTTTATTGATTCTTACGAACAACTTAAACTTAGTAAAAAATTGTATATGGTAAGTCTCGACATTCTAGTTGAAAATTCATTTGATTAATTATGCATAAATGTGTTTGGAGACAAAATTATGTACATTTTCAGACATCATGCTGTTTTGGTTTATTGCCACGTGTTCAGATACATTGTCAACTTTTGCTAAATAAATTCTATACATGAAAGTATTTTATAGCTAGATATTCATGATCATATGTATCTTTTTACATCATTTAAAAATGTGCTGTTTTTAGCATTAATATATTTGTTAATTCCGCATGTGTTTAAAAATTCATTTCTGAAAACTGCATAACCGTCTGTGCCTTTTTGTTTATAATTTGATATATGAGTACTTTTATAAATTGAATATATTAAGATAGTTAGGAAAAGATTTATATCGTTATACATAGGATCATGTATTTTATAGCCCAGTACTAAAGTTTTAAAATTAAAAATATGTGACCCAATTTTGATTTTGCTTACAAGTACATATATTTTCTTCCAAAATTCATGAAAGAATTGACATTCGAGAAAAAGTGTTCGTAATCTTCAGTCAAGTTACACAATAATAATCCAGAGTTCTCTAGATATGGGTGCCACATGTGGAGCAGGATCTACTTACCCTTCCAGAGCACCTGATATCACCCCTAGTTTTTTGGGGGGTTCGTGTTGTTTATTCTTTAGTTTTCTATGTTGTGTCATGTGTGCTGTTTTTTGTTTGTCTTTTTCATTTTTAGCATTGGCGTTGTTAGTTTGTTTTAGATTTATGAGTTTGACTGTCCCTTTGGTATCTTTCGTCCCTCTTTTACACAAGTCACATATACTTGTTTCTTGTATGTTCCATTGTAGTAATAATTGTTAACATGGGAGGATATAATGGAGTAATTTCCATCTTAACATTTTATAATTGTTTTTAATTAAATAAGTAAAAGTAAATTGTAGCACATTATTTATTGGAGTGATTGATTCTAGATTGAAGATGTTCTTCCTTTTGTAGAATCCTATTGGTCTCTCATAATTTTTGTTATTTTAATGGTTATATATATCTTTGGATGACATATTTTCAGTTAATTCTGTTTTTTGTTAACAGTCAAGGAAAAGTTTAATATGTTTTTACCAAAGTTTTCAAAGATTTGTCAGATTTTAATGTACTATCCCATTGTTTCGGAATAGAGTTTTTCAATTTTAAAAGTTCAGAGATCCAATTAGGTTTTGAGGTTAATTTCTCCAATATAACTGTTTGTGATATATGCCCTTTTTGATCAATTATATCATTAATGAAAATAATACCATCTTTTATCCAATTGAGGTAAACTAAACATTTTCCTTTAAATTTTATATTTTTATTACCCCACACCATTTGCTGCCTAATATTTCTTAAGTTTGTGATTGGTGTGTTACTTGTTGGTGTATTATTTGCTTTGTACCAGCTCTTTAATATGTTCAAGTAAAATGAGGGTAGTGCATTACTTAAATTAAGTAATGATTTTATGTTGTCTGGCATCATATGAAATATAAGGTTGTTTTTACCAAATTTATTGAAATAATATGTTGGAATGACTTTCCAATTAGCAAATTCCTTTGTCGTTAATTTGTACTGCATTTAAGAAGTTATCAATGTCTGTCATTTTCAGACTTCAATTTGTGTTATCTTTGCTAAGTGTTGAACGCTTTACCCTTTCTTGTTTATCATTCCATATAAAGTTATATATAAGTTTTTTGAAATCTTTCATGTAGATTTGGGGTATTGATACAACCGAAGCTAAAAAAGTAAGATTAGGTAAAATAAGCGACCTAACAACTGTTATTCGACCTATCATTGTTAAATTTCTTTTTTCCCAATCAAGTATTATTTTTTTTTGACTGTTTCATTGTTTTTTTTCAATATTTAATTTGTCACATTTACTTTTATTTAATCCAAAGTAGACACCTAAACTTTTAATTGGTTCTTTGCTCCAGTGTATATTTTCAATTTTTCTTTACACTGTTTAAGTCTACCTAACCATATACCTTCTGTTTTAGATTTATTTAGTTTTAAACCAGAAAGTGTTCCAAATATTTCTATTAGATTCAATGCTTGGTGTATTTCATTTTTAGAACTGAGAAAGAGTGTTGTGTCATCAGCCAATTGGGAAATTTTTAGACTATGCGTATTTTCATCAAGTTTAATTTGAAACCCTTTAATTTTTGAATCTTGTCTTACTCTACAGGCCAATATTTCAACTGCTATTACAAAAATAAGAGAACTTAACGGACGTCCTTGTTTTATTCCACGGTGAAGACTATGTTTCTGAGATCAAGCTGTTATTAGACAGGCGTCCTTTAGTTGGTAATTTAAAGATTTAAATTGTAGTTTATACGATAAATAATTCCTGCCTACGTCAGGTGGGATATTAATAGAATACAAATTGAGAAACCAGAGAGAGATATTTTTAGAAATTAATGAGAGAACCGAGATATTTTTAGAAATTACTGAGAGAACTGAGATAATTAGAAGATTGGTTAGCCAATCAGATAGGAGATATAAGTAAAGTATTAATAAGCTCGTTTTAAGCTGCCAGTTCATCGTAGCATATTTTAATTTTGTTTTTACAAAAAGTTATTATTACAAAATAGTTGTTTCAGTATTTAAACTGCTGTGCATAAACTTTAAGTGTTGGATTATTCAGACTTTATATGAACTCAAATAAGTTATCCCGTGTGATAAAATATATCAGGAAAAGGAGCATGGAATAAACTTTGAACAATCCACGTGTTTGTACGGCGAGAAGTCTTCATTCATACGATATATGTTCTATTTTATATTTGTTTTGGAGTTTTATTATTCATAGATCTGAGGTCTGTTTATTTATTTATTCACCTATATTGCATTTGACATTACATTTATATATACACATGCACGGACGCAATGGGTCCGATTAGGAAAAAGAAAAACAATAACGCAGTCTATAATCCTACATTACTTGAAAATTGGACAATTGCTAGACTAAAAGCAGAGTTAGAAAGAAAGAATATCGCTTTTCCTATAAATGCAAAACGTTTGACATTGGTACGAATTTTGAAACGATACGAAAATTCCGATAGTATCACATCAAACACAACAAACGCACGTGGAGAGGAAGCACGAGGCGAAGACAGTCACACACGTGGTGAGGAACCCTTAAATGGTAGTGCGGTATACCATCATGCATTGCCACAACAAAACGCACGTGTAGATGGGGATCCGCGATCCCAGGATGCACCAAACACAAACAATAATGAAAACACGCCCAGTAACGACAATCGTGTTTTGATTGGAATTGTATCAAAATTATCATCGACTGTACAATCCCTACAACAGAATGTTTCCGGCTTAACAGGAAAAGTTAATTTATTACTTCAAGCCAGAAATGAAACTACCAGTATTAGTAGAATCGCAGAAACACCAAATGCAAATGTCTCCGTTCCGGTGGATAGTGCATCCAATATCATCAATCATACTTCTACAAATTCAGGTCAATCTTGGTCAAATTTCAATTTACAGTCCGCATATAATGCATTACAAAACACACGAACTGCAGCCGCAGGAAGCGAGGAACAGCTTTTAAATATGGGAAATTCAGGCAACATGGTGAGAACAGCACACGGCTATTCTGCAGAAACTCTACCGTTTGTGGAAACAATTTCACCCCAGTTACGAAAGAATATTATATCAGGTATGGACATTAATCTAACATCTTTACTGATACCATCCCAGTAAACACACGACGTACTCCCGACGTCGGTTAATGGTCGTCTGAACGTCATGTCGTGAGTTTACGTCGTACCAACGTTGTGGGAACGTAAAAATCCAACGTTGGATGCAGACGTACAGACGACGTTATGAAATTACGTCGGATTCACGTAAATTTAGTACCTTGTCAGGACGTAACATTTTATTACGTTGTGACAACGTGCTTATAACTGTCATAATCCGACGTAACATTTTGTTACGTCGTATCGACATTATAAGAACGTAGTGAATACATTGTAAAAATCTGGTTTTATGGGACGAATTTTTGGGGTATGTCATAATGAGTATTCCTGGATATATCAATCATTCACCTTCACTAGAATATATTTACGATTTTTTCGATTTAAAAAAAAAATCCCCCTTTTTTCCCGCAGACATAATTTGCATCAAGATGTCAAGGAAAATATTACAAATCCAATTTTAATGTTCTAATATATGTATTTTATATGAATATTTATTGTTTATTATATCATTAAAATTTTGTCATCATTTATCACTTGGATTTCATAATCGTTTTTCACGATTTGATTAGTGTAACGTTCAGCAGTACTCGGGTTTTACCGCTGCATCCTATGAAAAGTCTGAGCATGCGCACTGTTGCCGCTTGATTTTTGAAAACAGTGAGAGTGGAAATTTGAGGGAAATTTAGCTTGATCCAGATTCCAGAACAAAGAAAAAGGTAAAATAATGATTGCACATTACACCAAATAGGTTCTCCATGATAAAAACAAGTTTGATTGATGAAAATAAAACAGCTGTTACCGTGTTGGGCGCCTCTTTCAAGTCGGTTCTGGTTATACGTGATCGTGTTGAAATATGATACTTTTTCTTATACTGTCAATATATTGCACTGATACAAGATATTTTAGCCATGATGTGTGTTATTTGAATCCATTTATCAAATTTCGTGATTAACTTGTGTTGTTTCTGAAGATATATGCAATTGAAAATAAGTAAAAACTGTAGAATGTAAAAAAAAAAGGGGGAGGGTTGCACAGCCACAAGTACTTGTTTTCTATCTGTGACAAGAGCTACTATCCCTATATATTAAGGCTACAAGTGTCTGCTCTGTTATTTTTTGATAATCATTGAAGCATAAAAGTCTTATCCATGTTTATCAATATCAGAAAATGTGAAGCTAAACATCTCAGCACTTTAGATATTTGGGTCCATTACAAACTCCGCACATTTCAAACTTGGCATATAACCAACCCGGCCTATTAATGATAATGCTGCATATATCACTGGGGGTCGTCGCTAACATGCATGAAATATTTGCCACTGGATGTTGAGCAACAAACGATCAATCATTGTATCACTGGGTCTGACATGGAAATAGACAATTGTGCCAATAAAGATGTTGTAAAATATAGGCGTCACAGAAAAAAATTAAGATAGCCATCACGGTTGTCGCAATAGGATTAGGTCGTTGTAGGAAGGCGTCCCAGAAAAAAATAAAAAAACAGCCTTCCAAGTCTTGAAAGTGTCATAATGATTTAGACTAGGATCTAGCCTTGAAAGTTGGGTAAAATTTTCTTGTTTTCAGGGTAAAACCCAGTTTACAGGTGTTAAAACAGTACATAGGGACATCTTTTTTGCTGTACAATTTATAATATGAAGTCTACATGTTTATCAATGACGAGCTACATGTACAATCACTAAATATGTGATCAGAAACCATGTTGTAATCAATCATAAAACATATGAATTTTGGAATGCATTTAAATTTGTCACTTTGTTCTCCTAAAGATTTGTTGGACTAACATTTTTTTTTATATAAATAAGGCGGTGAATTTTCTCGTTTGAATTGTTTCACATTGTCATTTCGGGCCTTTCATAGCTGGCTATGCGGTATGGGCTTTGCTCATTGTTGAAGGCAGTACGGTTACCTATAAATGTTAATTTCTGTGTCATTTTGGTCTCTTGTAAAGAGTTATCTCATTGGCAATCATACCACATCTTCTTTTTTATATGAAACAGACAGAAGAATATAAAAGATATAAATTGAACGTATTTTTATTTATTTTTCCAGAGTCTTGTATATAAATCCACAGATCCAATGTGTCTGAGGTTGAGGAAATCATTGCAGTAACCATGTAACAGTTAAGCATGCACCAGCTCAAGAATTTGGACCAAGATTTTAAAAAGGTAAACATCAGTTGATCAGCTCTTTTTCTGTCCTCCTTAACTGAGTGATATAGTTTAACTCTTGTACTGTACGTACATACATGTACATTGAACTCAAAATTGGATTTTGTTATCTAACGTTTGCCTAAACCACATGTTATGCAACCAATACACAACGCTTATTATCATAAAACGCAGAGTTTGAATTTGGAGAGCATCTGCTTTACTGTTCTCTAGATATGTCCTTTAAATCAAGTTTGATACATGTAAGATCATTTGTGGCTCATGGACACATTTTTCTTATATTAATTTCATTTATCAAATTATAATTTGTTGATTTTATAGATTGCGTTCATTGGCATATGCTATGAGGTCTTGTATCGATGTACATGCTAAATTTATTAAGGTAGAATCCTTTGCATATCTTAAATTAATTGAAAAATGACAATATTGTGAAACCAAACTTCCTTTATTAATTATTTGTAGAATAACCACTGGTTGCTCCAGAAAATATTATGTCCCCTCTCCCCCAGGGAAAGCTCTTTTCTTAAATTTTATTTGGGGGTGGATGTGTATGAAATACCAAAATGCAAAGGAAGTGTTGTTCTTATTAATTTTTATACGCCCGTCGTCTTTTAGACGGGACGTATTATGGTATACCGTTGTCCGTCCGTCCGTCGTCCACACTTCGGACAATAACTCAAAAACACTTTCACCAATTTCTATGAAACTTAAGTGAATTGTTTATATCTATTGACGTAAGCTCCCTTTCGTTTTTTTTAATTTTCAGATTTTAAGTTTTGGATTTATGGGGCTTTATTCATAAAAAAGGGGGGATTTTCAACACTTCGGACAATAACTCAAAAAGGCTTTCATCAATGTCCATGAAACTTTGGTGAATTGTTTATATCTATTGATGTTAGCTCCCTTTCAATTTTTATAAATTTCAGATTTTAAGTTTTGGATTTATTGGGCTTTATTCATAAAAAAAGGGGGATTTTCAACACTTCGGACAATAACTCAAAAAGGCTTTCACCAATGTCCATGAAACTTTGGTGAATTGTTTATGTCTATTGATGTAAGCTCCCTTTCAATTTTTATAAATTTCAGATTTTACAATTCCGTGTTATGAATTTTTATGCTTAAAAAAGGGGGGATTTTCCAATTTTGGGACAATAACTAACACTTTCACAAAAGTTTATGCAACTTTGATAAATTGTTTATATCTATTGACATAAGCTCCCTTTCCATTTTTATAAATTTTACATTTTACATTTTATTAAGTAATGAATTTTTATACTTAAAAAAGGGGGATTTTATGAAACTTTGGTGAATATATTAATGTAACATCCCTTTTGATTTGTATATATATTTCTAGTTGATCATATAAATTTATTTAAAGCATAAAAGACAAGTTAAAAGAGCAACGGGCGTATCATGCGCTAAAGCGCAGCCCTTTATTAATTCTGTCGGTGCTGGAATTTTTTTTTTTAAAAGGGCTTAGGGCTGTCCCTTAGGGGCGGACATAGTATTTTCTGGAACAGACATTATTTCATTAACACATGTTCAATTTAACAACAAATTTATTTTTTAAATAAGAACGAAGGTTAATCATAAGTTATAAATAATTATATACTGTTGAAATTGTGTTAAATTTCTAACATACATCATCAAAATGTGTATAATTGGCAAAGATACAAACATCTCAGTAACAACATAAAATAATTATGAATCTGCAGTTTATTATAGGACCAGCAATAGAAAAAATATTGATTATGTGTAAACACAGGATAATTTTTAAGAACTGCTGTAATTCATAAGTTGGGATCAATTTATTTTTTTGTATTATATAATTTATGATTTTTTTTTCAGAGATCTGAAACCAACACAAGACCAGCTGGGTCAATATTCCTAATGCACCTCCAAATGAGGAACTAATGCGCCATCAAATGAGGAACACAAAAGTTGTGTGTAAACAAAAATTGTCTCTGTAGTGATATTGAACATGTTTCATTTTTAACAAGTGACTGAGCTTTACCATTTGTGTTGATCTGGAAAGTAGAGGATCATAGTATAAATATGTAAAAACTATGGAGTTTTTTAATGTATTCAAAGTTTTAAATTTTCAAAGAAATTGTTGTGTGAAAAAAAATCGCACTTCCCGAGAATTTAACCACATATATGTGAAAATGTCTTAGCTTCGAAACAAGCCATCCTACATATCCAGTGTACTATATTGACTGAGCTAGAGTAGAAAACATTACCAATACCAACTACGTGTATGCAGAAACAATTGTGCAAATTGCCCAGCTGATTAGAGGGCAGAAAACCAACATTTGGAATGACATGTACAATGTATACAACCAACACAAGACTAAAATTTGGAATAAAAATTAAAAATTCAGAAACAAACTATTTTTTTTTTATTGGTTCATGTAGCTACATGTACATTGTAAGAAAAAAGAAGTCTAAACTGTTGGATAGGTTTTGGTCTCTTGTGGACAGTTGTCTCATTGGCAATCATACCACATCTTCTTTTTTATACTCTCTCTAGTTGGTCAAAGGAAAAAAGCAATAGTTAGTTGAATTGAATTTCAGGTATTTGCTTCATTTGGGATATTTTTAGAAGTGTGTATGAATTGTGTAGAATATATATATATTTATAAACTAGACAGTCAGATTTTGGGCCGATTTTCCTAGCTTGTAATCGTGTAGTGAATCCAGCTGAATGCATTTTCAGTAAATATTAAGGTAAATATGGTAGTTTGTTGTATTTCTGAATAATTCATTAAAAATGGTTTTCCGTCGTCAAAGTGAAACCTTCATTCTAGAATTTCTGCCATCATAGTGAAATCTGAGTTCTAGGCCACTGAAACACTAAACATTCACAATTTGAAGCACTTACCAAGATGTCATGTTGAAGGCTGTACAAGTACCTATAATTGCTAACATCATCAATATTTGATTTTAGGATAGAGGGTTGTCTTATTGGCCATCATACAAAATTTCTTTTTTTGAAAAGTATTATGTGTTAAAAGAAAGAAAAGTTGCAAATTTGTTAAATGGAAATGTGTAATGCTTGTACTTCAGTATTGCAAAAGTTAAAAACTTAAGACTTTATAAACCTTAAACAACTATTTTTGGGAAAACTAGACATTTATACATTTCACACTGAAACCTGCCAAAGATTAATAAAAACCAACTTTTTGACAATTTCATATACAGCTGGCAGTTTGGAAATAGAGTACATATAAACAATTGTCCATCTTTCCCACATAGAAAAATTTACAACTAAAAACGGGTCAAAAGAAAAAATAAAGACCCTGTTTACATACTTCTTCAATGGAATTGCATTGATTTTATCAATTAAATGAGGACAAGGGACATTTATAGTTGTGCTGTGACGTTGTTACAACGTTTTATGATGGTAATAAATTACGTCACAAATTACGTTGTGCCAACGTTGTGTGGATGGTTGTCAGCACGTGCCTTGGAGTTCACAAAATTACGTTGTACCAACGTAATTTTACTACGTTGTCACAACGATAGTATTACGTTGTCACAACGTAATGTCGACGTTGGATTGTTTACTGGGATACTATTCTGGTTCAGGAACACACGAGTTAAGCTTGAGTGAAGACAAAAACAATAAATCTGACCCTAGGAGTTCAAGATCATTGTCTCTGGGCGAATTTATTCAGGCTTTTGGTATTTATAAGAACATTATGTGTACAACATTTCCTCATCGTAGGAGTGAGCTGGATCTTTATGAACGTGATTTGGTTGATATGGCCACCAGGTATCCGGGTAAGGGATTTTACGAGTACCATAAACGGTTTTCTGCTGATGCGGCAGCTCATTTAAGGCATAACAATATTCCTGTTGACTGGTCTATAAGAAATAACACTTTATTTTGCAATATTTTTGCGAACATTAAACCTAACACATGTAGCATTTGCGGTAGCACTTTTCACTCAAGTAGTTATTGTAATCAGTCAAACAATAGCAACAGGAATACGACAGGGTCATACAGGTCAGATCAAGACATACACGGCAGGGAGCGTTCTTACCATGGAGGAAAGGAAATCTGTAATAATTTCAACGGGAAAACAGGTTGTTTTAGACCTCATTGTAGAAATTTACATATTTGTCTAAGTTGTAATGGAGAGCACCCTAAAACAGTCTGTACGAGTTCAAAAAACGAGGCACTAGGACCCAACAAAATCGGGTCCAATATGCAGAGAAGAATGTAAACGATCAAGTTTCCCTAAGTTTAGGAGTATCAACACCCATTGTGATTAGTAATTTAGTTCATGAATTAGAAAATCATCCAAATAAGGAATTTAAGAATTACCTAGTTTCTGGGTTAATTCAAGGTTTTTCCACAGGTATTACAACATTACCATCTAAGTCTATTGAGTGCAAAAACTTAAGATCAGCGTTATCTCAACCAACACACGTTTTAAAATTAATAGAGACGGAGGTAGAAAAGGGCTATTTAGAAGGACCATTTGATTTCATTCCATTTACACATTACCGCATTAACCCTATCGGTGTGGCAGAAGGTAAATACAATAAAAAGAAGCGTTTGATCGTAGACTTGTCAGCGCCTCATGAGGATCCAAAAAATCCTAGTTTAAACGAACTTATCGATAAAGATGAATTTTCTTTGCAATATGTTTCAATTGATGATGCTATCAGAACTATCAAAAGCCTAGGTTTTAAATCTTGGCTTTTAAAAACCGATATAGCCGACGCCTTCAAGGTTATGCCCCTGTCGCCAATGTTATGGCCGTTTCATGGAATCAAATGGGATGACAGATATTACTTTTTTAATAAATTGGTGTTTGGGTGCAGGTCTAGCCCAAAAATCTTTGACACTCTTTCACAAGCAATTTGTTGGATTGCTCAGAACAATTACAATATAGAGCACATTTTACACTTGTTAGATGATTTTCTAGTTATTGTACCAGAACAAGACAATGCTCAACAAACTATGAATACTTTTTTAGATATTTTTAAGTCATTAGGTGTGCCACTTTCATTTAAGAAAACTGAAGGACCATGTCATAAGTTAGAATATTTAGGGATATTTTTAGATACTATTAATATGGAGGCTTATCTCCCTTTAGAAAAGATTTTACGAATTCAAGAAATTATAGAATATTTCAGTAAGCGCAATTCGTGCACTAAAAGAGAGTTATTAAGTTTACTAGGGCATTTAAATTTTGCGTGCAGAGTTATAGTGCCAGGTAGATCATTTGTTTCACACTTAATTAAACTGTCTACTACTGTTAAAAAGTTGCATCACCATGTGCACTTAAAAAGTTGTAAACCTGATCTTGTTATGTGGTCAAAATTTTTAAAAGATTGGAATGGTGTTTCCTTCTTTTTAAATGATAATATAACGAATGCTGCTGACATTCACTTGTTTACTGATGCTACACCTTCCTCATTTGGAGGTTTTTATCAAAATGAATGGTTTCAAGGTGACTTTCCTTATGAACTATTGTCTTGTGAGCAAACATCTATGGCGTTTTTTGAATTGTATCCCATTGTAATGGCATGCGTACTGTGGGGAGATAGATGGAAAAGGAAACGTATATTATTCAATTGTGACAATTTAGCTACTGTTGATATTATTAAAAAGGGTAGATCTAAGATTCAAAGCTTGATGAAGTTAATGAGAAAGCTCACTTATCATTCAGCAATTAATAATTTTGTAGTGCATGCCAAACACATTCCTGGTATAAAAAACTGTATAGCTGATTCTCTTTCTCGTTACCAGATGATGAAGTTCAGAGCCTTGGCACCACATGCAAACGCGATACCAACTCCTTGTCTGCATCCCTCAGAGCTGATGATGGTTTGAATTTAAAAATAGACGAATTATGGGATGCGTCTTTGAGCGAAAGCACTAGATTGACATATAAATCCGCTTTTAAATGTTTCAGAACTTTCCTGGTCATGAATGGTCAACCGTGCTCTGAAGTTAATCTTCCTTATGTAAAAGAAGATCTTCTAGTCTATTTCGTAACTTATTGTCAAAAAGCACTTAATCTGAAACACCAGACTATTAAACTCTATCTTGCCGGAGTACGTCATTATTATATAAGATTTTTAGGATATGATCCTATGGCGAATGCTATCAGATTACCAGTTATTCTTCGGGGTATTAAAAAATCTCAGAACAATGTTGTTCAAGAAAGATTGCCAATTACATCATCAATTTTGAATAAGCTTTGTGCTTTATTATCGAAAGGAATATTTTCACCAGTGCTAGACCTCATGTTTCAGTGTGCTTTTAAAATGGCATTTTTCGGTTTTCTTAGGTGTGGAGAATTTACCTGTCGGTCTTATAATGATAATTCATGTACAGTACTTTTGCAAGATATCACTGTGGATCCGACGAAACAGTTTTTCATTTTTCGCCTGCGATCATCTAAGCGTGATCCCTTTCGTCAAGGCGTGAATATTACTATTTATGAAAATGACACATTTAAACCAGTGGATACAATGAGTAAGTATCTGTCTATAAGATATAACAATGGCGCTTTACCAAAATCTCCACTTTTTGTCGAGGATGAATTTCAATCATCGCCGTTAAGCAGGGAAACATTTATTTCTTCATTGAGACAACTATTAGACATACTTGGCTATAATACTGTTAAGTTTTGTGGTCACTCCTTTCGTATAGGAGCAGCTACATCCGCAGCAGCATGTGGTGTCGAGGATCATATAATTCAAACATTAGGCAGGTGGTCATCAGACTGTTACATACGATACATACGAACTGATGCCAAAGTATTGAAAAGAGCTCAGCACGATATGTGTTTTCATAACTAGTTCATTTGTTGTAGTTTAAAGCTTCAGAGAGATTATTATTGTTTCTTTTTTTGTAGTTTTACACACATGTAATTTTTGTTTTTGTTTTTTGTAACATTATGTGACATTTGAGTGGTAAAAAAAAAAAACAACAAAAAAAAACCAAAAAAAAACCAAAAAACATGGAGACCATTTTAATTCCATATTTTAATAAATTTAGGTTAGATTACATAACTAAATAAAAAAAAAAAAAAAAAAAAATAATATTAAATCGCAATAAATGATGTATCTATCTTGGGGGCTTTCACTCATTTAATGGTATTAAATTCGCTTAATTTGGCCATGTTAATTTCGGGGAAATTATTTTTTACCCCCAAGTCAATTATACATCAGTATAGTATATATTCTTAATTATCAGTTCCAATTATTATTGTATAAGTAAGCATGGGATTATTTTGCATATCGTGCTGCTGGTATCCACCGCAGCCGATACCCCGCTGCTGGTATCCACCGCAGCCGAAACCCCGCTGCTGGTATCCACCGCAGCCGAAACAATTTTGCAGGTATACACCGCATCCTATAGTTAATAGTTTATTTTTAGAATAATGTTTCAAATTATTGTTTAGATTAGGTAGATTTTTTATAAAGTGAGTAGCCCCCGAGAAAGCCAAAACATAGATACATTTATTGATTATATTGTTACATTTTTTACATGTTGTCATGTAGTTTTAGCAATTATATAATGGAAGTAGTATAGCTTGTTTTTATTAGTCTAGATAATAAATATATATACCACTATGCTATATTATGATGTTTGTTGTTTTGTCGTCTTTAGATATAATGCGAGGTTAAGAAGGGATCGGAATAACTATAGACAATAGCTTTTACTGATTGTCATTTAGAGAACATGTGTGCTTATATACAGTCATATAGATTTAACATTTGGGTTGTCGTAATTTGTCTTTGGTTAGTCGTATTTCAAGTCACTGATACTAGAAAAGTATGATTGTATAAATGGTAATTTAAAGATTTAAATTGTAGTTTATACGATAAATTATTCCTGCCTACGTCAGGTGGGATATTAATAGAATACAAATTGAGAAACCAGAGAGAGATATTTTTAGAAATTAATGAGAGAACCGAGATATTTTTAGAAATTACTGAGAGAACTGAGATAATTAGAAGATTGGTTAGCCAATCAGATAGGAGATATAAGTAAAGTATTAATAAGCTCGTTTTAAGCTGCCAGTTCATCGTAGCATATTTTAATTTTGTTTCCCACCCGCCCTCACCTTTACCTCTTTAAAAGTGTATTCACATATATATGTATTATATATTGGGGCTACTTACTATTGGCCATGTTAATTTCGGGGAAATTATTTTTTACCCCCAAGTCAATTATACATCAGTATAGTATATATTCTTAATTATCAGTTCCAATTATTATTGTATAAGTAAGCATGGGATTATTTTGCATATCGTGCTGCTGGTATCCACCGCAGCCGATACCCCGCTGCTGGTATCCACCGCAGCCGAAACCCCGCTGCTGGTATCCACCGCAGCCGAAAAACCCGCTGCTGGTATCCACCGCAGCCGAAACAATGTTGCAGGTATCCACCGCATCCTATAGTTAATAGTTTATTTTTAGAATAATGTTTCAAATTATTGTTTAGATTAGGTAGATTTTTTATAAAGTGAGTAGCCCCCGAGAAAGCCAAAACATAGATACATTTATTGATTATATTGTTACATTTTTTACATGTTGTCATGTAGTTTTAGCAATTTATAATGGAAGTAGTATAGCTTGTTTTTATTAGTCTAGATAATAAATATATATACCACTATGCTATATTATGATGTTTGTTGTTTTGTCGTCTTTAGATATAATGCGAGGTTAAGAAGGGATCGGAATAACTATAGACAATAGCTTTTACTGATTGTCATTTAGAGAACATGTGTGCTTATATACAGTCATATAGATTTAACATTTGGGTTGTCGTAATTTGTCTTTGGTTAGTCGTTTTTCAAGTCACTGATACTAGAAAAGTATGATTGTATAAAATCATTATATAAAGTTTTTACCCATTTTAAGAAGGAACGTGGTATTTCAAATTTTAGAAGAGATTCATACATGAGGGGTAATTCTAAAGAATGCATTCCTATTACTAATTCATTGAGCTTTTAACTAGCTTTCAGTAACTTTTTCAGTGGTTTTTCTCAAATCGTACTTTCGTGTTAATTTGACCGGTTGATACCATTTGTAATGCATTTTTGTTATACAATGTTTACTTAAAAGTTTTAAATCTCGTCTCACTATTTTGTAAATATACCACTTTTGACAATTGATACCACCTTTGACAATTGATTGGTATGGCGAAATTTTCTTACTTATGTTCTCGTTCTATGAATAACAACAACATTTGTGTAAAGAATATTTACGAACTCCATGTATACCTTACGACAGTTTATTTTTGTTTACCTGTGTACGTTATTTTATTTGTCGGTATTTTGACTTAGGTTATGGTTGTCTTTCAGATATTGTTTCACCCGGTTTTTTAAAATTAATTTTGTATTTACATTGTGTCATAGATCAAATTGATTCGTTCAGTGTATGTTTACTTCTTTTTGTTTATATGTCTTTTGATCAAGTAAAGCCATTCCAATTGATACGTTATAGTGTGTCTTTCAATGTTGCGATGTTACACTATTGTTTCAGGGAAGGGTGATGGTTGGCGCCTATTTAATCGTTTAACCCGATGCATTTGTTTGCACATCTCCCAATTAAGGAACCTGATGTCCAGTGTTTGTCATTTGACGATGTAGTTCATAAGTATTTCTCGTTTCTAATTTTTTATATAAATTATACCGTTGGTTTTCCTGTTTGAATGGTTTTACACTAGTTATTTTGTGGGGCCCCTAATAGCTCGCACTTCTTTATGAGTCAAGGCTCCATGTTGAATGCCGTACTTTGACCTAGTATGTTTTACTTTTACTAATTGTGATTTGGATGGAGATTTGTCTCATTGGCACTCGTATCCACATCTTCTTATATCTATTGTTATGATTATACAATAAACAATATAAATACATGAGAGTTTGGCTACTTTTTTATTCTTTATTTGCCTGAAGGATTATTTACTCGACTGAAATTCATTGTATTGGCACTATTTTTCCAATCTAAATTACTATTGAAAACAGACTGAAATGCAGTGTAAAAGTACCTTTTCATCAAAATTACTATTTAAAAAATGAAATGAACACGTCATAAATTTAATGTCTCCGTAGCGCTTTCTTGAATTTACCTTCATCAGGTTAGGTTAATTTCAAATTGCATAAGAATCAAGTTGACAGTTGAAGAGCTATAGGACCAAAGAAAAAGACATAAAAAATAACCAAATTCATCTAAGGTCGACTTTCCCTGAGGGAGTTGCAACTTTGATCTCTATGTTATTTCAAAACGGACAATTTTGAAAAGGTTTGTTTCAAAATAATGTTAGTACCGAAGTACTTGGTAGTCAACCGAGATATCGATCAGTGCTGTAAAAAATGAAAACAACATGTTATAAAATTTATGTATAGGAAGCCCTTTTCTTGATTTACAGTCAGCAGGAAAATTCATTGCAAAATATGGAAAAGCCAAGGTTGTGTAAGATTTAATATAGTTGTAGAATTATATAACAAAAGAAAAAAAGTCCTAAGAAATAACCAGATCCATCTAAGGTCAACTTTGAAACAGACTGAAATACAGTGTAATTGCACCTTTTCATCTAAATATCTTACTTTTTTAACAAAAAGTGTAGAATATTCTACATATATGTCACGTGATAATACTTTCTTTATATATATGTATAACTCGTCTAAACATCAACCCAACAATGTTAGATCTGTGAAAGCAAATTTGTGTTCTTCTGTCGCCGGGATTCGAACCCATGCTACTGAGATTTCGTGACACCAAATCGCCTGCAATGTAGCCGTCCTACTAGACCACACGATTCACCTGGTCTTCATAAAAATGAAGCTTTTGGTAGCTGGATGTTACCTTTCCACGTCAGTTTTAATCTAGCGTCGTACTACAGTGCATGATATATAAGGCATGGAGATGTTATTTTTACAGATCAGCTAAAGTATCTACAGTAAAGGATTTTACAAATTAATGTAAGATACAGTCACAGAAAATAATTATATTTATAAGTACGTCTGAGCCAGTGACAACTCTACAACAGATTTATCCATCGGATCACCATCAGTGATGGTGATACATGGCTGTGTACATTATGTATATACAACTCGTCTAAACATCAAACCAACAATGTTAGATCTGTAAATTTGCCTTTGCGAATTTTTTGGTCTTCCCTCGCCGGGATTCGAACCCATGCTACTGAGATATCGTGACACCAAATCGCCTGCACTGTAGCAGTCCCGCTAGACCACACGACCACCTGGGCTTATCTAATATTCATATTTCAAGATACACAAATGTATTTTTTTAACGTTTTATTTTTTAATAAGCATTGGCTACTGATCATATGATAAACATGTAGACCTAAGTCACCTAGGAGTGTTCTGCATTTTAGAATTCTTTATCTTCTATGTGTGGCTTTCTCATTGATAAAAAACTAGCTGCCATAGTATAGCAAAGAACACCAATAAACATGTAAACAAAACAGTCTTCTACTTATTAAGAAAAAGGCTAATTGTTGTCCTATTTGTGCTTCATGTTTGTTGATCTTGTTCCTAGTATCACCCTTAATTAATTGCAAAAACTATCTACTCGTGAACGGTTCATAGATACCTGTGCAATATTTAGGGGATATCATGTTGTTATATTGCAATTTCGCTTTGACATCCGAAAGCTGCAATCTTTGAAAGCTTAAACAAAAATCGCTGTTCCACGCAACATTATTTCTTGATCGTAAAAGAGTACTTACTTGCCACTTGTTAGTAAAACTAGTGTTTGGAAAGCCGCAGTGTAATATTTCAACGCACTTTGGCAGTGCAAAAATAAACTATCAAAATTAATATATAAAGTTTTATTTTTCATGAATCACATTTTTACAATTACAAGCATTGAATTTTACACTTTTTATCAGAATTATATAACAATATACATTTTTTTCTTCATTTCCACACACTACAGTTCACGCGATCTTTAGATGCTTCTCAAACAATCACTAGTTTCTTCATTCGTCTAGTTTCTTTCATTATTGACATCTTAAACTACACTGAAATAATATAATATAACATTCAATTAAGAAGAAAAAAAATATGAAACACAAAATAGCATATGTTGTATCTTTGTATTAGACTTGAAATATTGTCATTGTATGCCGAGTTTTAGTGTAATTTGTGATTAGAGTTTATAAATAAATCGAGATGTTTGGTAAAGGTCATTGAGATAGCACCCAAAAGCAAAGGTTCAAATAAAAAAAGGTATGCGAGTGAAGGTCGCGTATCGAATAAAAAATGACAACACGTTTTTATCTCTGATACCCATGTGTGTAGTAAAGTTCGTATTTTAACGCTTTTCTCTCTTTTTTTACCGGACAGTATATGTTTTTCTCTGCCATTTTATACCTATACAAATTATTATCATGATAACCATGATATGGTATTCATTATAATCCTGGTACCTTTGATAACTATTGATCGAATAAATGTCTTAAGATTAAACAAAACTACAACAATCTACCATATTATGTATGTTAATGATACTTACAATAAGTTTAACGACCGAATAAACCATTGCCATTGTTGTTGCTCAAAAGAAGAAGCAACACGAAAAACATCACTGAAAAACAAAGAAATGTTACAATTACCATTCACTATTGAAATCAAATCATTGTTTTTCCTAAATAAAGGCCCCATAACTATTGAGAATGTATAGGTAGTTATCAATATCTGTTTTGTTTACGCATCGTTATAAATATAACGGAATTTGATGCGACTGTCATACAAGTGACAGGCTTAGGGCTATAAAACCAGGTTCAATCCACCTTTTTCTACATTTGAAAATGCCTCTACCAAGTCAGGAATGTGACAGTTGTTGTCCATTCGGTTTTGCCATTTGATTAGGGACTTTCCTTTTTGAATTTTCCTCTGAGTTCAGTATTTTTGTAATTTTACTTTTTACGATAGTTAGAAGAAATTTTCCGCACAAGAAATATATAGGCCATGAATTTTAGAAGATTTACAAATCAAAAGTATAATTGTCTACATGCTATGTGAATCAATTTTTAGAGATAATATATAGATAGAAAAATGAAGATGTTATAAGAATGCCAATGAGACAATTCTTCATCCAAGTAAGAGAATATCGTGAAAGTTTTATACACTGATATATCATAGATAGAAATTAGAACTTACGAAGACCTCCTCCTTGTCCGAACAAACCACCGTCCATCCCTCCACCAATACCACCGGCCAAATCTCCACCATAACCCCCGGCATATGGACCAGCCATAGCGCCTCCATAAACTGGTAATGGTTGGTATTGTGTGATTTCGTCAACGTAACCTCCCTTCTTTCCATATCCGGAGTATCCATGATAACCACCTGATTTGCCGTATCCTTGATAACCTCCCATTCCGTATCCTTGATTACCATACCCGGACCATCCACCCTTCATGTATCCACCTCCATTGCCGTAACCATCAGCACTAACACAGTTCAGGGCAAACAGACCCAAGACGGCGACAACGGCAAGTGTGGCTTTCATTCTGAAATTCAGAAATAATAATTAATTATATCATCAGATGAAATCAGAATGACATGCAACTCTAAACAATATTTCAACATGTTTTATAAAAGATTTTGAAAATTAAATCCACATATTCATTTTTTTAAATTGAAGAAACAATTAAAATATGAAAAATGAATGATTTAATATAAATGATACCTCATTTTCATTCTCAATTTGATATTTGATATTTTTTCAATATTTAGCATTATAATTGATCTCTGTATAAACTTTTACAAAAATAAACAACATGCATATCAACAACGTACGAGTTTAATAGGCACAGACTGTTCTTCATTACTGGTATTTTTTATTCAGTAAAAAATTCTCAATATTAAGTACAAAATGTTTTATGATTGCAACATGCAATATAAGAAAAGAATACCGTCCTCTCAATCTCTTTTTTGTCTCAATCTAGCTCTTTCTTTCTCGCTTGTGTTTGTGTTTTTGTTGGTTTTTTTTTAGATTGCTATGCTGTGCGTCAACCTTTGACATTACCCCTTATTATATATTTCATCTCCATTTATAAATATTTCTTCTTAATTTATCTACTTATTTCTGTTATATTGAATACATTGAAAAATACAATTTCATTTGAATTATTTATATTTTTGTAGATATTAAAAAAAATGAATAATATTAACATCAATTATATTTTGACACATATCATGTTGTTGCTTAGCCTGTCGATTTATTTGTAGAACATGTTTAAACCCTTTTTAATTTAAGGAAAGAATATGTAAATTTTGAAAAAATAAGAACGACCATACAATGAGTTCCTTATTCTAATTATGAATTCAAATTTTATATAAATATTTGAATGATTATTTATTTCTTTTTTTCCGGAAAAATAGTGAAGAATAATTGAGTATATATATACATATTTTGATGATTAAGTTATTTTTAAATTGTTATTACTACACCTGCAGTGGACTTACATGTTTGCTGGTTGGGAACTCAGTGATAAACAGAGAAACATTCTGGTATATATACAAAATATATTGATACGCAATTTGTGCTAATTATTACAAGTTCCGCTATAGACACATAAGGTTACAGATAAACTTCCATATTGATGTCTGTCTGGTCATTCGATAACATAAAGTGTTGACATGTAAATTCTCAAATAAAAATAGGCAGACTTACTGATTATAGAAACCATTCTTAATATATGTGCTGTTTTATAACGATCTACATTGCATATCTTGTCAAAAAGTCTGGTACATGTTTTATAATAGATTTTGGAAAGTAATTCCACATATTTCTTTTTTTTAATTTATTTAACGATTTAAATATGAAAAACGAATGACTTAATATAAATAATATTTTTTTTTAATATTTAGCATCTAATTGATCTCTATATAACAAAAATAAAAAAGAACATGCATAATTTATGAATCTTTTTTTTATATTACTGGAATATTTTTAAGTCTGAATAATTTTAAATAATTAGTACAAATTGTTGGTAAACATCATACCTATTATTAAATATTTATGTCATTTTATCTTTTCTTTATTCTTAATGTATTTTTTTCTCTATTTTTTAAGAATATATTGAATGTCATTTTTCTCTTTCTTTATTTTCAATGTCATATTTTTCTCTGTTTTATATATATATTGAATGTCATTTTTCTCTTTATTTTTAAGGTCATTTTTTCTATTTATTTTTAATGTCATTTTGTCTCCCTTTTTAAATATATATTGTATGTTATTAATCTCTTTTCTTTATTTTCTAGTCTATTATTTGATACCTGTATACATTTTTCGTTATTGTTTATTTATTTTTCTTTGCCCATTTTTTTATTGCTATTTAATCTTTATGCTTTGGTTCATTATTCTTCATTGTGTAAACTCTCACCTAGACCCTCGTATAATCTATTTATGTTTCATTTATATTTAAAACACAAATGAAATTTCAAAGAAAACTACTAGATATTCAAACTAATGCTTTTTAAGGAGTTGATTAAAATTTCATTTGTTAGCCAATTTTATGCATTATTACAGCCTTTTGTCATCATAGGCTATTTCCTAGTATCGACAAACCTGAAAATCATAAACGGAATTACTTTAAGATGTACACATCTGACGAGCCAAACATTTCTAGGATTAAACTTTTTTCCTAACCTTATTTTTAGGTTAATATAACTGTAAAAGCAAAAAAAAGAAAAAAAAAGCAATAAGTGAAGAAAACATTGTATGGGGGTGCACTTCTATTTTGCAACGACCCTTTGAAGTACCCAATTTTGATGATTTTCCCATTTTCATTAATTGATACTCATTTTTGGACGATTATCGTGAAAAAAAATCGCAATTCCACAATTAAACTTTTTTTCATACTTTAAATAAAGATGAAGTGGACCGATCTGGATAAATTTAACTTTAAAACAAATATATGTAGGTGTTCATATGAGAAAGTTTTATCAGATTCTGATGCTTTTCGTGTCATATTTACCCTCCTGTCAATTTTGTCAATTTTTGATTTTTCTTTATTGTTAAAACAAAATGCATATTGTTACAACATTTTTTGTCATTGTCTATGAGCTTGCATTAAAAATTGCGCTGCATAGTATACTAATTTAAGATTTCCCGAAAATAAGGAGTTATTTTTGGAGTAGTTATTTTCCCAAAGGCAATTCTTTCTTATGATATTTTAAACATGGGGTGAAAATTGGCATGCAGAAAAGTGACATATGAACAATTTAGGGTATACCCGGTTTTTATGAAGTTAGACTTTAGGTAAAATATTTAGAAAGCTGTGAAAATTGCTAAATTTGGTTGCACAGATAAGTTTTTTTAACCGGTGGTCTGACACCTTATCTAGTACTTTCAATGACTCTACCAACCATAGCCAATGAACTTCATGTTTTGATAATACAAAACCACCTATTTTTTCGTATATAGATAAATTACAGATTTTTTAAAATTTCTAATTATACATCAGACGTCAATATAGAAATTAGTGCTCCTTCCACTTCCTGAGACTGTAAAATTTATAGTTTAAGATATGGAAAGGACCAAAATATCGTTCTCTATCTATAAAAGATTGGAAACAGTGTCATCAGGTCACGAAAATCCTTTATAAGTCTCTAGACAATTATATGAATAAAATTATGAATACTGTATATATATTCGTTATTTAATTTTGAAAACAAATTCTTAAGTTAATAATAGGGTCCATGATATACAAATTTCTACAACAAAAAAACCCAAACTTTAATTACTCGCAAAACAGTATGTGTTCACCGACAGACACCGCCGCCAATAATGTTATGCCACGTGGTGTGACTATACACGAGACGGATGTTCTCAAATAGGAACAATTCGTCTACATTCAGGTCCGTACGCTTCACAGAGGGTAAAATTGAAAACAAGATTATCAATGTCACTACCCAGTTTAAAGCTTCTCCGGAACATTTGAAAGTCCCGAATGTATACTCCTTACCTAAATTACACAAACAACCATTTTAATTCCGTTTCATCCTCGCATCTATTATTAAAGTGTTATATTACTACTCTCTACGATACAATTTTTTTTCATATTTAATTAGATAGTCTTTTGAATAATCAAATTCCAAAGGTATTTGCTGTAACTCGTTTAAAGCCTTTTTCCGTAACGGAAATGGAAAGTACGCTAGATATACCTACTGGAAATGCGAAGAGTTGATTGAAGCTTTAAATTATCTCCTGGACAACATGTTTATAGATATAAGATGTGGAATGAGTGCCAAGTCACAATAAGTAAAAGTTAACCATTGTATTTCAAAGTACGGTCGTTAACACCGAGTCTTGGCTCATACCGAACAGCAAGCTATAAAGAGACTAAAAAATGACTCAATGGCAAATATTTGTATAAGATTCAAAAGAGTTGACAAAAAAAGATCTAAACAAAACAAATCCATTAAGCTAAACTTTGGAAGAGACTGAAAAACAGTGTAATGGTGTCATACCACCAATTACTCCCTCAAATTTAGAACGTATGTGAAAGAAGGCCTACTCGGACAAAAAATAGTGCATTTGATGTCATTGTTCACCTAAACTAACCAACAAATTTGCAGAAATGAAAGTTTTGTTGAAAGAGAAATATATTAAGACCATTTTGAGCCAAAATTTACCTGTCTATGAGTTTGCATTAAAAATTGATGATTAATGCGCTCCATAGTATACTAATTTAAGATTTCCAGAAAACCAGGGGTTATTTTTAGTGGTACCTCCTTTCGGAAGCTCTCTGCTTTCTAATATGATTTTGAATGTATGTTGAAAATTGGCATGCAGAAAGGTGACACCTGTACGATTCAGGATATACCTAGTTTCTATGAAGTTAAACTTAAGGGAAAATATTTAGAAAGCTGTGAAAATTGCAGAATTTGGTTGAACAGATAGGGACTTTTAATTGGTGGTATGACACCTTTAATTGCACTTTTTCGTCTCAACATCTTAAAAAGAAGAGAATAATCTGAATCGTGATCGTGATAATATATACATCTATAATACTAAAATTACGAGGTCCAATTTGTCAGCTGTCATCACGTAAAAACGACGAATCACAGAATTCAACTTTATATATAACTAATATAGTACAAAGGTGTAGATTAAAAATTACACCACTCCAGGCCCTTTTGTTTTCCACGTAATTAATATTGCCAATAATTAAGAAGTTTCGGGTCGAGTCCGCTACCGATACCAATAGTATATTAACCTGTTACCTATTACCTTATCTGTACGTTCCGCATCTGAAAGGCGCACCACCAAACGTTGTATTCAGGATTAATATGCTATATACACGGGTCATAACCACAGGGTTGACACTATTAAATTGTCAAATTGTTACCTATTGTAGTATTTTAATCAGTAAGACTTTCTAAGATAACAATACGAATACTAAAAATCTGGACTAAAAATAAGGCGTATAGGTACAGTTTTCAATTTGTTAGTGGGCATGACGTAAAACAGCGAAGCAAAGAATTCAACTTTATTTATAACTTATATAGGACAATGCTGTTGATTAAAAAATACTCCATTCCAGGACCTTTTGTTTTCCAAATAATCAATATTATTGTTTCAGTTCGACGGGTTCAAACAGAAAGACTTAAAAGCAGAGAAAAACTGTGTATCTTATAATCGGCATGACTTTATCAGATGACAATACTAATACTAAAATAAGGCTTGCACAAAGTTATATACTTTAATTCAGTCACGGACCCGTGATATCACGGGTGTGTTCTAGTATCATATAAAATTAAGAATGAAAATGGGGAATGTGTCAAAGAGACAATTAACCAAACAAATGAGCGGAAAACAGGGTATTCATCGCAGCGAGAAAATCCCGCACCCGAGAAAAGAAACTAAAATTTAAAAATCATACAAAACTAACAAAGGCCAGGGGCTCCTGACTTTGGACAGGCGCAAAAATGCGCCGGGTTTAAATATGTTTTTTGGTATCTTAAGTCTTCCTCTAAAAACAACACAGCAACTCACACAGTAAAAATCAGTTTAAAAGAAGTTCGAGTCCGATGTCAGAATAGGTAACAAAAGAAACAAAACGAAATGACAATGATACAAAAATTAATACATAAATACTAGCAGTAACTGACAGGCCTGCTCCAGAACTCAGTTAAAAATGTTATGTCTTTATCATATTAATCACAATCCCTCCCGTTAGGGGTTTATGCTCGCTTCACACTGTCCCGATTTTTACGCCGATGGCAACACGATAATAGAAATTTTTAAAATCGGGGCTGATCGTATCCAAATCGGGCTATTCGTAGTGCCATCTTTAACCATCTTTAACCATCGGCCACTTTTTCTAGCCTTCGGGGACAACTTCGGGAAGGGTTCTAAATTTTTTAACATGTTAAAAAATCCCAGAAGGTGCGCCCGATGTTGAGGGTTCGTATTGAGTTCGTATCACCATCCTCAATATCGTAATGTCACCGGGAATGCATCTTTGCACATCGTATTGCATTCGTGTTTCAATCGTTTCCATCGGGCAGTTTTGACATTACGATGTCTACACGAATGAATCACGAAGGTACCCGAAGGTCTTACGATGGTAACACAACTTCGTGAAGACCTCGTAATCCCGTCGTGTTGCCATCGAATAAAAGTACGAAGGCGACAAGATGGAACTACGACGGCAATAAATCCAGCTAAATGTAAGTTAATTTTCGCTCTAAAATACATTTAAAGTGCCATGCGCGATATACACTGGTCAGTCCAATACGACAGTTAAGAAAGACGTTCACAAAACATGGAGCTCATATCATATGATTCTATGAGCACAAGAAAGGCGACAGCGTTGTTTCTATTAATTCAAATGGAACAAGAAGAGCAGCTATTACAGGCTCAGGATTTACTTTTACAAGTAAAATATTATTTTTTGTCAATTTTTTATATCAAGTAACATAATTAAAGGTGACAAAGAATTTGGAGTTTTTAATTTATATTAGACAATGTCGGAACATATTCAATTTCTTCTATTCACAACAACAACACGAAAAGACAAAAACGTTAGTTATGATAAGAGCGATATGTTCAGGCCTTTTCCATCTGGTTTGTTTCATATCATTACATGCTGGGGTTCCTTTAAATAAACGCGCCTCGTACACCAACACTGCAGGTACACGTATATAGGGAAACCAACTTTTTTTTCATTATTCTGATTTTTTATGTATCGTCTGAGTTGTTGTCACACGAATGTTTACTACATAACCATTTTTTTTTCTATATGTCATATTTTGCCGCCTTTGTTGCTTTCCCCACATCCTTCCTTTTGTCTATATTATTGTGATATTCTCCTGGAAAGAGCTCTTTTTGAATAAAAGGGATCAACGAACCCATTACCTTACCTTTAAGATAGATCAGTAAACATGGGCATAATTATGGGTGATTATTCAGACTAGTGCGCACATTTTACAGTTCAAACAAGGCAATGCCGAGCGTGGCATCCCCTCGTATGTAACATATTGGGGACAAATATGGACACTATATTTCTATATGACACATGCAGAAAAAGGTAAATTGAATATGCATATTTGATACATAAACTATTTTTATGCCCCACCTACGATAGTAGAGGGGCATTATGTTTTCTGGTCTGTGCCTCCGTTCGTTCGTCCGTTCGTCCGTTCGTTCGTCCGACTTCAGGTTAAAGTTTTTGGTCAAGGTAGTTTTGATGAAGTTGAAGTCCAATCCACTTGAAACTTATTACACATGTTCCCCATGATATGATCTTTCTAATTTTAATGCCAAATTATAGTTTGACCCCAATTTCATGGTCAACTGAACATAGAAAATGAAAGTGCGAAGTTCAGGTTAAAGTTTTTGGTCAAGGTAGTTTTTGATGAAGTTAAAGTCACAACTACTTGAAACTTAGTACACATGTTCCCTATGATATGATCTTTCTAATTTTTATTCCAAATTAAAGTTTTGACCCCAATTTCACGGTCCACTGAACATGGAAAATTATAATGCGAGTGGGGCATCCGTGTACTATGGACACATTCTTGTTTTAGAAATCAACCAAAACATTTAGTAACTGGAAATACCTTTAATATTGTCTTTAGAACCAGCCGGTAAAAAATTAGCAACCAATTTCCTGTGTATTATACTATTTCAAGGAGAAAAAACAAGTCCATCTGCATGACCTTGACCTTTGGCCTTGAACGTAAAAAATGTCAGATCATTACAAGGAGGAACACTATACCAAATGTGGTTAAAATCTTTTGAAGCATATTGGTTTTAGAGTGTCCACAAGGGTGATATTGCCTTGTATTACAACTGCCACTGTGACCTTGACCTTTGAACTTTAAAGTCAATAGCGCTTAAGATATTCTTAACGAGTAACACCATACCAAGTTTTGAGCATTTTGGTTCTAGAGTGTCCATAACAATTTTATCTCCACGCAACTTACATGTAGTAGGCGATTACCCGCCATGCATGGCAGACTTGTACAGAAACGATATGTTGTCGAAATTCTGTTCGTATTTTCTAAACATCGTATGGCCATCGCGCCATCATCGTAATCCATCGTGTAGTCTTCGTAATCCATCGTACAGCCTTCGTGATCCATCGTGTAGGGTATGGCTGAGATATGAAGCTTAAATACCCGTCTTCGGTTAACCTTCGTATGTCCATCTTTTGCTATCGTATACAATTTCGGCACCATCGTATAGACTTCGTTATTCATCGTTCTTGCTTCGGTCACTTTTTGGTATTTTAACGAGATCGGGACCAACTTCGTACAACTTACAATTTTAGCATTCGGGTGTCCATCGTATATAAAAATCGGGACAGTGTGACGCGGGCATTAGTATCATATCATCATAAATAATATAAAAAGAACATAATCCGTATCATGCAAACAACTGATTTTAGAATAAATGTATTTATTTCCGATGCAAAGACCCTATGAGTGAAACAATATTAATACCAATATATGCAATCCTTAATGACTTGATTTTTTATTTTTGATTTTAGTATTAGCTTTATTTAAAGTTAATTCAACAGACTTAATGTCTTGAGTGTGCATACTAGGCGAGTGACATTCAGACCTAAAAAATATTTTTAATGCACCTATCTAACACACAGCTATATTATATATCATTCGAAAGGAAAACATTTGTAGATTCCATTTTTTCCGGTCGTAAAAGTGAAATATGGTGCATTTTTTTTTAATTTGGGTCAAAGGTCATTCATAAAAAATTGAAAGAATAACAGTTTTGTAGTATTATTGTCTTATTTGAAGCAGCTGATAATATAGCAAATTCAAATTTTACTTTACACGATACTATGATAACGTCTCCCTGATTCTTAGTTGCATACCGTTTATGGTTTGGCGAAAATTGACGTCATTTTGACGTTTTCACTCTGCTATAGGTAAAACGGTACTTTTTACAAAAACGACGTATAGTAACAAACATTTGACCTTAAATGTGTTAATACTTACTATAATTTATGGTGTGCCATGCAAAATAAAAAAATATTTGTAAGTTGGACGAGTAAAAGGGAGAGAAAACAACGCAATAAAGAGAGTATAAAGTAGACTTTTGTCACATCAACAGTGACAAAAGTCTCCTATTTGTTAACAGCCTACAAACCGTGTCAAGATCGGAAATCACGTCTATCTTACATGTTTAATACAACCACAAGCAAAGTTAAAGAGAATATATGAATCACATTTTAAGTCTGTCCGTCCGTCAGTCCCCACTTGTTTGCGGCCCGTGTCGATTTAAATCAGGTAACTTATACATGTATACAGATATACAGTTCATAAAAAAAAACAATGATTTCAAATATAAAATGCATTGCTTTGAACTATAAAACTGATGTTAAACACACTTAGTTCAGAGATTTACTATGGGATGACACGTGGTTCTTCATAAATTAAATCAGTTCTTATTTTGACATTGACATTGACATTTGAGCCGTCAAGTTTTCAAACATTATTTGATTCGTGCTTGTCAGGTTTGTGTCCGGCCCATATCTTTTCCAAATATAATAGGGGATGACCATAAACTAAAATCAGGTCACTGTGATATGGATCCAATCATAATAGAATCCTGCCCGCGACATTATATAGCTGCAAAGCTAAGGTTTACCAGACTTCAGATACAGAAGTCGGTTTCACAAAAAAAAGTTAAGACAAGATTAATCGTAAGTTAACTGAACTTTTCATGACTTACGACTATATGTAGTCGTAAGATTTGTTGTAAAACTGACCCCAGATGCAAAACTTAGAATGCGGTGATTTACAAACTAAAGTAAGGTCCCATGGTGACCCTTTTTTTTTGACATTTGGGATTATATACTTTACACTCACTTTAATTTCTTAACGTTTTTTTTTTTTTTTTTATTACGACTGCATTTATTTTCACTCACATTTTGTGCAGTCAAAAGGTTTGCAGTTAAAAATGCAAGCATTGATTTCTTACCAGTATTCAAAACTTAGATCTTTTAACCAATCACATTCCTAGAAATTTAAAGATCAACTAATATGAACTCGCGGGATTTAGTTCGACTAAACCAATATATATATTTATATATATATATATATATATATATATTTGTCATTCTGAAAGGAGTTTCTGTGAATAATTTATTTCTTTAAAATAAACGAAATAAATCGAATTTATTACAAATTTATTTATTTCAATTTTCAATTTTGTGATTTTTAACACTATAAGACAGTCGAAATTCATATTTTAAAACTGAGCTTGTTAAGCTTTTGCTTTACTGGAACAATTCCTGATACATCGCTTTACTGACATACTTCAGTGTAACAGACGCTTACAATGATTTCAGTACATGCACAAGTTCCCTAATGCATATATTTTTCCTTCACAAGAACAAATTTATCAAATCCAGAAGAAAGTATGACGTATTAAGAACCCTCTTGTCATCCGTTCTCATACTTGGGTAAATCTACTGCCGTATTTGTTTGTTATGACGCCATGTCTTTGTTTGCTAGCTTTCAGAACACGTAGTTTGAATGATGATGCACTTGGTGGTAGGCGTGACACGATGGCAATCTTTTTGGTTGGAAGTCTGATATATAGCTTGCTCAAATCGTCAAATTAGACTTATACATACTTATTTTTGGTTTCGGACACTTAAGAGTTTTCTTGCAGCACCGATCTACGTGTCAATATGAATTTTGTTTAATTTGTGATAGACCCGCTATCTATTGATGTCGTTAAAAGAGACTTTTCTAAGGAACAAAGATAGATGATGAGCTATTTGAACCTGTAAGAGCATGAACTGCTGGTAAAGGTACATATATTTAATAAAAAAAAACTATATATGCACAATTAACATAGTGCATCGCCAACCATAATTCCCACTGGTTATAGAACTCGTAAACAGCACACAGTTGTTCCATGTCTAGAGTACAACGAAGTGTCAGGTCATCACTAACCCTCTGACATTACTCCTCTTTAAAAATTGTTAATCTGTATTTAGAAATGAAACCTGAAGATATCATATTCATTTGATAAGTATAATTAAAAGACACTATGATCTCTAGATACCAGAGACTAAATGCTTTGAGGTAAACAGCTATAGCTTATCGTATGGCCCAAAACAAGAAGCAATAGCCAACACTTTATAATAAACTATAAAGGTTCTAAAACATTTTTAATTAGATACCCAAAAGCTTGATTCATGCTCAAAACTAATTACAAAATCAAAAATCATAAAAAGCAACCTATAACGACAACCATAATGAATAACAAATTAATTTGAAAGATACCAGGAATATGATCTATTGTTTACGTTAGACAAGCGTTTCGTCTACATCGGTGACGCTAGATTCAAGTAAAACTTCGAAGAATATTTAAAAACACGTTATCCTATTTAAAATACGGCTTAGGTAATATATATACGCCTGGGGTAGAACATTTATTGTATTTCAAATATCTACGAAGAATTCAAAATTTGTCAACTGAATGAATAGATATCCCCATATATTAATGTATTTATAGCATGTCAACATACAGGCTCTTGACGTGACCCTAGCACATATACTATGCTTCCTCTAAAATACTGACCAAATTTGCACCTTCAATAAGTCTACCGTATGCGATGGTTAAAAGGGTAGGAAATTTAAAAGGTGGACATATCTCACGTTAAAGATCATAGGGAAAATATCAGATTTGACACATTTTTACGTACTTTTAGTTGCAAAATTAAAATGTGCATTGATCCAATTGATAAAGAAGTAGTTTTCAAAAGTTATTCATAGTCACAGCCTTTTGTAGGTGCAAAATGACTAAGAATAATAAGATATTGTTTTTTTACAAAGAAAAAACGTTGACATCTCAGCTTCCATGGTCCTTTGAAATTTTTTTTTATACTTTGCGTAATATTTGTACCAAAAACAAATGCCTTCGTGGTTATTCATACTCTTTTTCGAAGCGTTTATGTCCGTTTACTTGAGGGAAATTAACAGAGAAAGCGATTTCGGAAATTTGATTGAAAAGGGGGAGTGTGTAAAAGTGTATAAAATCGAGAACAATACAGTGATAACGATATGTATTAAACAAGTAATTAACTTTTTGAATAATACGAACATCATTAATTCGGTTTCAAGTCGAAAATATCTAAGAAATGAAAAAAAATATGAAAATTGGCACCATTTTTATAAAAAATTCCAAAAATGTTACAAAAATCTTTTTATTTTCGCAAAAATTACTCCTTTTTTTTTGAAAACTATTTTTTTTATACATTGACATGTTAAACGTACATATTTTATGCATTGTGACAACAGAAAATAAAGCTAAATGTTAATTTTTCACGCTTCAACATTCGTCATGTTCGTCATTTTTCAATTTGGAATTATTTCTCGAACTCTTTTAGGTGTTTTTTAAGTAACAACAAACAAAAGAACTGTGTCAATTTTGTTTTTTGTCCATGGATTTATGAGTTTTGAACAGCGGTATACTACTGTTGCCTTTATTTAATTCAATTTTTACAAAAATTGCACCGTACGATTGTTTTACGACCGACCAATAAAGGAAGTTCAGATATTATACTATATCATATAAAAAATTCAGCTGTGTGTTAGGTGGATGCATTAAAGTCACTAACTAAGCGTCTTTTCTGAAAATGTCACTCGCCTATACTGATGTCGTCATTTTTGAGAGCTAATATAACATCCCGATATCTGAAAGTATTATTTTATTTAGGTATCAGATGTTATTTCGATGGGTCTTTGCTAATTTCAATCATACATTGTAACTCATGACAATAAGTGGTGCACAGCTAGTTCCAATAACTTCACGATATACGGAATCTTCAAATCGAACAAAACTTTAATCAAGTAAAAGTTCAAGGGCAGTTATAGTATCAAAGCATGTCCAATTGACATAGTTCTTTTGTTTGTTGTTACTTAAAAATCACCGAAAAGAGTTTGAACATATATATTGGCATTATGTCTGTTTAAATGCCAATATAATAAGGTGTGAATTTATTCTTAATCAAAATATAAGTTTAAGTTGTATATAGGGTATAAAAATCAAAACTTTGAGCAGATTCAAATCACCAATATAAGCATGCAATTTATCTTGGATAATACTTTCTTGATATTTTTTTTTATCTATTATTCATATTTCAAGAAACACAAATGTATTTTGAAAACCATTTTTGTTTAGATGAGCATTGGCTACTGGTCAAATGCTATGCATGTAGACCCAAGTCATCTATGAGTGTTCTGCTTCTAAGAATTCTTTATCGTCTATTCATGTGTGTCTTTCTTATTGATAAAAAATGACCGCCTATTATAGGCAAAAACACCAATAACCATGCATACAGTCTTCTACTTATTTAGAGAAAGGAAAGTTGCTGTCTAAATTGTGCTTAAAATATTGCTGACCTTGTTTCCTAATTACATAAGAAATGTCACCTTTAATCATTTGCAAAAACTATCTACTCGTGAATGGTTAATAGATACCTGTGCAATATTAAGGGGTAGCATTTTCTTATTGCATTTTCGTTTTGATATCCGAAAGCTGCAATCTTTGAAGGCGCAAACGAAAATCAATGAATCACCCCAAATTATTTATTTCTTAACGATAAAAACTGCGTAAAGAGTACATGAAATTCCCGAATGCTAGTAAAACTAGTGTTTGGAAAGCTTCAGTGTAATATGTCAACGTACTTTGGCAGTGCAATGATAAACTAGCAAAATTAATATTTATGTTTTATATTTCGCGTATCACATTTCTTTTTACAATTACAATGCATAGAATTTTACAATTTTTATCAGAATTGTAGCAGTTTACATTTGTTTCTTCATTGTTATGCACTAAAGTTCACACGATATTTATGTGCTTCTCAAGAAATCACTGGTTTCTTAATTCTTCTAGTTTCTTTCATTACTGGCACCTTTCACTACACTGAAATAATATAACACATTCAATTAAGAAAACAATATGAAACATAAACTTAAAGGAGCATATATATTGTATCTCTGTATTAGACTTGAAATATTTTCATTAAAAAAAAAGAAGATGTGGTATGATAGCCAATGAGTCAATTCTCCACAAGAGACAAATTGACATAAAAATTAACAACTATAGGTCACCGTACGGCATTGTTTGTTTAGTTTGAGTGTTTATTGTGGTTAAATTTTAACAATAATTCGAGAAGTTTGGTAAATGTAAGTGAGACAATAACTCAACAGTCAAGGTTCAAATAAAAAAGGGATAAGAGTGAAAGTCACGTATCGAAAAAAAGAGACACATGTATTAATCTCTGATACCTCTATGTGTAGTAATATTCTAATTATCATTTACTCTCTTTTTAACCTGACAATATGTTTTTTTTTTCTCCGTCATTTTATACCCATACAAACTATTACAATGATAACCATGATCATAATTACACAAATAAATGCATAAAGATTAAACAAAACTACAAAAATCTACAATAATCTGTATGTTAATGATACTTACATTAAGTTTAACGACCGAACAAACCATTGCCATTGTTGTTGCTCAAAAGGAGAAGCAAGACGAAAAACATCACTAAAATAAAGTAAATGTTACAATTAATATTCACTATTCAAATCAAATCAAATCATAACATTGTATTTCCTAAATAAAGGGCCCTAAACTATTGAAAATTTATAGGTCGTTTTCAATATCTTAAACTAATTAGTATAACTTTGACGCAAAAAAAAAGATATAGGCTATAAAATTTTCGAAGATTAAAAAATTCAAAGTACAATTGTCTATGTTAATTTATTTTAGTGAATTAAAGTTACATAGATAGAAATAAGAAGATTTTGTATGAGTGCCAATGAGACAAATCTCAATCCAAGTAAGAGCCTATCGTGAAGGATATATACACTAATATATCATTGATGAAAGCAAGAACTTACGGAGGCCTCCACCTTGTCCGAACAGACCACCGTCCATCCCTCCACCAATACCACCGGCCAGTCCTCCACCATAACCACCGGCATATGGACCAGCCAGAGCGCCTCCATAAACTGGGAGCGGTTGGTTGTGTGTGATTTCGTCAACGTAGCCTCCCTTCTTTCCATATCCGGAGTATCCATGGTAACCACCTGATTTGCCATATCCTTGGTAACCTCCCATTCCGTATCCTTGATTACCATACCCGGACCATCCACCCTTCATGTATCCACCTCCATTGCCGTAACCATCAGCACTAACACAGTTCAGAGCAAACAGACCCAAGACGGCGACAACGGCAAGTGTGGCTTTCATTCTGAAATTCAGAAATAACAATTTATTATATCATCAGATGAAATCATCAGAATGACATGCAACTCTAAACGATATTTCAACATGTTTTATAATAGATTTTGAAAATTAAATCAACATATTCATTTTTCTAAATTGAAAAAAAAACTATTAAAATATGAAAAATTAATGATTAAATATAAATGATACCCCATTTTCATTCTCAATTACCCAATTTTCATTCTCAAATTTCAATTTTTTTTTAATATTTAGCATTATAATTGATCTCTGTATAAACTTTACAAAAATAAACAACATGCATATCAACAACGTACGAGTTTAATAGGCACACACTTTTCTTCATCATCGGTATTTTTTTAGTCAGTAAAAAATAATTCTCAATATTTAGAAAAAATTGTTTTATGATTGCAACATGAAATATAACAATACCGTCCTCTCAATCTCTGTTTTGTCTTAATCTCGCTTTTTCGTTCTCGCTTGTGTGTGTGTGTGTTTTTTGAGTTTTTTTTCTAGATTGCTATGTTGTGCGTCAACCTTTAACATTACCCCTTATTATATATATCATCTCCATTTTTAAATATTTCTTCTTAATTCATCTATTTATTTCTATCATATTGCATATATTGAAAAATACAATTTCATTTGAATTATTTATATTTTTGAAAAAAATAATGATTTGAAGATCAACGATATTTTGACACATATTATGTTGTTGTTTTGCCTGAGGATTTATTTGTAGAACATGTTTAAACCTTTTTAATTCAAGAAAACAAAATATAAATATTTTGAAAAAAAATAAGAGCGACAATACAATGAGTTACTTATTCTAATTATGAATTGAAATTTTATGTAATGATTTGAAAAATGAATAATTTGAACATCAATGATATTTTGAAACATATCATGTTGTTACTTAGCCTGTGGATTTATTTGTAGAACATGTTTAAATTCTTTTTAATTTCAGGAAAAAGTATGTAAATATTTTGAAAAAATAAGAACGACCATACAATGAGTTCCTTATTCTAATTATGAATTCAAATTTTATATAAATATTTGAATGATTTTTTATTTCTATTTTTCCAGACAAAAAGTGAAGAATAATTGAGTATATATATAAATATTTTGATGATTAAGTTATTTTTTAATTGTTATTACTACACCTTTAGTGGACTTACATGTTTGCTTGGTGGGAACTCAGTGATAAACATAAAAACCTTCTGGTATATATACCAAAAATATTAATATGCAATGTGTGCTCATTATTACAAGTTCCGCTATAGACACATAAGGTTACAGATAAACTTCCATATTGATGTCTGTCTGGTCATTCGATAATATATAGTGTCGACATGTAAATTCTCCATTAGAAATAGGCAAATTTACTGATTATAGAAACCATTCTTAATTAATGTATATAGATTTAGGAAGATGTGGTGTGAGTGCCAATGAGACAACTCTCCATCCAAATAACAATTTAAAAAAAAAAGAAAAAGAAAAAAAAAGTAAACCATTATAGGTCAATGTACGGCCGTGCTGTTTTATAACGATCTACATTGCATATTTTGTCAAAAAGTGTTGTACATGTTTTATAATTGTCTTTGAAAAGTAATTCCTCACATTTCTTTTTTTAATTTAAGAAACGATTAAAATATTAAAAACAGAAGACTAAATGTAATTTTTTTTAATATTAAGTATATTCACCATTATAAAGGTAACAGTAGTATACCACTGTTCGAAATTCATAAATCGATTCAATGAGAAAAAAAAACAAATCCGGGTTGATGGGATAATTGATCTCTGTATAAACTACTCCAAAAATAAACAACTTACATAACAACAACGAACGAGTTTTAAAATGCACAAACTTTTTTTCACATTACTGGAATATAAGTAAGTAAGTGAAAATTCTCAATTTTTAGTACAAATTGTTGTTACATGGACGAGAAATTTGGTAGTGGAACTTTATTTCTTTTATATCTGTGTATACTTATTCTTGAATATTTATGTCATTTTCTCTTTTCTTTATTTTATATGTTTTTTTCTATCTTCTTTTTAGATATGTATATAATATATACAAAAAAAATATTGACACCTTGTGTTTGTGGCATAACATCTTCGTCACAAGTTTATCGTTTTCTGTTTAGTATTAAATTTATATTTAGATCCATTTTGTTACATCTCGTGATCAATTTTATTTGGCAATCGCCAATGACAGTCAGCAGGGTTTACGAATATCAGTTGTTCGACCTGTAAGTCAAATGCGTTTTGTTTAAATATAGTTTTTTACCTTTTTGGTCTTTTGGAAAATGTTGTTTGTGCTGTATTTAGACCCTTCTACAACGAAATTTGTTTTACATGCACACGTATAAAAATTGCGGTTTTTATCCAACGCAATCATAGGTTTGAACGTAGTTTTCAATTTAGACTCATTTATATTTTTTCGTTTGGGCTTGTATCATATTTTCCCTCCGGTTTATATGATCCGTTCATCCTATATTGACTCTTAAAATTCTAAAGTCTATCTAAAAATGAGGGTACCTTTTCTAAAAACGAGGGTACTTTTTCTAAAAATGAGGGTACTTTTTATATGGCCTTCCAAATACCGTTTCGATCCCTAACATCACTGAAGAGACATTTATTGTCGAAATCCGGATCTGGTGTACTAAAACAATATTGTCACCGTATGTTTGTGGCATTACATCGTGGCCACAAGTAATTTTTTTTTCTGTTTAGTATTAAATTTATATTAAGATCCATTTTGTTACATCTTGTGATCAATTTTATTTGGCAATCGCCAATGGCAGTCAGCAGGGTTAAAGAACATCAGTTGTTCGACCTGTTAGTCAAATGCGTTTGTTTAAATATACTTTTTCACTTTTTGGTCTTTTGGAAAATGTTGTTTGTGCTGTTTTTAAACCTTCTACAACGAAATTGATTTTACATGCATATGCAAAAATTGTTTTTATCCAACGCAATCATAGGTTTGAACGTAGTTTTTAATTTAGACTCGTTTATATTTTTTCGTTTGGGCTTGTATCATATTTTCCCTCCGGTTTATATGATATATATATATTATGTGTCATTTATCTCTTTCTTTATTTTTAATGTAATTCTTTATACTTTAGCCTATTAGTTGATACTTGTATACCTTTTTCCCCCAATGTTTACTTATTTTTCTCTGTCCATTTTTATTTTTATTTATTCTTTATGCTTTGGTTTATTATTCTTTGTTCTGTAGACCATCGCCCAAACCCTCATATACTTTATTAATGTTTAATTTATATTCGAAACACAAATGAAATTTTCAAACAAATTACTAGATATTCAAATTTTACTATTTTTCAGTAGTGTAATAAAATTTCATTTGTTAGTCCGTTGTACGTATTACTACAGCCTTTTGTCATCATATGCTGTTCTTAGTATCGATAAACATGAATTCATCAACGGAATTTCTTAAATTAAAAAAAAGAAATGAAGGTATTGGTTTTATAAGCTTCTCTAGTATATTCAATGATTCCATCAACCATAGCCAATTAACTTCAGATTTTGATAATACAAAACCACCTGTTATTTCTTATATTGATAGATAACAGATTTGTTTTAACTGTTCATCAGACGTCAATATAGAAAATAATGTTCCTTCCACTTGAGACTGTGAAACTTATAGTTTTAGATATGTTCCCTATGGTCATGTCAATACAGGAGACCTCAACATGTTTATTAAGAAATGACCTTAATATCGTTCTCTATCTATAATAGATTGGAAACAGTGTCATCAGGTCATTAACACTTCGTCTGTCTACTGTTCAAATTGGGCTAAACGTGCAAAATCTACTAAAAGTCAGTAGATAGATATTTGAATAAAATTATGAATACTGTATATATTCATAAAACTAATTTTGAAAACAATTCTAAAGTTAATAATAGGATAATGATCTACCTATTTCCAGAATAAAAAGTAAACTTTAAGTAATCGCAAAGCAGTTTGTATCTACCGACACACATACCAGCCAAAAATGTAGTGTCATGTGGTGTGAGGAATATACTACACAGAAGTCCTCAAAAACGATTTTTCGTCTACATTCAGGTCCGTAGGCTTTACAGAGGGTCAAATTGATAACAAGCTTATCACTGTCACTATCCAGTTTAAAGCTTCTTCCGAACATTTGAAAGTCTCGACTGACCTAAATTACACAAACAAACATTTATCTTTCGTTTCCTCTTCGCATCTAGTACCTGTAAGTGTTCTATTACTAATTTGTCAGTGCTTCTAACTACCTCCCTTACTCCTATCAGAGAACTTGTTATTTACTTTTGCAATAAAGATTATGAAAAAAATGGTATTAATTATTTTTGGAGTGATAAAAATTATTTAGAGGTTTAATGTAAAATACATGCTTTTGATGGTCCTTTTATTCTGATGACAGCTATGATATTTCTACTCTCTACACTACACTACACTTCCATATAGTCTTTTTCACATTTCAATAGATAGTCTTTAACGAAAAAGGGAAGTATGCTAGATATACTAACTGGAAATGCTAAGAGTTGGTTGAAGCTTTAAATATCCTCTGGACAAGATGTTAAGAGATATAAAATGAAGTTCGAATGCCAATTAGTCAACTCTTCATACATGTCCATATGATAGTGAACATATATATATATATATATATATATATGATAAAAGTGAGAATTGAAATGGGGAATGTGTCAAAGAGACAACCAACCAACCAACCAACCAAAAGAACGGAAAACAGCCGAAGGCCACCAATGGGTATTCAATACAGCTAACAAATCCCGCGCCCGAAGGCGTACTTCAGCTGGCCCCAAACAAAAACTAGTGTACTAGTTCAGTAATTATGGACATCATACTAAACTCCGAAATATATAAAAGAAACTGAAATGAAAAATCTTACAAGACTAACAAAAGCAAGGGGCTCCTGACTTGGGACCGATGTCAGCATAGGTAACAAAAGAAACTAAACAAAATGACAATAATACAAACATTAAAAAATGAATACTAGCAGTTACTGACAGGCAATCTTGACAATTAAAAAGATGATGTCGTCTTCATATGAATATCAAGCACAATCCATCCCGTTAGGGGTTTAGTATCATACCATCATAAATTACATGAGAAGAACATAATCCGTATCATGCCAACAACTGATTTCAAAATAAATGTGTTTATTTCCTATGCAAAGACCCTATGAGTGAACCAATATTGATACAAATATATGAAATCCTTAATGACTTGACAACAGTATCGTAACTATATCCTTTCCGAATAAGTCTGTTTAAAGGTTTTGTTCGCTTTTGAGGTGAATACCAACATTTTTTGTACTTTGTAAAGAATATTACCATAAAAGATTGGATGTGAAATACCTGAACGTACATGTATAAGATGTCTGCATGTTGATTTGTGTTTCGTTATGATGTCCTTGTGCCGTAGATAAAATTTGGTAAATGGTTTGACTATTCAAGCTGTGATATCGAAAACCCTGGCGTAATAATTGTTCAGTAGTACATAGATTTATTTCGTTAAAATCTTAAACGTTGTTACATACACGAGCAAATTGTACAAGTTAAGATTAAACACGATAAGATGCTAAAAATGGATAATTAACAATATGAAATGAAAAATCATCTCTTTTATCTTAAATTGTGGTCTTAATCTTCCCGTTAATTATATAGATCAAAATCCATGAAAGGGCAGTGGTCATTATTAGTATTAGCTTTCTTTAAAGTAGGATAAACAGGATTATTGTTTTAGTGTACATACTCAAGTCGTCATTATTGAGAGCCAATATATCATCCCAATATCTAAAAGTATTATTTAATATTTTGGTATTAGATGTATTTTCGATTGGTCTTTGTTGATTTTAGTCATAAATTCTAACTCATGATAATACAAAAAATTAACGATATACGGAATCTCCAAATCGAACAAAAATTTTATCTAGTAAAAGTTCAAGGGCAGTTATAGTATCAGAGCATGTCCAATTAACATAGTTTTTTGTTTGTTGTTACTGAAAAAATACCTAAAAGAGTTTGAACTTTGAATTCAATCAGGTGTGATTTTTTTCTTAATCAGAATACGAGGTAAAGTGGTATATAGAGTAGTAAAATCAAAACTTTGAACAGATTCAAATCACCAATATTAGCATGCAATTTATCTTGGATAATACTTTCTTGATATTTTTTTTTTAATCTATTATTCATATTCCAAGAAACACAAATGTATTTTGACAACCATTTATGATTAGATGAGCATTGGCTAATGGTCATATTATATACATGTACCGACGTTACTAAGGAGTGTTTTGCTTCTTAGAATCCTTGTCGTCTATGCATGTGTGGCTTTCTCAGTTGCTGTTTAATTTGTGCTTTACAAGCTGTTGACCTAATGTCATCTTTTAAAACTATTTGCAAAAACTATTTACTCGAGAATGATTAATAGATACCTGATCAGTATTTAAGGGTATCATGTTTTTATTGCAACTTCGTTTTGACAACTGAAAGCTGCAATCCTTCAAAGCTCAAATGTAAATCAATGAACCACCCAAAATTATTTTGTTTCTTAACCGTAAAAACATGCGGAAAGAGAACTAGGAATTTCCGAATGCTAGTAAAATAAGTGTTTGAACAACTCCAGTGGAATATTTCAAGGCACTTTGGCAGTGCAATAATAAACTTGCAAAATTAATATTTATGTTTTATTTTTCATGTATCACAATTTCACAATAACAATGCATTGAATTTTACAATTTTTATCAGAATTGTAACAGTATACAATTTTTTCTTCATTTCAATACATTACAGTTCACACGATCTTTAGATGCTTCTCAAATAATCACTGGTTTCTTAACTCTTTTAGTTTCTAGTTTATCGACCGAATAAACCATTGCCATTGTTGTTGCTCAAAAGAAGAAGCAAGACGAAAAACATCACTAAAATAAAGAAAATGTTACAATTAACATTCATTATTCAAATCAAATCAAATCATTGTATTTCTTAATAAAGGGCCCTTAACTATTAAGAATTTATAGGTAGTTTGTCGGATTTGCAATAAGATAAGCAACACGACGGGTGTCACATTGAGAGCAGGATCTGCTCACTCTTCCGAAACACCCGATTTTTGGTTGGATTGGTGTTGCTTTGTTTTTAGTTTTCTATGTTCTATCTTCTGTACTTTTATTTGTCTGTTTGTCTTTTTTTAAAGCCATGGCGTTGTCAGTTTTTTTTTTTAATTTATGAGTATGAATGACCCTCTTGTATCTTTCGCCCCTCTTTTTCAATATCTTAAAATATTTAGTATAATTTTGCCGCACAAGAAAGATATAGGCGATGAAATTTTAGAAGATTTAGAAATTCAAAGTATTATTCAAAGGCATACTTTTTTTTAAAGATATTAAATAGATAGAAAATAAGAAGATGATGTATGAGTGCCGATGAAACAAATCTCAATCCAAGTAAGAGCTTAACGTGAAAGATATATACACTAATATCTCATTGATGAAAACAAGAACTTACGGAGGCCTCCACCTTGTCCGAACAGACCACCGTCCATCCCTCCACCAATACCACCGGCCAAATCTCCACCATATCCACCGGCATATGGACCAGCAATAGCGCCTCCATAAACTGGGAGCGGTTGATAGTGTGTGATTTCGTCAACGTAACCTCCCTTCTTTCCATATCCGGAGTATCCATGGTAACCACCTGATTTGCCATATCCTTGGTAACCTCCCATTCCGTATCCTTGATTACCATACCCGGACCATCCACCCTTCATGTATCCACCTCCATTGCCGTAACCATCAGCACTCACACAGTTTAGGGCAAACAGACCCAAGACGGCGACAACGGCAAGTGTGGCTTTCATTCTGAAAATCAAAAATTACCATCAAATTAAAAGTCATGCAACTTGTAAGGATATTTTATTTTTGCAACATAAAAACTATCAAAAACTGTCCCCTCCGTCTTTCTGTGTCGCTTATGTTGTTAGTCGGACATTTTATTTCTTGGATAGCGGTGTTGTCTGCCTGCCTTTCAGATTTTCGCTTGTTATTTATTTCATGTTTTTTTTCACTATTTTCTCACTGGTTTAAATTGAAAAATATTACTCTAAACATCTTTATCTTTTTATCCTTTAAAATATACTTGAGAACTCAATTTTGTTTGAACTAATATTTTCTTCGAATTTTAAAAAGAACACAAAAACATCTTTGATAACATGACATTTCATGTTGCTGTTTAGCCCGAGGATTTATATATAGAACTTGTTAAAATACTTTTAATTCTAGTAATATAATATATAAATATTGAAGAAAAAAATAAGAACGACTATACAATAAGTTTTTATTGTAATTTAAAAATGAAAATATTAAAAATTTTGAATGATTATGAATTTACGTTTTTTTTCGAAATTTTGTTTGAATTGTTCATATGAAAAAAAAACCTTTGAAATGATTATTTACTAAAGCTGTCGTGGACTTACATGTTTGCTGGATGGGAACTCAGTGACATTACAGATAAACATTCTGGTATATATACTAAAAATATTAATACGCAATTTGTGCTAATTACTACAACTTCCCCTATAATAGACATATAATGTTACAAATGAATTTCCACATTAAATTTTGTGTCTGTCTGGTCATTTATTACATACAGTGTCGACATGTAAATTCCATATTCAAAACAAGGAAAAAATGTAAAGAACGAAATGACTATTTCTAAATAATAATTATTTATTTGCAAAACAGACAAAAACCAATTTTGGTTATGACAAATACATTGACAAAACAAAACATAATAAAACATAATGAAAACTTGACAATATTATAAGAGATATGATAAAAACAGTTATTGTTCTCCTTTCCTCAGTTCTAATGACTCTTTAATAAAAGAAACAACTGCTTTTACATCATTCGGTGTTGATGGATTTAGTATAATCACGAGTTTATCAGTAAAATTAAGTGTATTAAAATTTACATATTTTTGTATATAATATTTTAGAAAGATTTCTCTTAATTTCTATATATTTTACAGTTAAAGAAAAAATGGAATTCATCGTCCAAGACATTACATATTTTACATTTTCTTTCATTTCGTGGTATTTTGGTATATCGTCCAGTTTAAAAGTCGTGCTGTTTTATTACGATCTATAGTTCATATTTTCATATTCATGTTTTATAAATAGATTTTGGAAAGTAATAACTTAAACTGATATAAACCTTTTCATTTGTTTCATCTAAGAAAGGATTAAAAATGAAAAAAGGAATGATTGAATATAAATTATATTTTATTCAATATTTAGCATCATAATTGCTCTCTATTTAACATTACTGACATACAAACAACACTGCATATCAACTAAATACGAGTCAAATAAGCACATCTTTTGTACATTTATATTGAAAATTTTCAAGTAAGTAAATTGTTTTCTATATTTAGTAAAAAAAAACATAGACAAGGGTCTGGGTAGTGGAACTTCATTTTTAATTTTTAATATGACTTTTTTTTACACATATTCAAAAAAAAAATGTTATGTCATTTATCTCTCTAATTTCTATGTTATTTATCTCATATAATATATTGATAATACTGGTCAAACGGTATCCATATAGGATCACATAGACCCAAGTCAACTAGGAGTGTTAAACAGTCACTGCATTAGCAAAATATTTATTTAATACGCAAGTGTATGCGTTTCTTGAATAATTAGTATATTTTTAACACAATCACGTTCTGAAAAGGTGATGGACTTTTCGGGTTATTTAAATACGGTTTTTTTATTAAACGTGTACACCAACGGTTTGAAAAAAAAACATACATTAAGAGTCTGTGTCGCTCACCTTGGTCTATGGGCATATCAAACAAAGGACACTCTCTATGATTGTAGACGAGAAAAGACCATAACAAAAATCTCTATTTAGTTGAGCTTGTATTACTGATCTTGTATACAGCCTGTTTATTTTCTTTGACTTATTAATAGATCTTGCCTTGATGATCATTTTTTGTGATTTAGAGTGTTTATTTATCTATCATAATGAGACACAACTGAAAAAAGATTTCTCTCTAAATATTATAGTTAAACTTTTCATGATAAAAGACAAAAATGAAGAAAAAAATCGTAAAATTTGACATATTGGGTGATAACTCCTATACGAATTTATCTAACTGTTGTGAAGTATATAAATAGACAATTGGTGAAGCTCATTAATTTAAACATATTTTTTCCTTTCAGATTTTCTCTATTTATAACGGTTCAAATAATAATAGACAAAACTTGCTTTTTATCCCTATGTTCTATCTTTATCAATGACAGCCATGTTGGTTGGTAGACAGGGAGGGTTATCTAACATCTTTTTTTTTTAACTACATACCTTATTGTGGCCACGTTTGGTTACATTTTTCTCAGTACTTTCAGATAAGAAGATTTTTGTAAAAGATTACAAAAATTGGCAAAATTGACTATGAAGGACAATAACTACTAAAGGGATCAATTGACCATTTTGGTTATGTTGACTTATTTGTAGAACTTACTTTGCTGAACAATTTTGTAGTTTATAGTTTATCTCTATCTATTATAATATTCAAGATAATAATCAAAAACTCTAAAATTTCCATAAATTTACCAATTCCAAGGCGGCAACCCAACAATAGGTTGTCTGATGCGTCTTAAAATTTCAGGGCAGATAGATGAACATTTTTATACGTTTCAGATTTGCTTTCTATGCTTTAGTTTCAAAAATATAAGCAAAAAAATGCATTTTCCCCCCATGTTCTATTTTTAGTAATAATGGCCATATTGCTTGTATAGGCGGGGTCATCAGATACATTCTGATACAAACTACACAACCCTGAATATGATTTAAGTATAGTTTGGTTTAATATTGCCAAAAAGTTTCTGAGGAGAAATCAACATGCAGGTCTCGTTGATACGTCACACTTAATGAAAAAAGAAAAGAGAAAAGGGAAAAGGGAACATTCTGTCTTTCTTGTTGTGGGGATGTATAAGTACCCTGCCACGTTCGGTCTGGTTTTTTTTTATTAAGCCCTTTCCAAATGACTTTATACTTTGTTCTTATGTAACTGTTACAGCATTGTCTAAGGATATTGCTTGCTTGATGCATTCAAGCTAGTTTAACCCTGTCACATCTGTATGTGTCTATCCAAAGACAGGAGGCAAAATTTCAGTGGTAGTCGTTTGTTAGTGTATATCATTTTGTTTTTCGTTCATAATTTGGTAAAATCAGGCCTTTTGTTTTCTCGTTTGATTGATTTCATTTTTTCACTTCGAGGCTATTTATAGGTGATTCGTAATACGGCATAATTTTTCTAATCTTCTAATTTTTATCAGTTTAATCAAATTTTTGCAACAATTTAAAAATGAAGCTATAGTATTCCAGTTAATTTTTATTTCCGCGGGCTTTCAGTCCAAATATTGGGATGTGTGAAGATCTTCACTTTCTATTAGGGTCGATTTAAGTAAGTAAATGAGAAAGACTTTCTAGTACGCTTTTCTTTCTACATAAACTGAGAGCCCTTTTTTCTGACTGAATGTTTTCTGACTTTCAATATTAGCTGTGAGTTGATGGGTTACATAATTACAAGTAGTCGTCTTTATTCGTATTACTTGAACTGCTCAAAAAGTAAAATGTTTGAAAAAATAAAACAGCCCACTTCTCATCTATGTTTGGATTTTACGTTGCATGTAATAAATAGCTCGAAAAATATCTCGAATTTCAGTCATAACAGCTGGTCTTAAATGTAAATAATCAAATATTATGGTTATAAAGCAAACAGTATTCATATCATATAAAAGTATCTACAGCGTGACAAGGATCGACGTTTTAGAGACACTAGAACTTTGCAAAAGGTAAGTCATGATAAATATTTTTTGATAAATCTTATTTCGTGTCGTTACAATGTTAAGAACAATATCAATGAGCAATAGGGGTTCAAAAACCTAGCATAATCAAAGTTGTTTCAGGCGCACAAGCGGGTCAAATCTGTTTTGAGGTTAGTAGGGCGGATCAAAACAATTCAAAACAATTGACTTGTTTTATTTATGCTACAAATTACTTTTTTAAAATTTTACTAGTTAGTTGCCGGATGCTTACCTTCACAAATCTACCCATGAAAATCTTCATATTTTAAACACTATATGCATTGCTTATGTCCCTATTTTTGTTCTTTCAGAAAACTATTTACGATTGACAAAATAACAATTTATTTCTGTTTTATACTTTCTAAGTATGATTCTCTCTTTGGTACTTTTGATGGTGTTTTTGAACGAATTAGTTTCAAGTATTCCTTGTTTATCGAATGAGTCTAAAAAGGACTTTGATGTCGCGAGAAAAACTCTTGTAAAAGTACAGGAAGATCTCCTTCAAAGTCTAAAGGCCCTTAAGAATAACCACAAAAAGACAATCAAAACATTAGACAAGGAGATCAAAAATGCAATCACTAATATGGAGAAGACCATCAAAATGACAACTACAACATTGGAGAAACAGATTGGAACTTCTAAAGATATATTCACAAACGTGGAACAAAAGTTAAAAAAGTTGGAGGAAGATTTTAAAGTACTCGGAAGAGACTTTCAAAGTAAGTATAATTTTATGACCGGGCTGAAGTACGTTCACTATTCACTATTCACTTTTCACTATTCAAAATTCATGAATAGTGAACTGTGTTTTTTTGCACTATTCACTATTCAAGTTTATGAAATTGAGTCAGATATTCTATTTAATTTAGAAATAAAGACATTTGGTATGATTGACAATGAGACAACTATCGATCATTCTAATGCAACCTCGATTGTAACGTTTATTGTAATTGTACGGAAGCGTATTAGGGACATAGAAAAAATAAAATTGGCAGTGAACTTTTTTTTTCAAAGTCGAAATTTTGACTTTTCAAATCTCGAAATTTTGACTTTAACTTGAAATTTTGACTGTTCTAATCCCGAAATTTTGACATAAACTTGAAATTTTTACTTTCAAAAATCTTGAAATTTCGACTTTTTGAAAAGTCGAAATATTGACTTTTTTGAAACTCGAAATTTCGACTTACAAAAAGTCGAAATTTTCACTTAAAACTCGAAATTTTCACTTTAAACTCAAAATTTCGGCTTTTTTAAACTCAAAATTTCGACTTTTTTAAAACTCGAAATTTTGACTTATTTTAAACTCGAAATTTCAGCTTATTTTAAACTCAAAATTTCGACTTTTTGTAAACTCAAAATTTTGATTTTTTTTTTTGAATCGAAATTGCGACTTTGATCTCTTTTAAAACTTTGATACTAGTATTCAAACACAGTTATTTCAATTTTAGAAGGAGTAGACATGGACGCAAATTATTAAAGCGTCATCAACACATTTTGTTCCATGTTTTAGTTCCCACGACACTGTCATAGAATCGTCATATCTGAGAACATTTAGCATCGCAGTTTCAAAGGCCTGTTTGGTTTCCCAATAGCAAGTTACTGACTTTGCCTTGTTTAAACACTGGTAAATCAAGTAGCCAAAAATGCCATGCATATTCAGGACGACAAATGAGCTGCTCGGTTTTCTAGTTTTGTGAATTTTGAAATAAATAAATGGTTCTTTTTTCTGGAATATTGATTAAACTCTACAATAAAATTGAGAATGGAAATGGGGAATGTGCCAAAGAGACAACAACCCGACCATAGAAAAAAAAAACAACAGCAGAAGGTCATCAACAGGTCTTCAATGTAGCGAGAAATTCCCGCACCCGGAGGCGTCCTTCAACTGGCCCCTAAACAAATATATACTAGTTCAGTGATAATGAACGCCATACTAATTTCCAAATTGTACACAAGAAACTAAAATTAAAATAATATAAGACTAACAAAGGCCAGAGGCTCCTGACTTGGGACAGGCGCAAAAATGCGGCGGGGTTAAACATGTTTGTGAGATCTCAACCCTCCCCCTATTCCTCTAGCCAATGTAGAAAAGTAAACGCATAACAATACGCACATTAAAATTCAGTTCAAGAAAAGTCCGAGTCTGATGTCAGAAGATACAAGTTGACATTCTTATAACACAACTATTAACCCTTGTCTTTATATATTAGATGTTGAATAAAAGTATGTCGTAACATGGGTGTATCGGAATAACAGGGTTGTCTTGATACACATATCTGAAGTCCAGACTTGAAATATGTATTTGAACGTGAAACATATTTTATTTATTCTTCGACAAGAACAAGATTTTCTATCTATCATAATGGTTAAGTTTATTAAAATGTGCTTATTAAGTTTATGATGTATATGGCTCTCCGCTTGCTGATATAAATGACTGTGAATTTGGTAATCGCAAACGTATAAATACTTAGGAAAAGTCGAAATTTTGAGTTAAAAACCAGTCGAAATTTTGAATTTAAAAAAAAAGTCGAAATTTTGAGTTTAAAAGAAGTCGAAATTTCGAGTTTAGAAAAAACCGAAATTTCAAGTTTTAAAAAAGTAGAAATTTTGAGTTTAAAGTCGAAATTTCGACTTTTTATAAAGGCAAAAAATTTCGAATTCTAAAAAAGTCAAAATTTCGACTTTTTGAAAAGTCGAAATTTCAAGATTTTAGAAAGTCAAAATTTCAAGATAAGAAAAGTTAAAATTTCGAGTTAAAGTCGAAATTTTAAGATTTGAAATGACAAAATTTCGACTTTGAAAAAAAAGTTCACTACTACTTTTATTTTTTCTATCTACCTAATACGCTTCCGTATAATTGTATATAAAGTGAATATAAACAATAAGCCTATATATGGGTCAGTGTATGACCTGCAACAATGACTGAAAACCCCATACCGTATAGTCGGATATAAAAGGTTCGACATAAAAAAAAAAGTGAAAATATTCAAACGTGGAAACTTACTAATTGTTTTGTTAAGGAGAAATTTTATTAAAATATCTTTTTTAACTTTATAAAAATAACCAGAACAGAGTACCAAGATAAATAAACTAATACATGTCGGAAACATATGACACGAGCATGACTGAAAGAAAGTCCATATCAGTACAAAGTAAAAGAAAGAGCTATACAATAGCGGTCTTTTCAGAATACATTTTCAATGTCTATCCGTATTTGTTTTCTATAAGAATGAATTATTTATAATCTATTAATGAAGAAACCAAATGGCACAAGTATAATGGTCACTGCTACTACTACAGTCAAGATAGACAAGATTGGTTCACAGCAGAGGTTTGTTCTAGCTATATATATAAGCTATTTATATAGTATCCAAGTATTTTCTTTGGCGACGATCTCTCCCCGACAGTCCTAACATTGTCACTTTCATTTGTATTTGTCTCAAACACAGAGTCATATTTTTTTAAGAATAGTAATAGGGACATTTTTTTCAAAAAGGATTAATTTAGAATGGAAAAATTGTCCATTTAAAAAAAAAACAACAATAAATTGCCGTATTGGAGATAAACGGGGTATTTTTGTATATTATTTGCTGAGATCATCCTTCACTTTAAAATAGCATCTTGTTTATATCTATAAAAATCTAAGATGTGGTATGATTGCCAATGAGACAACCAGGCTCACCCAGAGACCAAATGACACAAAAGTTAACAGCCCCTATAGGTCAATGTATAAAACTAACAAAAAAACAAATATGATGTACAGCAACAAACGACAACCACTGAATTACAGGCTTCTGACTTCTGACAGACACATACAGAATATGGTGTGGTTAAACTCGTGTGAAGGTGCACCTAATCTGGGACACCGATGTAACAGTACAGCATAAGAACGAAAACTCAGTTGAAAAGGACTCAATTCATCAAATCGGCACAAAGCAGTTATACAAGAATGTTTATTTTTTTTAGAGAAAATGCAGAGAAATAGGTGGCTACATTACTAAAATCAACGATCAGGAAGAAAACAGAAGAATTTTCCAACACAGGCCAAATACAAGTGAGCAAACATTTTTTATGTCGTTGAAGTGTGTTCATCTAGTCTGATAAATAAAAGAGGGAATGCTTTACAGTTAGTTATTCATGCAGATTGGCGAAAATTCTAGTTGGGTAGGTAATGCATAGGAGCTTACATTCTAGTGTTTACATAATGCAGAGGGGATGACATTCTAGTCAAGATGCGAAGGCATGTCGCTTGAACCCCTTCGTCCGTCTATCTGTCCATCCGCTAAAAATATCTTGGATACGAATATTTCTTTAAGTTAAGCTTCTTTGAAAGGGAATACTTTAATATTGGTCTATTGAGTTATATCGAATAACCAATTTATTAATCCGCCGTGTAGCCACTTTATATCGTCGCTGGGCTATCAAAATGTTGTAAATTACAAATTTTTCAAGAAAAAACATCTAACAAACAGGCTTTGAAGATTTTGACTAAATGCATGCTTCCAAAATGTCGTATGTGAACTTGAACATTTTTGTAAATAGCAGTGAAATAAAACTTTGACATTTCTGGATTATCCGAGAAATGTATAATTATTTAATTCCCAAAGCCATTATACAACGATTTTCAAGTTTTCATACAGCATTTGGAAGTAAACTTTACAAACAACTGACATTGGCAATTTGTAATATGTCTTATTTCAAACGTTTTGATTGTTCTAACTGTATGCCATTTTGTAATACCAAAGATTTCCTCCCGGCCAGACCATTGGTGTCAAAAAGTATTTTTAGCCAGAAAAGTCATATACGACATTTTGGAAACCCAGCAACGAAATAATATGTCCTCACTTATATGCAATAATATAGAATAAATATCTGATAAACAATTTTCTCTTATTGCAGATGCTCATTATTGGATAGGCCTGACTGATCTCAAAGAAGGTGAGTGGCGATGGAGTTTTGATCAGTCAAAAGCAAAGTACACGACCTGGATATCTGGCTACGGTTCAAAAGGGACAGGTCATAACTGTGTACAAATTCCAAATGGTCACGACGGGAAATGGATTGACTACCTCTGTTCACATCAATCAAACTATGTTTGTGAAAGCAATTTCTGTAAGTACATCTTGGGTCCCTTCTTTAAATTATATTCAGTTAAAAAGTTCATTATTGTAGTCAAAGCGTCTTTCTATGTTGTAATGTTATACTGACCACTGTTTCAGGTTGGGGTGCAAGATGGTTATTTTTTTTTTTATCCGTTATGGTTTTTTAATACCACAACTTCCTGTTAAGATTCTACTTAATTCCCATATACCGATATCGTCTGGTAAATATGCTATGGTGATATACATGTAGCACGAGGTTGTTTTTTTTTAGACTAGAGAGAGCTATCCATGCTATGGTACATATGGTGCAATGTGGTATTCATGTCACAGTGATACCGTCACACGGTGACGTATTTATACCGTTCGTTTTTAAGGCACGGGAAGGTCTATATGATAGCCCGTGTAGTGAATTTGAATATTTCTTACCATACTGTATATGTAAGTGATAAATTTGTCGTGGTAAAATATGTCTGGGCGGACAAACATTACTAGTATAAAAAGTCCATGGTTACAGAATTATAAGACCCTACAATGACGTCTTGATATGAATTGTTTTTTAGACTAGGAACAGATAAAAGCCTAAAAACATGGTCCAAATATGGTGCTATATGGTATACATGTAAGGCCGTCTCGATATCATTTGTTTAGTTTTTTACTGGAGACAGTTAAGACCTTGTCCTTTAATGCATGCATGGTGTTACTATACCCTGTATAGTATTGTTGTATTTCTTAGTCTATTTTGTGTTACCTTCTTTTAAATAGTTGTCTCTGACCCTCATCGCATATGTTTCAAATAATAATTACGATTACTCGTTATTTCACTTTCTATATCTGACTAAATCTGTTTTTTTCAGGTTTTTAAAGAGATGAACGGAACAAAAGCTTTACCATTAGCACTATAAATAAAGTTAAGTTATTCTCTTTTTCTGTTATCTGCGTTTTATTGTTAAAAGGAACACGACAATACATTTAAACAAGAGTGCACACGCTGAAATGTCTCGCCTTCTATACTAATCATTGATATTATGTTGATAGTCCTAAGTATAAAGCTTTATTACAACTGTCTCATAAACTTAACATTAACCAAGATAACTAAACAAAGAGCAATGAACCTTGAAAATGAGGTCAAGGTCAGATGAACCATGCCAGGCATACATGTACATCGAACAATGCTTCTATACAACATATATCGTTGACCTATTACTTATAGTTTAATAAAAATAGACCAAAACACAAAATCTTAACACTGTGCAATGAACCGTGAAAATGAGGTCATGGTCAAAAGAAACCTGCGCTACTGACATAAAGATCGTAAAATATTTCCATACACCAAATATAGTTCACCTATGGCATATAGTATTAGATAAAAAGACCAAAACTCAAAAAACTTAACTTTGACCACTGAACCATGAAAATGAGGTCAAGGTCACATGACATCTGCCCGGTACATGTACACCTTACAATCATTCCATACAACAAATATAGTAGACCTATTGCATATAGTATGAAAAAAACAGACCAAAACACAAAAATTTAACTATAACCACTGAACCCTGAAAATGAGGTCAAGGTCAGATGACACCTGCCAGTTGGACATGTACACCTTACAGTCCTTCCATACACCGAATATACTAGCCCTGTTGCTTATAGTATCTGAGATATGGACTTGACCACCAAAACTTAACCTTGTTCACTGATCCATGAAATGAGGTCGAGGTCAAGTGAAAACTGTCTAACAGACATGAGGACCTTGCAAGGTACGCACATATCAAATATAGTTATCCTATTACTTATAATAAGAGAGAATTCAACATTACAAAAAATCTTAACCTTTTTTTTCAAGTGGTCACTGAACCATGAAAATGAGGTCAAGGACATTGGACATGTGACTGACGGAAACTTCGTAACATGAGGCATCTATATACAAAGTATGAAGCATCCAGGTCTTCCACCGTCTAAAATATGAAAGCTTTTAAGAAGTTAGCTTACGCCGCCGCCGCCGCCGCCGCATCACTATCCCTATGTCGATCTTTCTGCAACAAAAGTTGCAGGCTCGACAAAAAACACAACATTTATTGTACTTTATATTCCGAAATGTAGGAATGTTCAACAAAGTGTACATAGAGAAGAGGTTGTTTTCTTGTGCGATGCTTTGGTATCGTCTACCTTTTTATATTCCAGATCAAATAAAAGTAATACGTCACTGCTATATGGTGGACTGTTTGCAACAATTAATTTATCCCCGGAGTGGTTCACAGCTATTGCTTGTGGACGACGAATTCCATCTTCTTTGTTGAGCAAAGTTTTAACAAATTTTCCATCTTTCGTTAGCACCTGAAACGAACAAGACTTAATTATTTCAAAGAAATCTTGTTGGCAAGATTAGATTTCATACCGGTAGCTTTCTTAAGGATGCGATATCGTCCAACAAGAAAAGTTCCCCAACTGTTGACCCTTTTTAAAGTTTTTAAAGTTAATGTGATTCTCACGTGTTTTTTTTCTCTTGGTTTGTGTAATCAAATCTGAATTACATTGGCAAGGTATTGTTGTCAATTACTGACTTCTTACAATAGGACGCCTATTCAGAATTTAACATAGAAATAAGAAGCTATTGTATGAATGCCAATAAGACAACTCTCCATTCAAGTCAGAATGTGAAAAAGGTATTCACTATAGACCAAAGTATGGTATTAAACACGGATCCTCGTCTCACATTGAACAGCAAACTATAAAGGGCCCCAAAAGTACTAATATGAAACAGCATGAATTCTTTATTTTACAGTTCGACGCATATTTAGAATTAAACAGATAAGATTTTTTTCTATTTTGAAATGATTTCATTAACATTTTTGTCAGATAATTTTTTTTTCGGTTGGTTTTAATATTATTTCTAGTCTAGTTTTCAAAATAAGTTTGTACAAGAAAAGCTCTATTTAAATTGTTAGATCTGTGATCTGTATTCAGAAAAACTTGCAAGCTCCACATTTTTTCCCGTAAGCTCATTCGAATTTCTAACTATTGGATATTAGGAAATCAGTCGAAATGTTTTCGACCATTTTGACTAGGAGTGAATACAATAATTTGCAGTCTAGTGTTTTGGACCTATCAATGTGTTAGTTTGTTTTGTTTTGAAACGTTTTGCCAATACACTCTGACCGCTGCCAAAACCCTAGGTAAACATGGCAGGTCATATAATTATCATTTTACGTTCGAATCTTTCTAAGCAGGAAAATGGGCCTTCTGTTCCTGTAATGTTTCGAAATATTTGCGGAGTTCTGTATATTTTGTTGATGATACCAGTAGCTGTGTGAAGAAATGTTATTATTTAAATCAATGAACATATCAAAGTATTTACTGATAGTCATTATTTTTTGTTAATATTAATTTACCTTTATTTCGTCCTCGCGCCAATCAGCTACACACACATGATTTCCAATAATATCGATGGCACGAGGCATTTGACAAGAATATTCCCATTTCTCCTGTCCATGACTTGAAACACACTTTACACTACCGAAAACACCTGTTCCGTCACTGATGTAAATGTCTTCTAAGTTATCACTCAACTTGCAATACCATGGATCTTTGAACATGTTACCTCGAAAACCGTCCTTCTTCCAAACACGGTGTTGATTTTTACCATTTGCATCTAAAACGGTCACATGTTTATCTAAATCGTCACCAGAGCATACAACAAATTGACCATTACAATAATGGAGACCACGCAGAGCATTTGACACAGGCACTGCATGAGGAGTATATATTTTCCATTCTGCATTGTATGTTTTTTCAATTTTGATTTTATTTGGATACACATGAAAAAATTTAATGTATCCAGCTTCAGTTGAAGCAATATAAGTTTGATGAATTAGGGTTAAGCCAAAAGGACGAACTTGGCATATCTCCGACACAAACTTGCCTTCGCTTTCAAAAAGTTTTATCTTATAATTGCAGTTATCTGCCGCAACAATGCGGTCATCTTCCAAAAATATTAAGCTTGTTATAAAGGATGGCTCATCACCGTGGTCAGTTTTCAAATCAATGCTTCCTTTAAACTTTACTTTAATAATATAATTATCATAATTGATTTTAGAGGATTGATCTGGAGTTTTGGAAGCGGATGGTCTTGTGTCTGGTTTGCGTTGCTTATTCTCTATTTCCGATAAAGAATGAGTTTTCGTTGCATTGAACAAATTATGAAGTCTTGCACATTCCAAACAGAAATCCTCTACACATAACTTGCAATGTTTCACTGCTTTATGTCGTAAACCCCTTTCTTTACATATTTTGCAATAAATGGGTTCAAAATTAGGAACAACAATATCCATAATGCTGACTACATGATGATTTGTTGGAAAGATGTCTACCCATTCAGAACGAGGTTTTTCTTCTGGAGCAAGCACACTCGTCCTACACATAGGACAGGAAAATTGTCCTTTATTTATCTGTGACATGATATGCGATTTTAAACAATCTCTACAAAATGTATGTAGACAAGGTAGACCCTTTGGGCTGGTAAAATAATCCGCACATATCGGACAAATTAATTCCTTCTCCACAGCTTGGGCCATATCTATAATTCGACCACAGTATGAAATTGAAACTCTCGGAAGGTCTTCCAAAGAAAAAGAAAGCCTCAACATGCCATATCTTCCATATTTTAAACACACATAAAACGTAAGCGTATGTATTCTATAGAGGAGTTTCGAATGAGAAATTTGTTAATGAAAGCACTGAACTCTAAACAAAAAAATAAACGATATCATGATAAAAGAAAACAATATGAAATATGTCTATTCAATTGTGTCGAAAAATATCAAATAACTTGAGTTATTATTTTACTAATTAACCCTTCAGTAATTTTATAAATGCATTTTAACTAGCTTTTTGTTTTTACTTTTTTCGTCAAATATCGGTGCTGATTTCTGCAAACTATTTGCACCACTAAGTAGCGGATCATGTCGATTGACTTTTCGTCTAGTTTTGGTTGGGATTGTTCATATTATTTCCTATTTTTAATCTCGAGTATCATTGAAATGACCACGGATTTGTAGATTTGTAAAGTAAACAAATACGAATCCTTGAATAGACATTAAATTTCGAAATGCTCATCTGGTGCATTAAAATTGGTATGGTCTATATTGTTAATAATCATGCAACATACAATGCAGTTTTTTTCTTCTTTTGAATACTCAATTAGTATGTTTTGTATTACTTTATAAAATGTTTAAATTTGAAGTTATTTTGCAGTTTATAAGATATGTTACGTCTGTTCTCATTATGCCGAATCACAAAAAAAAAAGATGTACTATGGGAAAGAACGACGGATAATATTGGGTAAGGGCAAAGTATTAAAAAAAACATGTGGTATGATTGCCAATGAGACAACTCTCCACAATAGATCAAAATGACACAGGAATTAATAACTATAGGTCACCGTACGGCCTTCAACAATGAACAAAGCCAATACCGCATAGTCAGCTATAAAAGGCGCCGAAATGACATTGTAAAACAATTCAAACGAGAAAACTAATTAACGGCTTTATTTATGTACAAAAAATGAACGAAAACAAATAATATATGTAACACATAAACAGACTGACTGATTACTGAATTACAGGCTCCTGACTTGGGAGAGGCACATACATACATAATGTCTCGGGGTTAAACATGTTAGCGGGTTTCCTTCACATATTCGTTTGATGTGATTATCGTTGATCATCTCGACGACATTGACTTTTTCGCGTGAGCCGGTAAGGTGGAAGTGAGAAAATCAATAGAGTTGAGATGACCAATAATATCTACTTATCGCTAGTTTACCTATGACGACGTTGTCAAATTAATGTCAACCCTTGACAACGCCACGTGCCCCTTAGTTTCTAGCGATAATTTTCATATCACTTGACTCCGCTGAGAAAGAAAATTATCAGACAGTAAGATCAAAGAGAAATTTCGTAAAGTAGCGATAATGACTGATAGATCCTGAATTAGTAAGTCAAAGATTCCATATATCTAAGTATGTACCGATTTTTATCATGTTCCTGGAATTGACAAGATTTTGGAATCGAAAGTCGGGAATGTAAACATTATATATAAAAAAAAACTCTATCCTGGTCTCCTGGTGGTATATTTTCGATTTCCCAAGCTTCACTTCAAATTTATTCTTCTCGAAAGTCCTTTTTTTTAGTTTTTAAATATTTTATCAGGAAGCAAGACTACAGAGAATACATTTTTCTTCTTTGTTAGGAAGCGCAAAGACGATTATTTGACAGCCAAGAAAGTATTAAAACCAAAAAAGTTAAAGTGACATGTATATGACCAAACCAGGGTATTAATAAATTACCAAATCCATCTATGGTCAGTCTTGGAGGAGGGAGTGAAAACCATGAATATGTTATTATGTTAATATGTGTTTGAAATGAGGTATATACATATTTTGATAATTATTAGAAGCAGGGGTTTTGAAAGATATTTCAATTCGCAAAACTTATTAATTTTTTGTTCAGATTAATATATCGACAAAATAAGACAACTGACCGTTCATCTCTTGTGTGTGTGTTTTTTTTACTCTCGAAGGATTTTTTTTCTACATGAATTGTGATGAGAATTTCGCGTACTGAAATGAAAATCATACAATAATGGGATGCTTTCAGAAAAGATAAAAAAAAACCCCAAACAAACAGTTAAAATTGCAGTTTAAGTGAGGCGAAAGATACAAAAGGGACCTTCAAATTCACAAGTCGAAAATAAACTGACGACGTCATGGCAAAGAAAACGGACCAAAAGACAACTGTATACAAAACACAAGACTGAGAAATACGAACCCACAAAAAAACAAAAAAAACGGTGGTGATGCCAGGGGTACAGGATTGGTTAGCAGATTCTGCTCCACATATCGAACATCCGCTATTTTAGCAAAATATGCATGGGATTGGGGTTCTATGACTGAAGAATTTTTTTACACATCTCTCCTAACTCTTAGAAAAAGTTGGTGTATTTTTTTTACCCATTTCAATCAGCAAACACAATATTTTAATATATATAGTACAATAATAAATAACAAACTTTTTTTTTATTAACTAACAGGGACAGAAGTTTTTGTGACCAGTGTCCTATTAAAAACGCATTTGCAACACTATCTTTCTGAAACAATATATTATCTAACGATGCTGATTTTATCGTGTTACGTAATTACGAAATCGTACAAGTAGAACTCTTCTGCTTTTCTGGTTCCTTCTCAACAAACTTTCCATGGTATACTAAATCATATACTAAGATGTAGTCACTTTCATCTGGCGGACTTACACAGACGGCTAATTTACTTCCATCGGGGTTCACAGAAATAGCTTGTGGACGTCGAATCTTGTTCCGTCTGTTCAATAATGTCTGAATAAATCTGCCATTTCTCGAGAAAACCTAAGTGAAATAAAATTACAAAAAAGGTAAGGAAAAGTAAATAGCAAAAATACCGAACTCAGAGTAATTAAAAACTCGAAACGGAAAGTCTTTAATTGAATGTCAAGATTAAAAGCTCAAACACACCAAACGAATGGATAACAACTGTCATAATCCTAAATGTGTACAAGCATTTTTCTAATGTAGAAACTCTTCATGGTTTTTGGCATCAATTTGTCCATATCACAATGTGAGTATTTGCCGGGTGCTCGTCTAATCAGATGGTGCATATCACGTCTAACTATCACCTACGTGGTATACATTATAGAGTCGTGCCTTTATTTGCAAAATAATTTGGTACCATCGGGTGCATCCACAATGTGATACGAATTTCGTTTTAGAGATGTTATACATGTACGTTGCAATATTTAAAAAAATGACTTCTTATATATAAACTTGTGTCAGTTAAGTGCTTGAAATATATGGTGTAAATTCTAACATTAAAATTAAGCCTTTTGTATATCTTTTTGTGTTTTTCTTTCTTTTTTTTTGTTCAGTTTTTGTCTTGTCGTATACTTTTAATCTCATTCTATTATATCAATGTATAACCCCAAAAAAATGCGTAATATGCGAGACTACAGAAATGTCGTTCCATCATGAATACTAGGCAATTGCTTACTTCTACGTCGTTTAGTTTCTTGTAGAGAGTTGTCTCATATGGCATCCATACCACAAACATTTTTTTATTTTCATATGGAAATTACCTGTATCTTTTCTTCTCTGATATTAGCAACAAATATTTTATTGCCACACAAGGCTACAGCACGAGGCGTATTTGCTGGCTGTTCCCATTTTGTCTCACCAGTGAGAATCGACACACATTTAATTTTGCCTAAAACAGCCGAGATCTCTGCCTGTGAATCGCGGTATAGCATCAGCCTCTTGTCAAATCCATCGCTTAAAACAATATTGTCATTGTCAACAAAAACAATGCTAGTTATGTTTCCTGGAGATTTTTCAGCAAAGTTCAAATCTAACCGTCTGTTAAATTTAGCCTCGATGTGAAATTGGTTTTGTCCTCTGTCCGATACTGATCTGTTGTCATCTGACATATCGTCGATTGGGCGATGAATGTTGTATTTTATTTCGGCCTGCATGTGTTGTTTTGTTGCTTTGAAGCGTTTATGAAAATTAGAACATTCCTGACAGTAGTCTTCCTTACAAGTAACACATGTACGAACTGCCATTTGATTAACGTTCCTTGATTTACATGGGACACATGGCCGCCATTTGACGTCAGGAAAAACTTTCTCCATCAAACGGATCATCTGGTGGTTGTTTGGGAATTGGTCCACCCAATCTCGCCTGGCTTGGATCGGATCTGGTGGCATTATCATCATTCGACATACTGGACAATTGAAATTGGATCCACGAACTGGAAACGAACGCTTAACAGTCAAAATATGACCCTTAAGACAAGTTCTGCAGAAAGAATGAAGACATGGAAGGCCTTTGGGTGTCTTGTAGTAATCCTTGCATATTGGACATATAAATTCTTCTTTAACTTGTTTTCTTGACGATTTTCTATATGTTCTATTTCTTTTCTCAGGTGTTAACCCTCGTGGCGACGACGGACCGTGCAAACTGTAATATATTTGAACAGATTACTTAAAAATTAAACCACTCTTTTTTCATAAGGTAACAAGTCGGTCTCTCTACTTTTAAACAAGACCAAGGGTCAAGCATTTAATTATTTAATTACTCATATCAACATGTTTCTACTTCTAGGCAGCCAGCAAGCCTTTTGCCTTTGTTTGCCTTGTGTGCTGTTAATTTTGTTCATTTATATGTTTTGCAGTTTAGTATGAGGTCCATGTTTACTGAACTGATACACATTTTTGTTTTTTGTTTAGGGACTACCGGAAGCCCGCCTTCGTGTGATGGATTTTCTCGCTGTGTTGAAGACCAATTGATGATTTTTAACGTGAACTTGAGTAAATAAATACATGCAGTAAATTATTTAACCAACTTGTTATTCATTAATTTGTCAGTTATTCAGTTGGTCTGGGAGGGTGTTTGTTGTGAGACTAGTACTATATGTTTTATTCTATTTGTAGTTAAATGAAATGCAAAATATCCAAGCATAATATTAGCGGGAAGAGAACAAATGGTAGACTGCTTTTTAGCAATAATGTTCACATCTTAGTAATATAATACAAAAACAAATGTATTGAACAAATTTTGTGGATCAAAAAAATTTAAAAAAGAATACTTACTTTAATTTTGGAATGTTGTCCATGACAATATTGAAAGTTAGTTAATCAAGATTATAAAACAATTGTTCCGATTCGTCAAATACACATCGACTATTGTTTTCACTTTAAAAATAGTTCGTTCTATTTACTTTTGAGATTTGATATGACCTTTTAATGATATGTTAAATGTTAAATACTGAATATGTTAATGTAGGTTTTCTTCTGATTTCGGGAGTAGACTCCCATCAAGGAAATGAATGTAAAACACCCCGAAACTTATGTTACTTAAATTGACAATAATACAGGAAAGAAAAATATCATAACCTTTTGCCTAAACACTCTTAAGCGTACTACAGAGTACGTACATCAGAGAGTTTTTGAGCAATAAAAGTCTGATAATGCAGAACGACAACTATTTCTTATGCTTTTCTCCAAATTTAAGAACGAACCAGTTACCAATGCTGTTTTTGTGTGACTTTTTGTTTCAATATGGGACTTAATCTATATTATAGTCATGGCTCAATACATACTTGACTTTCTTTTCCCTTTTCTTTATAGTGTCAAATTGTGAAAATAATTCGATTGATAGCGTCGAAAAACTGAAAAAAAAAACAAAAAAAAAAAACCAACGAATCTGACGCAGATAAAAAAGAACATATTAACCTTCCTTGAAGAAAATGGTTATTCCCTTAATGTCAATGTATGGCTATTGCTATGTGTGCTATGCTATATTATACATGTACATTTTGGTTAGGTTTTTGTCAGTGATTGTGTTTGCTGCAACAAAGGAAAACATTAAAATGTCTTGACTGCATGACTGATTACATGTCAACAGTTTGTGTGATCAAGATTTAACATTTATTAATATTGAAAGACTGAAGTAAAATTAGAACACAAAAAAAAGTTTGATCAAAGAGCAATAAAGGAGCTACTGCAATCTCTAAATCTTGTGTGAACCAATGAATCATGAAAATAATTTCAAGGTCAGATGAACACTGCCAAGACAGACTTGAACATATTGCAATCATTCCATACACCAAATCTAATTTACTTATTGCTTATAGTAAATGATATACGACAAAACCCAGTAGACTTAACCTTTGCCAATGATCTACGAAAACCAGGTTAAGGTCAGACGAAACCTGCTAGTCGGACAGGTATAACCAAATTATTAATTGGTCCATGAAATGAGGTCGAAGTCATGTGAACCCTGTTTGACGGATATGTAAGCCTTCACTTGCAAGGATCCCATATACTATTAAAGTTATCCTAACACTTCTAATAATTGAGTATTTCGTATGACGAAAAAACTCAACAGTCGCTAAACCATAAAAATAAGGTCAATGAACATTGAAATATGACGGTCGGAAACTTTGTAACAAAAGGCATCAAGCATGAGAACAATGTTAGTATGAAACGAACATAAAATTGCAATTGTGTATGATAAACATACTGCCTTGGATTTTGTTTTTGAAGAGGCAACTTATAGCACATAACAACCAAACAAGACCTTCTGTTGACTTACTCTGAGCAGACGACTGTTTGCTATGAAGCCCCATTATATTGTTATTAGACTTGCAGGAAAGCAATATAAAATTTTTTTTCTACCTTTTTATACGATTGTGGATCAAATTCATTGCCTTGTGCACTTAAATTAAACAACCAATTAAGTGGATTTAAATACAGGCATTGATGAGCAAGAAAACAAAACAAGAGGCTCACAACGCTTGTTTCCCAAACCTGCCATTTCTGTATAAAATTGATACAATACTATGTTATGACTGTTTATATTATAGATACAAGGTAAACCTTTATACACTAAAATTCAAGGCCGTAACTAGGCATTTTATTTAAGTGAGGCAAAATAATTGAGCCGAGCGAAGCGAGGCGAAGAGAGGCGAAATTTTTTTTTTGAGGGTATGAAATGAATGGTGTAAAATCCTGCATTCTAGGATTTTTTAGAGAGTTTGATAATGTTTTGAATTTGGACACTTTTTATATAAATTTTTCAAATTTTAAGACTTTTACTAACACCAACAACTTTATTTAAATTTATATGTAAGATAATCATCCAAATATCACTGATTTGAGTCTGCTGCCAGAACATAGAACAAACATCGATTCAGTAGAGTTTGCCAAATTTTTCTATTGCCGGTTCAGTCAAATCGTTTCAGAATCATAATTTGGTCTACTGGTATCCTTATCGAGTTATTTCAAGTTTTCATTCGTTTCAGGGCAGTCTGTGTTTCTAAAGGTAGCACATTATCATCAACACAATGATCAATGTCTTCTTCCAATTCCTTCTCCATCAGCAATTCGGTAGCAGCATCGGTAGTAACAGTTTTGTTTGCAAAAGGGAATAAAGCTTTCCTGTAAGAACCATCATACAGTCGCAGTTTCAAAATATTCAACTCGCTTTATGTTGACAAAGAGTAGACAAACTAGGGATAGAATGAGATAAGATACAGGTATATGATTCTATCTATAGAGTAAGTATATCTGGTATGGGTACAGGGGAAATTGGACTGGAGTTTTTGACGTTTACATGTAGGTCCGTAATTTCCAATTATTTCTGGAAATAGTTGGTGGTATTTTAGTTCCAGAATCTATAAATTTAGGGATTAGGGTCTGGGGTGTCCGATTCCGAAACCCCGAATATAACGAAACGAAATTCCGTAGTCCCGAATAAGTAAAGACAAAATCCTGTGTTAAAGGTTCCACCATTCGATCCTCAATAATATCAAATTGGAATATGGGATATTCTTTCAATTTTTAAGGTTAAAGAAACATGGATAAAAACTAATCCATGGATGTTTCATATTATTTATATTTTTTTTATCTGTAAAGAGAAAGATTAAAGTTCGCGAAATGAATACGCAGACAGGACTGCTCCCTTGCGATGCCCAGTACTTGATTTGTCAAAAGTTGGTGAAACGGAGAAATGAATACGCAGACAGGACTGCCCCCTTCCGAAGACCAGTACTTCATTTGTGAGTCTACTTAATACTTATCGTTTTTTGATTGCACTAATGAAGTTATATGCAATACTCAGACTCTGTTCACCAAAAAACTAGTTTACTAGAATTATTCCTTATTTACCTTCAGTGTTGCTTTTCCTTTTTCTGCAAGAGCCTGTTTTTAACTAGAGATCCATTATGATTATCGTTACTAGGTTAATGTAATCGAGAAACATCACCCGTTGAGATGCTGAGTTATATCCAGGAAGAATAGTTTAAAAGGAATGATGACAAGTTATAGAAATCAAGGTTGAGACAGAACAACAAACGACTATTATATTTATATACATGTATAAAAAAAAATCAGTGTTGAAATTTTAGTGAGGCAATTGCCTCACTTGCCTCAAGGGTAGTTACGGCCTTGAAATTGATAAAAAAAAAAATACCCAATCAATAAAATCCTATCAAGTCAAATATACAGTTGAGTTCAAATATTTTAGTTCATATTTAAAACTTTATTTAATTTTTCTATCTTCTACAGTGTCTGCAAAAACACAAAATGTAGTAAAAATCTTAATTAATGACCACAACTCCTTCCAGGACCCAACTGATATTTTCAGTGCTGTTGACCCATTTGTAAATCCTATCCTGCTGCTCATTTTTCTAATTTATATTTTCAGTATCAGCTATTATAATAGTTTTCACACAAAAATGGGTAAACATCTTCATTTAAGGACTATTTCTTCTATAAGAGATCAACTGATCAGTTTTTGCCACTAACTATTTCTGTCTATCTACTCAAGTTTCTGCAAAATGGTTGAAATCGTCATTAAAAGGTTATATCTCCAATCATAAATCGACTAAAAAATTCTATAATTTGACTTCTATGTCAAGTCTACAAATCAAGGGCAACAACTTCTGTTAATAAATCCATTGATGACTATTCAAATTTCCAATGGATTTTGCAACCATAATTACCCATTTAATAATTTAAAAGCAGTGTAAGGGAGGTAATCATAATTTTACTTAAAAGTAATTGTCCATTAATCAGGACACCCGTGTTTCCCCCCCCCCTTTTTTGCCACTAATTCCTAATCGGTTTGGTCATAACCCTCAAAAGCCAAACATAACCATCCCTTTCTGGTATGGAACCTAGTGGTATAATTTCAGAGAGATCCATACATCGTTTCATAAAATATTGTCTGGAAACTAGAAAAATGTTTATTTGGGCCCCTAATTCCTAAATTGTTAGGATCACAACCCCCAAAATCAATCCCAACCTTACTTTTGTGGTTATAAACCTTGTGTTTAAATTTCATAGATTTCTAATCACTTATACTAAAGATATTGTCTGTAAAACAAAGTGTCTTTGAAATAGGGTTGAGGTCAGATGAATCCTGTCTGAGGGCCATGTAGACTTTTCAAGGAATCCATATACCAAATACAGCTATCCTATTACTCATAATTAGTCAGAAATTCACATTAAAAAAATGTCAATTTTTTTTTCAAGCAGTTGCTGAACCATGATTGATTGATTGATTGATTGTTGGTTGCTTTACGCCGCATTAGCACAAGGCTGACCCATGAAAATGAGGTCATGGACTTTTGACATATGGTTTCTACATACAAGATATGAAATCTACAGGTCTTCCACCTTCTTAAAGGTTAAGATTTATAGTCATATAGTTTATGACGCAGCCAGATAGTAATAACTATGTCTCACATACTGCAACAAAAAAGTTGCAAGTGAGACAATTAAAGAAAATATTTGCATTTTTGTTTAGCTCTTGATCATCAGTTGGTAGAGAGTTAAATGGATGTGTTTCTATATGCAAGCAAAACAGGAGATAGTTTCACATTTTTCATTTTAGGTCCTTTAAAAGCTGACTATACAGTGAGAGTATCTTCTGCATTTGAACTTAGCTGGATACTGTTGGCATATTTGCAATCATGCTACATCTTCTTATTATTTTTCATAGGAGATAACTTGGTTTGGTAACAAATTTTTCTGCTAAGAATTGTTTTAAGTTCAAATGTTTCAGGAAAAGATTGAACCAAAATATATTCCCAACTTCCTTGTTTTGTGAACCCTGAAAATCTAGTCAAAACCTTATTGTCGTTTTAATTTTAAAAAATCATACCATAATGAACATGCGTTCCAAGTTTCAAGTAAATGACTACAACTTCAATGTAAAACAAGAGTGCACACGCTGAAATGTCTCGCCTTCTATAATAATCATTGATATTATGTTGATAGTCCTAAGTATAAAGCTAAGCTTTATTACAACTGTCACATAAGCTTAACATTAACCAAGATAACTAAACAAAGACCAATGAACCTTGAAAATGAGGTCAAGGTCAGATGAACCAGGCAGACATGTACATCTAACAATGCTTCTATACAACATACATAGTTGACACATTACTTATAGTTTAAGAAAAATAGACCAAAACACAAAAACTAAACACTGTGCAATGAACCGTGAAAATGAGGTCGCGGTCAAATAAAACCTGCGTGACTGACATAAAGATCATAAAATATTTCCATACACCAAATACAATGTATAGTTGACCTATGGCATATAGTATTAGATAAAAAGACCAAAACTCAAAAACTTAACTTTGACCACTGAACCATGAAAATGAGGTGAAGGTCACATGACATCTGCCCGCTAGACATGTACACTTCACAATCATTCCATACAACAAATATAGTAGACCTATTGCATATAGTATGAGAAAAACAGACCAAAACACAAAAATTTAACTATAACCACTGAACCATGAAAATGAGGTCAAGGTCAGATGACACCTGCCAGTTGGACATGTACACCTTACAGTCCTTCCATATACTGAATATACTAGCCATATTGCTTATAGTATCTGAGATATGGACTTGACCACCAAAACTTAACCTTGTTCACTGATCCATGAAATGAGGTCGAGGGCAAGTGAAAACTGTCTGACAGACATGAGGACCTTGCAAGGTACGCACATATCAAATATAGTTATCCTATTACTTATAATAAGAGAGAATTCAACATTACAAAAAATTTGAACTTTTTTTTCAAGTGGTCACTGAACCATGAAAATGAGGTCAAGGACATTGGACATGTGACTGACGGAAACTTCGTTACATGAAGCATCTATATACAAAGTATGAAGCATCCAGGTCTTCCACCTTCTAAAATATAAAGCTTTAAAGAAGTGAGCTAACGCCGCCGCCGTAGCCGCCGCCGCCGGATCACTATCCCTATGTCGAGCTTTCTGCAACAAAAGTTGCAGATTCGACAATAATATTAAATAAATACTTCACCATGTTCATTCCCAGGACCTATGTGGCAGAGTAGTCTAAGTAATTACAATAGTAATTACTAGCCAGTCAGCACAGAGGTGATGAGTTTGAAACCCAACAACTCTAATTTTAATTGACTAGGATTGTCAGTTTTCCTATATAAGGTTAGTGATTTTATCCAGGCACTTCGGCTTCCTCCACAAATAAAAATGGCCACCACGAAAACAGCCCAAAATCGTTGCTAAAATTAGCGTTTTAACACCGAAAATCAAATCACTGTCAAAACTTCACCAAAAAATATACTGGTTTCACACTATCATATTTCTTAGTATATTCAGTGAACTATAAAATTGTGATATAACGGTAAACTGCCATATCTTAAAAAGTTCATACCATAATGAACATGTGTACTTAGTTTCAAGTTACTGTAACCACAGCTTCATAATTTTTGATACTACAACAGAATAACAGAGAGAAGAAATATCAGACAGAGGCACAGACCTCAATGAGCATTAATCAGCAATTATCAGATGAAACATTTCTCCTTAATTAATGGAGTACCTAAACTTTCTTTCCACATAATGACATTGTTTGAATGACAGATGAACAAACATATACAAATATCTAAATTTAATAGTATAAATCATACATACATATAACATAAGACAAATAAAACAACATAAATTAGCTGCCTAATACATTTAAATGTGTGCACTTTTGAGACATCTTTCCGTGGTTGGACCCCCCTTTTTTTGGCCAATCAATGCATTTAAATGGGAGCATATACTTGGAACCCCCCCTTTACTCTGGGTTGGGACCCCCCTTTTTAAAATGGCTGGATTCACACCTGGTCCCATTATCTATCTTAAATTATGATTTTACTGTTTTTGTCATAAATTATAACTGCAATATCATATACTGAAGTTTAATGGAATCCTGGGTCTATTTTTAATAGCTGTTGCAAGATGGAAAACAAATTTAATTAATTTAATAGTCTGTGTGGATGGAAAACAAATTAATAGTCACTGTGAACTACCCTGTATATTAGAAAAACATTGTCCAATTATCTATATCAAAATTAAAATGTCTGTATTTTTTTCAAAAGTAATTTTATCATACAGAATTAGAATGCAATCCTGCTTTGCTTATAAGATTACACATTTTATTGTCACATAACAACTTACATTTATCCAATTAACTTGATAAAATGAAAGAGAAATCAGCCTGAAGTAAAATTTATATAACAAAAGCCATATATTTATCTTCAATACAAATATTTTGTATACAAAAAAAAAAACTACTACCTATATATATATATATATGTGGTCACTACCCAGTCCTCGATAACTAAAAACCTGTGCAATTTACTTTTATACTGACCGCCAAATAGTTATACAACTTGTACAAAATCCCCATTATAAAATTAATGCGCAATCTTTCAAATTCATTTTGCATACCGCACATTTAATCAATAAATATATATATATAGGTAGAAGTTTGTTTTTTTTGTATACAAAATATTTGTATTGAAGTTTTATATATATAGAACAGTATTTAAATGTGTTGTATTTATTTTGTAGATTATTTTGTTGCAGAACATGATATTGTCCAAGATTCTGTCAGATAGTGTATCTTGTGTTATTGATGGACTTAACCAGATCAGATACATATTGTAATAGGAAAATAAAATTTAATGTGGTCACTGCGCCATTCAGTATCCAAACTTGTGTTTGTTCTCTTTATTTAGAAAGTAAAGGCTAATGTTGAAGTGTACATAATTGAATGAGCTCATTATTTACACAAGCATAAATGAATAAACATCACTACCACCTCCTTTTGGTACAAAAGCAATCAATACACTAAGCAATATAAAATGAATAATAAAAAGTCATGTAAACATTAAACACTAATAACAATGATTTAGGTATGAATATAAAATGTAAAAAAAAAATGGAACAAAAGAGATAACATTATATAAGCACTGGTTTGTACAAATTTTGATTGATGCTCTGCAGAAATTAAATAATAACAAGAACTATCTTTAAACAAGAGGCTCTCAAGAGCCTGAATCGCTCACCTTAATTCTTTTGGTTAAATCTCTCATCAATGATTATTTTGGCTTTTCAATTTATTTAAATGTTTTTTGGATCGTCCTATTTTCTTCAAAAGCCAAAAAAAATAATCATTTTCTCCAATGTTCTATTTTAGCCATAGGAGCTATGTTTCTTGACATACAAGGAAATAAAATATAAAATTTATACTAGATACTCTGAAACTCATTTAGCCTAAGTTTGGCTGAAATTGATACAGCAGTTTCAAAGGAGAAGATTTTTTAAAGTAAGTCAACATGATGAACCAATTGTGAAAAAAGTCTTTAAAGGGCAATAACTCCTTAAGGGGTCAATTGACAATTTTGGTCAAATTGACTTAATTGAAGATATTACTTTGCTGAACATTATTGCTGTTTACAGTTTATTTCTATCTATAATTATATTCAAGATAATAAACAAAAACAGCAAAATTTCCTTAAAATTATCAATTCAGGGGCAGCAACCCAACAACAGGTTGTCTGATTCATCTGAAAATTTCAGGGCAGATAGAAATTGACCTGATAAACAATATTACCCCATGTCAGATTTGCTCTAAATGCTTTGGTTTTTGAGTTATAAGCCAAAAACTGCATTTGACCCCTATGTTCTATTTTTAGCAATGGCGACCATGTTTGTTGATAGATCATAACTTCGGATACAATTTACAAACTAGATACCCTAAGGAACATTCAGTTATAAAGTTTGGAAGTATTTGGCCCAGTAGTTTCAGAGGAGAAGATTTTTGTAAAAGATTACTAAGATTTACGAAAAATGGTTAAAAATTGACTATAAAGGGCAATAACTCCTAAAGGGGTCAACTGACCATTTCCGTCATGTTGACTTATTTGTAAATCTTACTTTGCTGAACATTATTCCTGTATACAGTTTATCTCTATCTATAATAATATTCAAGATAATAACCAAAAACAGCAAAATTTCCTTAAAATTACCAATTCAGGGGCAGCAACCCAACAACAGGTTGTCTGATTCATCTGAAAATTTCAGGGCAGATAGATCTAGACCTGATAAACAATATTACCCCATGTCAGATTTGCTCTAAATGCTTTTGTTTTTGAGTTATAAGCCAAAAACTGCATTTGACCCCTATGTTCTATTTTTAGCAATGACGATCATGTTTGTTGATAGATCATAACTTCGGATACAATTTACAAACTAGATACCCTAAGGAACATTCAATTAAAGTTTGGAAGTATTTGGCCCAGTAGTTTCAGAGGAGAAGATTTTTGTAAAAGATTACTAAGATTTACGAAAAATGGTTAAAAATTGACTATAAAGGGCAATAACTCCTAAAGGGGTCAACTGACCATTTCCGTCATGTTGACTTATTTGTAAATCTTACTTTGCTGAACATTATTCCTGTTTACAGTTTATCTCTACCTATAATAATATTCAAGATAATAACCAAAAACAGCAAAATTTCCTTAAAATTACCAATTCAGGGGCAGCAACCCAACAACGGGTTGTCTGATTCATCTGAAAATTTCAGGGCAGATAGATCTTGACCTGATAAACAATATTACCCCATGTCAGATTTGCTCTAAATGCTTTGGTTTTTGAGTTATAAGCCAAAAACTGCATTTGACCCCTATGTTCTATTTTTAGCGAAGGCGACCATATTTGTTGATAGATCAAAACTTCGGATACAATTTATAAATTAGATACCCTAAGGAACATTCAGTTAAAGTATTTGCCCAGTAGTTTCAGAGGAGAAGATTCTTGAAATAGTTTACGACGACGACAGACGACGACAGACGACGGACGACGACGGACGCCAAGTGATGGCATAAGCTCACTTGTCCCTTCGGGACAGGTGAGCTAAAAAGATATCCGACGTATTTAAATTTGAGTATATGTTTAAAACTATCATTTCGATAACTTTCAGAAGCACAAAGATACAATTTCAATAACGTTTTCTCTGTTTGTGTTCAGTATTTTTGGTCCTCGTATCTTTCTGTTTACATTTACCGAAACCCTGCGGAAATCTCACATGCGTAGGTGCGTTCTAAAAGTCATGTACGTTCGTACAACAAAGTTTACATTAAAAATTATGTAATTGTCCCGAATAAACAGCTGTCACGGATGCAAAGAGCTATTGGAGAAACAATTATTTTAATAAAAATATAAATCTTTGTAAGATCTAGTTCAAATATTTATAGTTTTTCACTTGCTTTCCATCACGATATAATTAACGAGACGTTTTTTCAAACACAACCAAATCACCCACCATGACAGCATTTTGTCCAATAACAGAAAGGATTTTTGAGCATGCGTATTCTGTTGCCATAGTTAAGCGTCCTTAAGTTCAAAAGGCACAAACCGAAACTATACCGACTACATCGGAAAAAGTCACGTAAACACTTATAAGGTATGAATATAAAAAGTAAAAAAATCATGGCACAAAAGAGATAACATTATATAAACACTGGTTTGTACAAATTTTGATTGACGCTCTGCAGAAAACATTTACTCTGTTATAATAACAGAACACTAGTACTTTTAAAAGTGCATTTTTTATTAATTTAAAACATTAAAGTTGTTCAGTTTTTCTCACTTTTATATACTGAAGTTTAGTGGAATCCTATGACTGTTTTAAATACATGTTGCAAATTCAAAGTGAAAATAGACACAAGCATAAATGAATAAACATCACTACCACCTCCTTTTGGTACAAAAGCAATCAATACACTAAGCAATATAAAATGAATAATAAAAAGTCATGTAAACATTAAACACTTATTAGGTATGAATATTAAATGTAAAAAAATCATGGCACATAAAAGATACCAATTCATATAAGCACAGGTTTGTACAATATTTTGATTATAGCTCTTCCTAATTCTGCAGAAAGCATATACAAAGGTGCAATAATGTTTTATTCTGGTATAAAAGAACACATATAAAATATTATACATACATGAAAAAATGTCTCACCTGCTTATAAATTTTTAATTCTTTAAATAAAGAGCAGTCAACTGATAAACTGAGAACAAAATTAAAGTTCAATGTCCATATTCAAAGCCATTTTTTTGTCTTCCTCAAACTGTTATTTTTTTCACAACTAAGTCTGTATTCTTGCATTCTTGAGGGACACTTGACAACATATGAGTGCATCATGAATATAGCCATGCTGGGCTTAAAATTCAGTTTTTTTATAAAACGAAATAGAAAGTTTTTACTTGATAAACTTTGATAGAAAGTTATTTCATAATAAAGTCAATTATCTGTAATTGGTCAGACAATACATTTTGGCAATAAAGTGTAATTGTAATAATTCCATGGCCTAGCAGATATTATCAAAAGAAAAAGTTAAAGCATAACAAATTTTAATATTTTCTGTATAATAATTATTGCCATTTAAAATGAGCCTTAATTAGAATCCCACACTTTAAACCCTTCAATCTTCAAATGCTTGAATAGGAAACTTCAATGACAAAAAAACAGGCTTCTGTCAAGATACAGCAAATTGAAGGTGATATACAAAGTAACACAATATAGTACATTTATTCATCAAGCAATCCTTATTTCAAAACTTAAAAATATCAAACAAATAATTTTGTTATCTCCAATAATTGCTAATAACATGTTCCTTTACTTAATATTTTTGTTGCACCTGGTACATGTCCTGCCACATTTCTTGAAGTGGAGTAGTCAAAATAATTATGACGTCTTGAAAGGCTATCATTCTTTTTTTTGCTTTGATGCCTTGCAGCGATCTGTAAGGCTTCAAAGCAAATAAGTATAATAGCCTTTCAAGACGTCATAATTATCTGGACCAGTAGTGGAGAGTCCAAAGACAGTATCAGAGTTTAACATAGAGGTCCAATCATTTTCTGCACACAGATTTTTTTGTTTCTTCTATTCTGTAACAAAAGTCTGATCTTTCTATTTATAGAAAAATGGTCAGTCTTGTAAATTAGACAAATGGTCTTCTATCATATTTGTATATAATTCAACATAATCATGATAATGTGTTACAAGCAAAACCGGGGAAAATTAAATGAGCATTACACAAAATAATTAAAAAAGAAAAAGTAAAAAAAATGTTTATCTATTCACAATTGTATATACTACAATCTTCTATCATTAAAACAAGATAACAAATCTAGTTGAACTCAACTAAATATTAATATAAAAAAAAACACACCAAAAAACAGTGTTTCAAGTGCAATAACTCACTTTGGAATTTAAGCCTTTGATATAAGTTTCATAAAAAATTTGGCAAAGAATTGTACACCATATCGAGTTTAAACTTTCATAGCTTGGTTTGAATGGATTGAAACTATGGGCAAACAAGAAGTACCTGCACATTAGGTATAAAAAGTACTTTTCCCAATATAACTCAACATTTTCAAGCTCCAAGCCAAATATACAAGCAGTTGCTTACATAGAAGCCAAGAAAAGATTGACAACAAGAATGTGTCCCACACGGATGCCCCACTCGCACTATCATTTTTTATGTTCAGTGAACCGTGAAATTGGGGTCAAAACTTTAATTTAGAATTAAAATTAGAAAGATCATATCATAGGGGACATGTGTACTAAGTTTCAAGTTGATTAGACTTCAACTTCTTCAAAAACTACCTTGACCAAAAACTTTAACCTGAAGCTAACAGATGCACAGACAGACGAACGGAGGCACAGACCAGAAAACATAATGCCCCTCTACTATCGTAGGTGGGGCATAACATAAAAATTGTCCATGTACAATGAGATTTGTAAAATTCCAAACGAAGTATTTATAGAGAAGATCTAAATTTTACTTACAAACTACAACTCAACATTAACAAGCTGCATAATAAATACAAAATCCTTCCTTTCCACAGAAGCGAAGAAACCTTTGACGTAACTTTTCTACCCAAAGCTGGACTAAGGGATGATGGAGAGGGTTGCCTTTTATTAGACCTGCTTTCACCATAAGCTTGTAAATGTAAAATTTCTAATATTTTTGACACCTTCACCATGTACATGTATTATTACATTTAAAGGTCGATTCAATGTAAATGAGCAGTAGGACTTGAAAAAAGTGCCACAAATAGATAAACATCATTAAAGAACAGTTCCATAAAACACAAGAAAGGATGTACAAATCTTAAATTCAAACAAATTACAATATACATTTCCTATCAAAGAACAACATAAAAACTCATAACAAATAAAACATTAAATAAAATAGTTTATATACCCTGTATACTGTATACTCTAAGAACCCTGTGAATACAAAAATGAAACTTTATCAAACACTCTATATTATAAATTCTAATTCTAAGAGGAGGGGGATAGGAGGGGTCTTGATCCCGAAATCCCGGACTTAAAAAAACGAAATCCCGAGGTCCTGAATTTAAATAAAGCAAATCCCGACATCCTGAAATCTGAAAAAAAAGGATTCCCGGATCCCGAAAGGGTCAATCCCGAGCTTAAAAACACCAGATCCCGGAGTCCTGATAAAGGTCCTATCCCCCTCCTAAGAGGCTACAATGAGTATGTACGTGGCACTCACCAAGATGGCTAAGCAAAACACTGTTCTAGATTGAAAACAAATGCATCAAAGAAGAAAATTAAATATTGAGCAGAAATTGATCTTATGAATTTTTCATACAGTAAAAAATTAATTCTCTTTGCTATATTGAATATATGCATAATCTCTTATTGAACTTTGAGCATATAAGTTGAATTACATACTTCATAAAAATGTATGGACGGTTAGAACTGAGGAGATTAACAAACATATCATATGATGACATATGGGTATCTGTTTCTCCAAGGCTCCGTGTTGAAGGCCGTACTTTAACCTATAATGGTTTACTTTTTAAATTGTTATTTGTATGGAGAGTTGTCTCATTGGCACTCACACCACATCTTCCTATATCTATTGGCATCTAAACAAGGCTTTGTCAAAGTAGCACAATATTTTAAAAGGAGTTTTTGAAGGTCCTGTGAATGATGTCAAATTTAACGATTTTGGATTCAGTAATACATGTATTTTCATTTTTATCTTGATTGTCCATTTAATTGGTTTTCAGGGCTTAATATTATATCATATCAAATCAGCAAATTCTTTGTTTCTAAAAGGACAATTTAAACAGGAACGGTGAGATTATTACATCCAACCTCTATATTTTTATTTTTTTTACAATATCTATAATCTTGTAAAGGAGTAGGTCCGGTAAGGGCTAAATTTGGCCTCAAATTTCAGGTTCATCTAACAAAAGAATTTGGACACTTTTTAAACACTTAGTTGATTCAATGAGTGTATTTGAAAGATTTTAACTGATTTAGTCATTAAAAAAGCATTCTACTTTCCAGTAAATAGCTAAAAGATTACACTTTCAATATTTTGTGAAATTGCTATATTTTGGGGCCTAAAAGGGATCTAACTGAACCTACAAAAATGTACTCCTTTAACACTCTTTTTATACATTTGTAATTTTTTTCATCATTGAAAGTCATTAACAAATAAAAATCATGAACACATAATTGACAAAATTTCAACATCGAATAACTACTTGCACTACCTACTCTTCTTGTGAATCACATGAAACAGTGCAATCCTTGTAAAACATCAAATAGTTATTCCTTTCTCTGCTTCAGTTGTTCAAGTGAAATGTCCTAAAACATGTTTATCTAAATTGTATTTTACCATCAGTGACTGCTTCTTCATCATCTACAACATGTTCAAAACATGTAATACAATTATTTCACCTCAAATCAATCATTAAAATGCAGGTGTAACATACTGACTGCAAGACTTCTGCTTGATCAACAGAATTTACACAACAGGCTGCACCTATAACTTAATTAAGCAATAGCCTGAGCTACTTTCTCTCGCTGTGTGATGGTGAACTTCTCATGGCAAGTTATAACTCGGTTTCTCTGCTCTAGTTGTTTGAGCTCAAAATGTTCGGCTACTGTAGTTAACTGTGGGTTGTATAGACATCCCGCCATCAGTGATTCAGATCCCTCATCACCTACGTATATCACAAACACATCGGCTGAAAATAGAATATAGTACTCATGAAAATAAGATTCAACTCAAAAACAGTTCAAAACTATGAGGCAGAAAATCAAAGACCATGAAGTTTTATAGCCAATAGAAATGTTTGCTACAAGTGTGAAAGATTGTATAAATTTCTGAGTTTAGGATGCATCCATTATCACTGAACTAGTACACATTTTTATTTAGGGGCCAGCTGAAGCAACAGTTTATACCTAAGTGAAAGGAAAAAGGTATGACCAACAGTTTATACCTAAGTGAAAGGAAAAAGGTATGACCAACAGTTTATACCTAAGTGAAAGGAAAAAGGTATGGCCAACAATTATACCTAAGTGAAAGGAAAGAGGTATGGCCAACAATTTATCTTTGAACTCCTGCATCCTATTCTAATTATAAATTATCTATTACTGTGGATTCACTTATTTTCATGGATACCAATTTTCAGTACTTATTGAAGACAACTTGCATTTTCAATCATGGATATTTGAAATCATAGTTTTGCAAAAGTCTGCATACATTCCTAAAGAAGCTTTGTAATTCTTAGAACATTTGAACTTGTGGTTCTTGGGAAACCATGAAATCCATGAAAATTGGTGTCCAAGGAATAATAATGAATCTACAATAACCTTGTTATCATTAAATCAGTTTATAAATATCTGACAGTAAATACCTCCCATTTTACGGCAGGCCTGTACGGTTAATAATTTAATATCTTCTTCATCCTCTCCAGGGGTCTCTAAAATAACATCTTTCTGATTGTGGTCCACAAACACCAATATAGCTTTACAGTGAGGTATTTTCAACACACTTTTATCATTGGTTACCACGAAATCTGCTTCATCCATTTTCTTTATCCTCAGTCGACCCTCCACACTTGGTCTGGTGATTCTTCTATGTTTGTTGTGTGTTTCTTGACTGAAACTAATTACACAGAACTTGTTTTCAAGTTCCTCTGGTTGTCTTCTCTTTATTTGTTCAACAATACTTAGGGATTCCTGTAAATGATATGTTTGACTACTATTATGATATTATTACGTAAGTATTTCTGTATTGGCCTTGTTATTGGTCCAAGGCTTGCTGTATTGGCCTGAGGCAAATACTCATAATACTGTTTAAATGGTAATGTTTTCCTGTCCATATAATATATATCAGGAGTTAATATTGGTTTTGGGACAGGGCCAATACAAAACAAGTCTTATTAGCTAAGCCCCCATATAATCCCATGTGAGTTTACTTCCGGTTTCAATTTTCTTACGTCTTTTTGAGTACGACTTTAGATTATTTTTACTGACGATTCTACAGCAAGAATAATTAAATTGTCTGATTTAATCTTCCAAGCTACTTTATATTTGCTCGATTAAATGAATAGTAATCATGGTAATAGCATTAGATTAAATATTTCACATGAGAAATCAGAAGATACTTCTGACAATGTTGTCAAAAAATCTATCGTGAATGCGAAAAGATAAGTTCAATTATAAGTTTCTGTATCTTAATTCTACTTTAAAGTAAGTTGATTAGTTTAATTGAAGAATTAAAATCATTTAATAAGTGTAATGAACTGGCTGTTTCTGTATTGAGTCCAATACAGGTTACCTCGAATCTATAACAGGGCCAATAGTGGCAATACAGAAACATCCAGTTAATAACAATTATATTATTGCTCTGAGCATTAAAAATCTTGAACATTCAGCTTCTAATTTGAAACCATGCGATGGGGTACCTTCATGACGAATAAAAGTAAAAATTATTGCCAAATGAAGTTTACAGTATTATATCTGAAGTTTGACAATAAAATGTACTTAAAAGATAAAAAAACAACTGATTATATATCATAATCCTGGGCTTGCTCAGGTTTATAATAAGTGAACCTTTACTTTATGTCAAGGCCGCACGCCTTTCTTCACAGCTGAGTGATTTTTTGTCTGACCACTTCTATATAAGCCCGTGCAGAGTAGTAACCAGCCTCTTTATTTTAAAAGGCCTCACATGGTTAAGTCGACTCTGTTGTAAAATAACTTATCTGAATCTGAAATATTGAAAATAAATTTCAAAACTTGGCAGAATCTGTCAGCTGTTTATATACAGAAGTTATGTCGCGCTGTACATTGCGTTTAAGCGACAGTGAAAGTGACAATGACGATGAAGTATTCAAATTATTTGTGTCAGACGAAGAAGTTGATGCTTCTTTTTCTGGTTTTTCTTAAGTTGAGAACATTAATGACCCGGAGTTCGATAACCCGGAAGCACAAATATTAATTACAGAGGACATCCGAATGGCAGTAACACAAAAACAAAAACAACAACAGACTGAAAAAGGTAAGAAGAGTACAAGCTCTACAAAAGGCAAGGCTTTAGCCAGTAAGCAAAAGACACCTAAAAAGCAGGTGACTGAGATGGACAATGAGTTACCATCAGGGAGCGGAATAACAGTAAGTCCGGTCAAAAAAACGTGGTAAAGGTACGAAGGCTACGAAACCTCGCACAACCACAGGCACAGTAAAGAAAAATGCTGCAAAGAATCAGCTTGACCAGTAAGAGTTGCTTAAAACTATATTTAAAGGTTTGTTGGATACTCTAGTATCCACATAATGAGTCACAATAATGAAAAGTCAAGTAGTAATATTGACAATAACATGGACTTTTCTGAGAATGAGTCTGATGAGCAGGTGATTGACACCCACTACAATATCTTTTCTGACGAAGAGAATGAACCTCAGGTTATAGGCAGATTCCAAAAAGTAAAGAAAATTTCCGTCAAAAAGAACAAATTAAGAAAAATAATACTACCTGTTATTTGAATGATAATATGTGAATGTTTTATTGAATAGTAATGTTATATGAAGCAAGCAAACCAATTATTGGATATGATTTTTTCCATTAAAAGTAGAAATGATCACAACAAGTTGAAAAATGTGAAATGTTTGACGGAAATTACTTCCCATTTTTTGACACAAGGTTTATGTTTTATGAGGCTTTAAGTTGACACTGGTATAATGGTTATTAGTGTAGTCTGATTATTCAAACATCTCTGTTTCCAAATCTTATGCTTTACTTTTGTTAAAAACATCTGTGATATGTATTTTTTTCAATTTCAAATACCTTACTTATTAGATGCTCGTCTGTCAATAAATGTTATGATAGCAAAAGGTTCATAAAATCTTGCCACATCATTGTAGGTACTTATATAAGCCTGTCAAAATTGTATTTCATAATGTACATTGTACATACACATTTTGGATCTTTCAATTTACTTTATTTAATCAATAGTTTTATCAAATCTGTTGCTAATATAATTTCTGTCAAACTTGTCATTTTATGTTAGCAACATTTGGATGTGCTACAAATTAGAGTTATCTGTCCTGGGTTAAAATCTTTTTAAATTTCAAGCAGTGGTATTTTGCAGGAGTTCTTAATTTGACTTTCAACTAGGATAAGATCTCCAATGTTGGTTAAAAATCTCAAATATATATTGTCAGTCAAATTTATTTATGTTAGCACAATCTTATGTTAGCAACAAGTCCGTCAACATCTTATGTTAGCAACACTATTTAGTCCGTCAAATTTTATGTTAGCAACAATAATGTCCGTCAAATTTTATGTTAGCAACAAAAAAGTCCGTCAAATATTATGTTAGCAACAAAAAAGTCTGTGAAATGTTATGTTAGCAACAAAAAAGTTGGTCAAATATTATGTTAGCAACAATAAAGTCCGTCAATTTTTATGTTAGCAACAACTTAATTTCTGTCAAATCTTATGTTAGCAGCATTGTTCATGTCTGTCAAATTTTATGTTAGCAACTCCAAGATAATCCTTTTTAAAAGTTATTCCAATTCCTTTTTCATTGGTGCAGACATTCAGAAATGTTATATTCCAATTTGCCTTTCATATTAAATCAAGATATACATCCAAACCTTGAAAATACTGAAAATATCAAGATTTTTTGTGTTGCTAACATAAGAATTTTCCGTCAAAATGTCTGTCTTTTTTGTTATGATAGCGACATTTTTTTTAAGGTGGTCTTTATTTAAAAAATATAATGTGAATAGATCTATTTTTTGTCAAAAAGTGTTTACTTGTATAAGTATAACATGTATTCCAAAACAGAACTTTATTGGTGTTGATTTTGTTAAACATAATTTTGGGAACTTTTCAACTTTCTTATTTTGAATCTGCCTTTAGCATCTGATGACTAATTTGACTATAAATTACCTAAAATATTTGAAGACGATGAAAAATATGATGAAGAGGTAAGCCCATCATTAGCAAAAGTTTTTGACAATATTTGTAAGAAGAAATCAGATGTGTCAGTAATGACGAGAGAAATGAAGATACCGGTAAATTGTAAAAGTCTGGTAGTACCCCCAGTTAATGCTGAGATATGGCAATTCCTTGAAAGAAAAGCTAAAACTGCTGATTTGAATCCACAAACTATACAAAAATCGCTGGGTTGTGGTATGGTACCATTGATAAGAGTGGCTGAAATTTTGAAATCCAAAACTCCAGATGTAAAACTAATGAAAGAAAACATTTCTAAAGCTTTGGCAATTTTAAGCAATACTCACTTTGAGCTATCAATTAAAAGACGGATGTTTTTAAAGCCACACATAGACAAGAAATATCACCAACTTTGCAATCGCAATGAAGATATAGGTTCTAACCTTTTTGGAGATGAAGTTGGCAAGCGATTGAAAGATATCAATGAAATTAACAAAATAAACAAGAACATTACTAGTAGCTATAGTAGAAATTCAAATTACAGAGGCAGTTTCAGGGGAAGAAGCCGTTTTTTAGGCAGAAGGGCTATCAGCCAAGACAAAGTTATCAGAGCCCACGGGCTCAATTGAGAGGGTTTAGTCACGTTTCTCCAACATTTGATAATTAGACTAAAACAACATAAGGGATTAGGGGGTCCTCATAAGGCAGCGTGATAATTACCTGTAATTCACCTACCGGTATATCAGGTCTTAACTAAAATATTGTAAAAAAGGGATATTGTTAAAAAATTACTTGATATATTTTTGTATTTGTGTTACATGTAGATGTTAAAATCTAAACCAATGCAAAACAGCCAAGTTTTATTCATGTAAAAAGTCACCAAAAGCGATTGTCTTCTAGTGCGAAGAACCATGAAATTGACTAGTATGCATGTTGCATGTTGCGTGTTGCGTGTTGCGTGTTGCATGTTGCATGTTGCGTGTTGCATGATGTTCCATTATTTCTTTTACAGTTTTTGTAAAATTGGATGAATTTTTGGATATACAAATACTTTTTGTAATTTTTTTTATCAGTCATCGTATGTTCACCCTTATATCTATGACATACATCATGGAGTCTGCACTTTTATCAATATCTGTCTTTTAATTAAAGTTTAAAATACTGTCATTGAGCTTAAGTTTGTCTTTCTTTCGCTTTTCTTCTTTTTAAAATAAACCATTTCACATGGGCATTCCTTAATTTTAATTGTTTTTAATTGTTGTATGACCCCATACAACAATTGATCATTTCACCTTTAGCTTGATAAGTTGTTTATTTATGTTAGCCGAATATAAAAATCTCTATGTTGAGAGAAAATCTCTGTCATTGAAAATAATTAACAGGTCATAAAATTCTATCAAATTATCCCATATCATCTAATTAATACTATAGATCAGTCTCCAGAATCCAAGTTTTGATGACTTTTGTTGATAGATTAATTATAAATTTCAAATGAATTGAAGTATACACTATGTCAACAGATAGTTTCATGTATGGTCCATTTTATGTTACCAAGCATAATATAGTGCAGAATAAATTTGACTCATACACATTTAGTTATAATATAAACCTAAAAATTGAACCTCGTGTACATTTATGCCCGCGTCACACTGTCCCGATTTTTATATACGATGGACACCCGAATGCTAAAATTGTAAGTTCGTACGAAGTTGGTCCCGATCTCGTTAAAATACCAAAAAGTGACCGAAGCAAGTACGATGAATAACGAAGTCTATACGATGGTGCCGAAATTGTATACGATATCAAAAGATGGACATACGAAGGTTAACCGAAGACGGTATTTAAGCTTCATATCTCAGCCGTAGCCTACACGATGGATCACGAAGGCTACACGATGGATTACGAAGGCTACACGATGGATTACGATGATGGCGCGATGGCCATGGGTGCAATCAACAGTTTTTTTCTACGACGTCACATTTTAAGGGACCATGCATAAGTGACCCTTAGTTGTGGACTGATTAATAAAGATACTTGTATAAAACTAGATATCACTGGAATCAGAATGTTCTCTAGTTTATAATGAAATAAAAATAATGTGTACTTTTAATATATTAAAAATATTCCATCCAATGAACATGGGGGAAAAAAGGTCTAATTTGAACATAAAAAACTTGAAACCAGGTCATGTGCACACCCATGAAGACATGATCCATGCACATTTTACATAATCAAAACTGTATGAAATTTGTAGGTTTTTACCTGGCCTTTTAAAAAAATCTTGTTTCAGGGTACGGTTTCCTGCTCCGAAAAGAGCTACAGTGGCTGCAAATAAGTTTTCAATTTTCACTGCCAAAAAAACAGGATGTTTATAGTGTTGTCTCCCCTCAAAACATGTAAAGTTAATATAATTTTTAAAATTATTTCAATCATTCAACCTGTTTTAATTGAAAGCTAATTAACTAATTTTTACAATCAAATACAAAAAACATGATACTTTTTCACCAATTGAGTGAATAAACAGGGGTTTCCCTCCATGGTTATTTTTAGTCGGGGAATAACCCCTAGTTTTTTTTATACGAAACTGTTTATAGCACCCCATACGATGTCTAAAAAATACGAACAGAATTTCGACAACATTTCGTTTCTGTACAAGTCTGCCATGCATGGCGGGTAATCGATCTTTTTGTCTAATTCTTATAAAACTTAGTTTATTATCCCCTCGCCTACTACATGTAAGTTGCGTGTAGATAAAATTGTTATGGACACTCTAGAACCAAAATGCTCAAAACTTGGTATGGTGTTACTCGTTAAGAATATCTTAAGCGCTATTGACTTTAAAGTTCAAAGGTCAAGGTCACAGTGGCAGTTGTAATACAAGGCAATATCACCCTTGTGGACACTCTAAAACCAATATGCTTCAAAAGATTTTAACCACATTTGGTATATTGTTCCTCCTTGTAATGATCTGACATTTTTTACGTTCAAGTCCAAAGGTCAAGGTCATGCAGATGGACTTGTTTTTTCTCCTTGAAATAGCATAATACACAGGAAATTGGTTGCTCATTTTTTTACCTGCTGGTTCTAAAGACAATATTAAAGGTATTTCCAGTTACTAAATGTTTTGGTTGATTTCTAAAAAAATAGTTTATGTATCAAATATGCATATTCAATTTACCATTTTCTGCATGTGTCATATACAAATAAAGTGTCCATATTTGTCCCCAATATGTTACATACGAGGGGTGCCACGCTCGGCATTGCCTTGTTTGAACTGTAAAATGTGTGCACTAGACTGAATAATCACCCATAATCATGCCCATGTTTACTGATCTATCTTAAAGGTAAGGTAATGGGTTCGTTGATCCCTTTTATTCAAAAAGAGCTCTTTCCAGGAGAATTTCACAATAATATAGACAAAAGGAAGGATGTGGGGAAAGCAACAAAGGCGGCAAAATATGACATATAGAAAACAAAATGGTTATGGAGTAAACATTCGTGTGACAACAACTCAGACGATACATAAAAAATCAGAATAATGAATAAAAAGTTGGTTTCCCTATATACGTGTACCTGCAGTGTTGGTGTACGAGGCGCGTTTATTTAAAGGAACCCCAGCATGTAATGATATGAAACAATCCAGATGGAAAAGGCCTGAACATATCGCTCTTATCATAACTAACGTTTTTGTCTTTTCGTGTTGTTGTTGTGAATAGAAGAAATTGAATATGTTCAGACATTGTCTAATATAAATTAAAACTCTAAATTATTTGTCACCTTTAATTATGTTACTTGATATAAAAAATTGACAAAAAATAATATTTTACATGTAAAAGTAAATCCTGAGCCTGTAATAGCTGCTCTTCTTGTTCCATTTGAATTAATAGAAACAACGCTGTCGCCTTTCTTGTTCTCATAGAATCATATGATATGAGCTCCATGTTTTGTGAACGTCTTTCTTAACTGTCGTATTGGACTGACCAGTGCATATCGCGCATGGCACTTTAAATGTATTTTAGCGCGAAAATTAACTTACATTTAGCTGGATTTATTGCCGTCGTAGTTCCATCTTGTCGCCTTCGTACTTTTATTCGATGGCAACACGACGGGATTACGAGGTCTTCACGAAGTCGTTTTGCCATCGTAAGACCTTTGGGTACCTTCGTGATTCATTCGTGTAGAACTCGTAATGTCAAAACTGTCCGATCGAAACGATTGAAACACGAATGCAATACGATGTGCAAAGATGCATTCCCGGTGACATTACGATATTGAGGATGGTGATACGAACTCAATACGAACCCTCAACATCGGGCGCATCTTCGGGGATTTTTTAACATGTTAAAAAATTTAGAACCCTTCCCGAAGTTGTCCCCGAAGGCTAGAAAAAGTGGCCGATGGTTAAAGATGGTTAAAGATGGCACTACGAATAGCCCGATCTTGATACGAGCAGCCCCGATTTTGAAAATTTCCATTATCGTGTTGCCATCGGCGTAAAAATCGGGACAGTGTGACGCGGGCATTAACAAATGAATATTTAAAAATTAATGTTTAGCCTTTATTTTTTAGATTCTGTTACTTCATGTACTTCAACATAAAAAAGTTAAATTTACAGACACTGGTAAAAAAAATGCAAAAATTGGGCAACTTGTATTAAAACAATTTTATATTATCTTGGAATGAATTATTATTGGGACAACCAATGGGTACTTTGTTTGGATAGTTCCTTTTTACTATCAACCAAACAACGGATGTATGATCAAGTTAAACACGAGTTGCATTTCACGCTTGAAACATCACCAAAGGGTAGAATATATAAGTATACTGTTTCAAATGTAGAATTACAATTTTATTTAAAAAAATGTATTCCTGTAATAGCTTGTAAGTGGATAACGAGAATTCGCCTGTCCTCACATAATCTATGCATTGAAACTGGTCGTTGTTATGGAATAAGTAGAAATAGTAGAATGTGTATAATGTGTGATAAAATGTAGTAGAGGGTGAATTTCATTTTATTTTACAATGTACAAATTATAATGATATGCGTAAAAAGTTTATCAAGAAATATTAAAGGACCGTCAACTTATAAATTAGTACAAAATTATTGCTTTCTGTTGAAAACACTAAGGAACTCTGTAATTTAGGAAAGTACTTACTCTATGCATTTAAGTGCAGGAATAATATTTTAGACCTATGTTTATTGTATGTAGTTTGAGGGGGAGGGTTGAGATCTCACAAAAATGTTTAACCCCGCCAAAATTTTGCGCCTGTCCCAAGCCTCTGGCCTTTGTTAGTTTTGTATGATTTTAAATTTTAGTTTCTTGTGTATAATTTCGAGTTTAGTATGACGTCCATTATCACTGAACTAGTATACATATTGTTACAGGCGGGCGAGTAGGGGTCGAGTGTACTTTTAATTCCGTATGATTGCTTATTGATAGTGTTCCGTTACTTTGTCTTGTTTTGAGTGTAGTTTGTTGACTCCAGCATAATCATATATAAAATGATGAATCCAGCGTAAAAGAATGACTTTTATTCTTGTCCAGTATGCATATATCATATATATCTCAATAAATAACGCATGCAAATATCAGCAATAACATAGTATAACCATAAATTGTAATAGTAAGATGCTGGCCTTCCGAACCCCAGATATAACTTATAAATACAGATTTACAAGACTTTATCCTATCAATACAATAATGAGAGAATGAAATATACGTATTTCATTAAACTACGATATAAGAAAGTTGTCAACGTGGTGGGACATCGTATCTTTACATCTTTAATAATTTGTATAATTTGCCAAAAACTGCTATTAGAAATTGTAAATATTGAACTGGTTCCGCATCTTGTCTAAATATGAAGCCACTTCCTGTTGAAGACCTGCTTAAGCGGGAATATTTATAAATACGGTATTTGGTTCCTACGACGTCCTTATGTGAGCTTTTAGTTCAATATTCCAAAAGATGTAAAAAGATAAATATAGGCTTGAAATGCTATCGCCTAGCTTAAGGTAAAATAGCTGTATATCGAAATGCATCCTGTACCTAAATAGCTTGCTTGACTTTAAGGGTTGTTTGGTTTATTGTACTGCTCTGCTTGATAGCCAGATACGATATCCAAAGTGCTAGTGCGACGCCGTATTTATACTTGACGGTGAAATACATCCGCAACTCACAGAACTGAAAATCTACTATAACTTTGAAATACTAAGGAAAACTCTGGCTCATGTCCCAAAATGTCGTTATAAATACATAAAATCGCGAAAGTTTGCCTTTAATTCCAATAAATAAGTGACATAATAAATATAAACCTTAAAATTCCATACTCTTAGCCTTATCACCTACGTTTCTATCTGACGTCATTGAAATCACAAAATAGTTCCTTAACGGCGCTTCACAAAAACGTATTTAACGTAATTATATCTTATTATTAAATATCCTACACAATAAAAGGAAGGCCAGCAAGTAATTTAATCATATCTTAATAATACTTTTATGTATTATTATAACTTTATAAAGAAGTACCGTTACCCGGAAGTGACCATTCGTTGGAATGGCAACTTCCAATATACGTAAACAAGCACTCGCCACGATGGAATTTAAGGGAAAACTACACAAAAGATGTGTCAAATAACACTGAGACTGAATGAATAGGTAACGACAAACATGTTTTACAAACCCATTATCCCCTGAAAGTGTGAATTAAATGTAGACCCGTGAAAATCGTGATCGAAGTGCCTGTTCACTGACAGTTGAATTTTACCGCTATGTCAACTTGATAAGTTGATAGACGTTATGTTAAATGTCCCAGTAAACACACGACGTACTCCCGACGTCGGTTAATGGTCGTCTGAACGTCATGTCGTGAGTTTACGTCGTACCAACGTTGTGGGAACGTAAAAATCCAACGTTGGATGCAGACGTACAGACGACGTTATGAAATTACGTCGGATTCACGTAAATTTAGTACCTTGTCAGGACGTAACATTTTATTACGTTGTGACAACGTGCTTATAACTGTCATAATCCGACGTAACATTTTGTTACGTCGTATCGACATTATAAGAACGTAGTGAATACATTGTAAAAATCTGGTTTTATGGGACGAATTTTTGGGGTATGTCATAATGAGTATTCCTGGATATATCAATCATTCACCTTCACTAGAATATATTTACGATTTTTTCGATTTAAAAAAAAAATCCCCCTTTTTTCCCGCAGACATAATTTGCATCAAGATGTCAAGGAAAATATTACAAATCCAATTTTAATGTTCTAATATATGTATTTTATATGAATATTTATTGTTTATTATATCATTAAAATTTTGTCATCATTTATCACTTGGATTTCATAATCGTTTTTCACGATTTGATTAGTGTAACGTTCAGCAGTACTCGGGTTTTACCGCTGCATCCTATGAAAAGTCTGAGCATGCGCACTGTTGCCGCTTGATTTTTGAAAACAGTGAGAGTGGAAATTTGAGGGAAATTTAGCTTGATCCAGATTCCAGAACAAAGAAAAAGGTAAAATAATGATTGCACATTACACCAAATAGGTTCTCCATGATAAAAACAAGTTTGATTGATGAAAATAAAACAGCTGTTACCGTGTTGGGCGCCTCTTTCAAGTCGGTTCTGGTTATACGTGATCGTGTTGAAATATGATACTTTTTCTTATACTGTCAATATATTGCACTGATACAAGATATTTTAGCCATGATGTGTGTTATTTGAATCCATTTATCAAATTTCGTGATTAACTTGTGTTGTTTCTGAAGATATATGCAATTGAAAATAAGTAAAAACTGTAGAATGTAAAAAAAAAAGGGGGAGGGTTGCACAGCCACAAGTACTTGTTTTCTATCTGTGACAAGAGCTACTATCCCTATATATTAAGGCTACAAGTGTCTGCTCTGTTATTTTTTGATAATCATTGAAGCATAAAAGTCTTATCCATGTTTATCAATATCAGAAAATGTGAAGCTAAACATCTCAGCACTTTAGATATTTGGGTCCATTACAAACTCCGCACATTTCAAACTTGGCATATAACCAACCCGGCCTATTAATGATAATGCTGCATATATCACTGGGGGTCGTCGCTAACATGCATGAAATATTTGCCACTGGATGTTGAGCAACAAACGATCAATCATTGTATCACTGGGTCTGACATGGAAATAGACAATTGTGCCAATAAAGATGTTGTAAAATATAGGCGTCACAGAAAAAAATTAAGATAGCCATCACGGTTGTCGCAATAGGATTAGGTCGTTGTAGGAAGGCGTCCCAGAAAAAAATAAAAAAACAGCCTTCCAAGTCTTGAAAGTGTCATAATGATTTAGACTAGGATCTAGCCTTGAAAGTTGGGTAAAATTTTCTTGTTTTCAGGGTAAAACCCAGTTTACAGGTGTTAAAACAGTACATAGGGACATCTTTTTTGCTGTACAATTTATAATATGAAGTCTACATGTTTATCAATGACGAGCTACATGTACAATCACTAAATATGTGATCAGAAACCATGTTGTAATCAATCATAAAACATATGAATTTTGGAATGCATTTAAATTTGTCACTTTGTTCTCCTAAAGATTTGTTGGACTAACATTTTTTTTTATATAAATAAGGCGGTGAATTTTCTCGTTTGAATTGTTTCACATTGTCATTTCGGGCCTTTCATAGCTGGCTATGCGGTATGGGCTTTGCTCATTGTTGAAGGCAGTACGGTTACCTATAAATGTTAATTTCTGTGTCATTTTGGTCTCTTGTAAAGAGTTATCTCATTGGCAATCATACCACATCTTCTTTTTTATATGAAACAGACAGAAGAATATAAAAGATATAAATTGAACGTATTTTTATTTATTTTTCCAGAGTCTTGTATATAAATCCACAGATCCAATGTGTCTGAGGTTGAGGAAATCATTGCAGTAACCATGTAACAGTTAAGCATGCACCAGCTCAAGAATTTGGACCAAGATTTTAAAAAGGTAAACATCAGTTGATCAGCTCTTTTTCTGTCCTCCTTAACTGAGTGATATAGTTTAACTCTTGTACTGTACGTACATACATGTACATTGAACTCAAAATTGGATTTTGTTATCTAACGTTTGCCTAAACCACATGTTATGCAACCAATACACAACGCTTATTATCATAAAACGCAGAGTTTGAATTTGGAGAGCATCTGCTTTACTGTTCTCTAGATATGTCCTTTAAATCAAGTTTGATACATGTAAGATCATTTGTGGCTCATGGACACATTTTTCTTATATTAATTTCATTTATCAAATTATAATTTGTTGATTTTATAGATTGCGTTCATTGGCATATGCTATGAGGTCTTGTATCGATGTACATGCTAAATTTATTAAGGTAGAATCCTTTGCATATCTTAAATTAATTGAAAAATGACAATATTGTGAAACCAAACTTCCTTTATTAATTATTTGTAGAATAACCACTGGTTGCTCCAGAAAATATTATGTCCCCTCTCCCCCAGGGAAAGCTCTTTTCTTAAATTTTATTTGGGGGTGGATGTGTATGAAATACCAAAATGCAAAGGAAGTGTTGTTCTTATTAATTTTTATACGCCCGTCGTCTTTTAGACGGGACGTATTATGGTATACCGTTGTCCGTCCGTCCGTCGTCCACACTTCGGACAATAACTCAAAAACACTTTCACCAATTTCTATGAAACTTAAGTGAATTGTTTATATCTATTGACGTAAGCTCCCTTTCGTTTTTTTTAATTTTCAGATTTTAAGTTTTGGATTTATGGGGCTTTATTCATAAAAAAGGGGGGATTTTCAACACTTCGGACAATAACTCAAAAAGGCTTTCATCAATGTCCATGAAACTTTGGTGAATTGTTTATATCTATTGATGTTAGCTCCCTTTCAATTTTTATAAATTTCAGATTTTAAGTTTTGGATTTATTGGGCTTTATTCATAAAAAAAGGGGGATTTTCAACACTTCGGACAATAACTCAAAAAGGCTTTCACCAATGTCCATGAAACTTTGGTGAATTGTTTATGTCTATTGATGTAAGCTCCCTTTCAATTTTTATAAATTTCAGATTTTACAATTCCGTGTTATGAATTTTTATGCTTAAAAAAGGGGGGATTTTCCAATTTTGGGACAATAACTAACACTTTCACAAAAGTTTATGCAACTTTGATAAATTGTTTATATCTATTGACATAAGCTCCCTTTCCATTTTTATAAATTTTACATTTTACATTTTATTAAGTAATGAATTTTTATACTTAAAAAAGGGGGATTTTATGAAACTTTGGTGAATATATTAATGTAACATCCCTTTTGATTTGTATATATATTTCTAGTTGATCATATAAATTTATTTAAAGCATAAAAGACAAGTTAAAAGAGCAACGGGCGTATCATGCGCTAAAGCGCAGCCCTTTATTAATTCTGTCGGTGCTGGAATTTTTTTTTTTAAAAGGGCTTAGGGCTGTCCCTTAGGGGCGGACATAGTATTTTCTGGAACAGACATTATTTCATTAACACATGTTCAATTTAACAACAAATTTATTTTTTAAATAAGAACGAAGGTTAATCATAAGTTATAAATAATTATATACTGTTGAAATTGTGTTAAATTTCTAACATACATCATCAAAATGTGTATAATTGGCAAAGATACAAACATCTCAGTAACAACATAAAATAATTATGAATCTGCAGTTTATTATAGGACCAGCAATAGAAAAAATATTGATTATGTGTAAACACAGGATAATTTTTAAGAACTGCTGTAATTCATAAGTTGGGATCAATTTATTTTTTTGTATTATATAATTTATGATTTTTTTTTCAGAGATCTGAAACCAACACAAGACCAGCTGGGTCAATATTCCTAATGCACCTCCAAATGAGGAACTAATGCGCCATCAAATGAGGAACACAAAAGTTGTGTGTAAACAAAAATTGTCTCTGTAGTGATATTGAACATGTTTCATTTTTAACAAGTGACTGAGCTTTACCATTTGTGTTGATCTGGAAAGTAGAGGATCATAGTATAAATATGTAAAAACTATGGAGTTTTTTAATGTATTCAAAGTTTTAAATTTTCAAAGAAATTGTTGTGTGAAAAAAAATCGCACTTCCCGAGAATTTAACCACATATATGTGAAAATGTCTTAGCTTCGAAACAAGCCATCCTACATATCCAGTGTACTATATTGACTGAGCTAGAGTAGAAAACATTACCAATACCAACTACGTGTATGCAGAAACAATTGTGCAAATTGCCCAGCTGATTAGAGGGCAGAAAACCAACATTTGGAATGACATGTACAATGTATACAACCAACACAAGACTAAAATTTGGAATAAAAATTAAAAATTCAGAAACAAACTATTTTTTTTTTATTGGTTCATGTAGCTACATGTACATTGTAAGAAAAAAGAAGTCTAAACTGTTGGATAGGTTTTGGTCTCTTGTGGACAGTTGTCTCATTGGCAATCATACCACATCTTCTTTTTTATACTCTCTCTAGTTGGTCAAAGGAAAAAAGCAATAGTTAGTTGAATTGAATTTCAGGTATTTGCTTCATTTGGGATATTTTTAGAAGTGTGTATGAATTGTGTAGAATATATATATATTTATAAACTAGACAGTCAGATTTTGGGCCGATTTTCCTAGCTTGTAATCGTGTAGTGAATCCAGCTGAATGCATTTTCAGTAAATATTAAGGTAAATATGGTAGTTTGTTGTATTTCTGAATAATTCATTAAAAATGGTTTTCCGTCGTCAAAGTGAAACCTTCATTCTAGAATTTCTGCCATCATAGTGAAATCTGAGTTCTAGGCCACTGAAACACTAAACATTCACAATTTGAAGCACTTACCAAGATGTCATGTTGAAGGCTGTACAAGTACCTATAATTGCTAACATCATCAATATTTGATTTTAGGATAGAGGGTTGTCTTATTGGCCATCATACAAAATTTCTTTTTTTGAAAAGTATTATGTGTTAAAAGAAAGAAAAGTTGCAAATTTGTTAAATGGAAATGTGTAATGCTTGTACTTCAGTATTGCAAAAGTTAAAAACTTAAGACTTTATAAACCTTAAACAACTATTTTTGGGAAAACTAGACATTTATACATTTCACACTGAAACCTGCCAAAGATTAATAAAAACCAACTTTTTGACAATTTCATATACAGCTGGCAGTTTGGAAATAGAGTACATATAAACAATTGTCCATCTTTCCCACATAGAAAAATTTACAACTAAAAACGGGTCAAAAGAAAAAATAAAGACCCTGTTTACATACTTCTTCAATGGAATTGCATTGATTTTATCAATTAAATGAGGACAAGGGACATTTATAGTTGTGCTGTGACGTTGTTACAACGTTTTATGATGGTAATAAATTACGTCACAAATTACGTTGTGCCAACGTTGTGTGGATGGTTGTCAGCACGTGCCTTGGAGTTCACAAAATTACGTTGTACCAACGTAATTTTACTACGTTGTCACAACGATAGTATTACGTTGTCACAACGTAATGTCGACGTTGGATTGTTTACTGGGGTTATGTTATCTGATAAAATTGGTACTTATTATAAAAATATGCAATTTGATCTCCCCAAATTGAGTTTGCCAAAGTTGTCTTAGTGTATGAAAATCATTCAAGACCGTTATTTTTCAGGTTTTCAGATATTGATCCCAATAAAATTTAGAAATACAAAATGTGTTGTTTCTTTAAGATTATTATCAATACCCATTTATAACAATATTTTAAGGGGCCAGCTGAAGGACGCCTGTGGATGCGGGAGTTTCTCGCTACATTAAAGATCCATTGGTGGTCTTTGGCTGTGGACTGCTCTATGGTCGGACTGTTGTCGCTTTGACACATTCCCCATTTCCTCTCTCAATTTTATTGAAACTCACAAACTCAGTATAATATGTGACTGATATTTCTGACGTTTGTTATATATGTGTATGTTAACGCTATACAACTTGTAAACTGTATATTTATGCATATTATACTGATAAACTGTATTGTTTAAAGTAAATAAAGAATTAACTTTATCCTTTAAGTCAACATTCAACATGCAACATGCAACATGCAACACGCAAACATGCAACACGCAAACATGCAACACGCAACACGCAACACGCAACATGCAACATGCAACATGCAAAATAGCAGTACCCAAGAACCATATATCTACCAAGTCGTTCTGTCTGTATATCACTAGAGCCGAAGCCAGTTTTCGTGGTATGCTGTCTTAGTAGATGAAATAGTCAGTCGTATATCTGTCCACTTTTTCCACGAAAACGGAGCTGATACAAATTGGGTACATCACGTCCCATCGAGATCTAAATATTGTTTAACTGTGGGAACTGGCTTGGTGAAGTATTTTCGATTTGTTACTTAAGCTTTGGACAATTAATGCAAGTTGACTAAGAATTTTGAATAAACTGTATCGGTGATAATAAGCTGCGTTTTGTACTTTTATATAAGATTAATGACTCAAGATATATAAATTCTTAATAGCTCTCAAAATATAAAATGTTAATTTCTATTCAAGATCGCAACATTGTAATCTATAATACATTATTATGAAAAATAGAGTACAAAATTATGAAAAAAAGCAAAAAATTGCTTCCGGCCGTACGGTAACTGATACTGGATGTGTAGTGATTGATGATTTAGTCTTAGATTATTTGTTGCTTGTTTATGTATGTTTTTGTAAAGTTTTTTATTGTTCTGTTGCACCAATGTCTCAAGATAAGGGGGAGCGTAACTGTTAGACAGACAATGGAGCCTGTTGCAATTCGGTGATTGTCGTTGCTTTGTTATTCGTTTTTCGTTCATTATATTGTACATAAATTAGGCCGTTAGTTTTCTCGTTTACATTGTTAAACATTTATTTTCTCAGGTCCTTTTAAAGCTGACTATGCAGTATGACTTTGTTCATTGTTGAAGGCCGTACGGTGATCTATATTTGTTAATATCTGTGTCATTTGGTCTCTTGTGAATAGATCTCTCATTGGCAATCATACCACATCTTCTTTTTTTTTTAATGTATACATTGTAATTGTTAACTTCTGTTTCATTTGGTCTCTTGTAGAGAGTGGTCTCATTGTCTATCATACCATGCACAATTTTTTTTATATAAAATAAAAAATTACATCACTGTGTTAGACTATATGGACTTTTACAATTTTGGGAGACTATTAAAAAATATATATATCTTTAAAAATTATATACCTTTTTAACAATATTTTAGGCAAGAACAGGTGAATTACAGGTAGATATCAAGATCCAGTCCTTAAGAGGACCCCATAATCCCTAATGTTGTTTTAGTCTAATTACCAAATGTTGGAGAAACATGACCACACCATTGAGAGGAAACAGACCCAACACCTTCAATCAGAAAAGAAGATTCTAAAGGTGAGAAATAAAAGTATAAATATTAAAAGAAAGTCAGGTAAACTGAAAAAATGTATTTCAAATTGTAAATATTTAACAAAAGACAATTGGATTATTTCTACAATTAATTAAGGGATATAAGATAGAATTTGATGAAAAGCCAATTCATGAAAAAATTCCTGTTCCTATAAAATTTAACAATAAGGAAAAGGCCCTTATTGACAAAGAAATAGTTGATATGCTTGAGAAAGGTGCTATCAAGGAATCTTTTGATGAATCAGAACAGTTTATTTCAAATGTATTTCTAGTAAAAAAGAAAAATGGAAAATTTAGGCCAGTCATCAATTTGAAACCATTGAATCAATTTATTAGCTATCACCATTTTAAACAAGAAACGCTAGATTTGATTTTAAAAGGAATTTCTAAAAATAGCTTTTTTATATCTTTGGATTTGACAGATGCATATTTTTCCATTTCAATCTATGAATCAGACAGAAAATATCTAAAATTCATATGGAATGAAAAATTATATGAATTTCAATGTCTACCATTTGGTATTGCTTCTGCCCCAAGAGTATTTACAAAAATACTGAAAGTAATATTTTCACATATTCAGAGCATGGGTATTGATTGATTCGTATTTTTACATTGATGATATTACCCTTTTGCAAGCAGAAAACTTTGATTTGGCAATCCAAAATACAGAAAGGGTTAAAACCTTTATAGAGTCAGTTGGGTTTGACATCAATATTGAAAAATCAGTTTTTATTCCAACCAATAGAATTATATTTTTGGGATATAGATTCAGTACTATTTAAGGTATTTTTACCAGAGGAGAAAGTACAGAAAATAATTGAACTGTCAAAGAAAATGCTTAAAGCTCAGAAAGTATCAATTAGAAGTCTAGCACAATTAACAGGACTTTATTCATCTGCACATTATGCAGTACAATATGCTCACTTGTTTCATAGATATTTAGATTTAGACAAAACACAAGCTTTACATGCATCAAATAACAATTTCAATTCATTTTTGAACATATCAGTAGAAGGCAAATCCACCGTGTAGAACGCCACTTGTGGGGTGTCGGCTATGTTTGACATGGGGTGGCAATTTTGAAGCGACGAAAAAGTAACAAGGTAAGTTCAAGCATCAAAATTTCTTATTTCTAGAACTCTCAGTACCATATAATGTATTGCACGGAAGGAACCGCAACATAATATATTTCCTGAAAGCAGAAGCAGTCGTTTTCAGTGCTCAGTTTTCTCAAACACCTCGCCCTAGTTTTCCGTGTTGCAGATTTTGAGGCTTTATATGCAAATTTCGGTATAAAAACTACTTTACACAGCCATCCCCTGTATCGTTTATATAGAATTGTATTCCTCTCATTGACTTATACCAAATACCAGTTTCTTAGTTAAAATTAATTGGTTTTAAAACTGTTATTCGTCAAAATATAAAGTGTCGCTCGGGGTGTCAGATTTTGCGTCGCAAGGGGTAGAGGCTTGTCATAAAAAAAGAATACATTTTCTTATAAATCGATCTCTATCTGATACTTTTTAAATTCAAACACACCTACACAAATATGAACATAAATGTAACAGAAATTTAACCTAGAAAAACACAGGTTACATCAAATTCTTCAAATTTTATTCAATTCCGGTTCGTTTAGAGATATGTATATAGTCAGAGTAGACCTTCAAAGTAGATATGATATGATAGATGTGTAACAGAAAACGGATAATTCTAGCTGGGCGATTACAAACGAAATAACTGTCTTAAATCATTTTTTATTGTAAACCTGTTCCGTTGTATATTTGTGTACAAGTCGTTGTTTTCTCATTGACAATTGTAGTATCATCGTCTTCAGGATTACTTGAAGTTGTGTTGTCATTCGCTGAAAAAGATGCCGGTGAGTGTTTCATTGAAGAGAGTGTTCGAATTCTTTAGGAGTAATGGATTTTTGCGGCGTGCACGAGTGCTTTTTAGATGAACCTGGTGATGAACTATGATGCATTTTGGCTGGTGGAGGCTTCGGGCATATCTTATATTGAGGACTATTTTATGATGTTTTGGTTTATTGAGCCATAGCCTTGACTTTTTTTACCATGATAGTGACTGAAAAGGAAAAGAAATCGTTTACCAGCTTGAAAACTAAATATTTTAAGCCATTTTTTTTACTATGAATGAAATCAAAAGCACATGTTTTCAAAAAACTAAGGATTTTCTTAACCCAGGCATAGATTACCTTAGATATATTTGGCACAACTTTTTGGAATTTGGATCCTCAATGCTCTTCAACTTTGTACTTGTTTGGCTTTATAAATATTTTGATATGAGCGTCACTGATGAGTCTTATGTATACGAAACGCGCGTCTGGCGTACTAAATTATAATCCTGGTACCTTTGATAACTATTATAAGACCAAAAACAGGCAAAATGAAAAACCCTTACTTTGTCATGGTAAAGTAGATGTGAATGAAATCAAAAGCATATATTTTATAAGACCAAAAACAGGCAAAATGAAAAATCCTTGTTTTGTCATGGTAAAGTAGATGTGTTTGAAATAAAATGTATCATATGAAGACTAATATTATTTTTTATGACAAGCCTCTACCCCTTGCGACGCAAAATCTGACACCCCGAGCGACACTTTATATTTTGATGAATAACAGTTTTAAAACCAATTAATTTTAACTAAGAAACTGGTATTTGGCATAAGTCAATGAGAGGAATACAATTCTATATAAATGATACGGTTGATGGCTGTGTAAAGTAGTTTTTTATACCGAAATTTGCATATAAAGCCTCAGAATCTGCAACACGGAAAACTAGGGCGAGTTGTTTGAGAAAACTGAGCACTGAAAACGACTGCTTCTGCTTTCAGGAAATAGATTATGTTGCGGTTCCTTCCGTGCAATACATTATATGGTACTGAGAGTTCTAGAAATGAGAAATTTTGATGCTTGAACTTACCTTGTTACTTTTTCGTCGCTTCAAAATTGCCACCCCATGTCAAACATAGCCGACACCCCGCATGTGGCGTTCTACACAGTGAAATCTGAAATAGTTTGGTGGTTAGAAAATGTTAAAACAGTTAATGGGAGACCTATTAGAAATGATTCCCCAAGTTATTATTTACATACAGATGCCACCCTCAATGGTTGGGGAGCTGTTTTTCATGGAAAACAAACTCAAGGTCATTGGAGTTTGGAGGAGCAATGTTTACACATTAATATTCTAGAATTAAAAGCTATCTATTTTAGCATAATATCACTTTGCTGTCAGATAGAAAGAACACACATTTGTGTAAAATCTGATAGTTCCACTGCTGTAAACTACATAAATAATCAACAAGGAGGATCAGTTTTACCTTTATTAGAAATAACAAAACAAATATGGCATTGGTGTATAAAAAACAAAGTTTTACTATCTGTTGTTCATATTCCAGGGAAAGCAAATATTATACCAGATAATTTATCAAGAAATTTTAATGACACTTCAGAGTGGAAACTCAATGAATCAGTTTTTGATGAAGTAACCAAACATTTGTTCATCCCAGATACAGATTTGTTTGCCTCAAGGCTAAATAAACAATTGAATAATTTTGTAAGCTGGTTTCCAGATCCTAATGCTTATGCAACTGATGCTTTTTCATTTTCATGGCATAAATTATATCCTTATATATTTCCTCCTTTCAGTCAAATCAGCAAAAATGTTTCTTATCGCCTGTCTTGTTTCAGGAAACATCTCCTTAATCAAGGTTTTTCAGACAAAACTACAAAAATCTTTCTTAAATCTTGGAGAAAGTCAACCAATGTTCAGTATGAATACTCTTGGAGAAGCTGGGTTTTGTGGTGTAATTCAAGACAAACTAGTCCCACTTCTCCATCTGTAAAGTTACTCTTAGATTATCTGTCCATATTGTTTCAAAAAGGACGATCTTATAGCTGTATCAATAGTCACAAATCAGCAATATGTCAGACACTGACTTTATTGGGTAACTTATCTTTTGAAAATAACAGTTATATTCAAAGATTTTTGAAAGGCCAAATAAAAATACATGTGTGGATCCAGTAACCATACCGTCCCTACTTTTTTGGCTTAAAATTAGCCTACCCTAAAGATTTTATTGTCATTTTTCATTAAGCACTGTTAAAGTCAGAATGTTGCTCCCGTAGACTCAATGTAAAAAAAAACATAAAATAAAAAAAAATCCCTACCTACCTACCAACTTTTTTTCAGATGTAACTGGAACCACACATACTTTTTTATTTGGCCAAAGGTGTGTTTAATGTTAGACCACCAAGACCAAGATATTTTTTTACTTGGGATGTTGGCAAAGTATTGAGCTATTTAGAATCTCTGTACCCGTTACAGGATTTGGATTTAAAAATGTTAACTCTAAAATGTGTTGCTTTAATTGCTCACAAACACTTGCAAGTCTTAATTTAAACTCTGTTCTCAGTACAGGCACATCATTTATTTTTCGTGTCACAACTTCATTAAAGACGACATGACCTTAAAACATAGGACAAGATGTTATTATTCCTGTCTTTCAGAAAAAAGAAATTTGTCCTGTTGAAACTTTAAAACATTATATTCACCGAACTAAAGACTTGAGAAAAAGTAGTTAATTGTTTATTTCATTCAGAACTTTAAAAGCTGTAACAAGCTGTTCAATTGCCAGATGGTTAAAATTGGTACTGTCTAATGCAGGCATAAATGTGTTGAAATTTAAAGCTCATTCATACAGCATGTACAGATCTGCATCCTCTTCTGCAGCTAAAAGAGCAGGTATATCATTAAATGATATCCTGAAAACAGCAAATTGGGCATCAGCTCAGACCTTCAAAAAGTTTTACTGTAAGGATATTGAGGTAGACAATACAAATTCAAATTATGTTCATTCAGTGTTTAATCATACTTTTACAGCCTGATCATGTTGATGCTGACAATGACTTAGAGATACAGTTCCAGGGTTTTTCTGCATCAGGAGATGTACTGTCTAAGGAACTAACAGATTGGAGATGCAGGAACCATTATTCCAGATGTTGATTCTTAATAGTGAATAGTGAATGGACATTTGCGATAATATCACATAACGTCGTTGCGTGTATGGACATACTAAAGATTTATTAACTAGTGATGGACATAATTATTGTTTTCCAATATATTGTGTGATGCATATTAACAGACAACAAAATTAAAAGAGTTAATCATATATATATTTTAATTTTTCTGCGTTGTTACAAGAATTTTTAGGTGAAAGATTTTCTTTATACTGGGTCTAATTAGACTTAATTTTGGTATTTGATAAAATTTAAAAGTATGTGGAATAAAGACTTGAGAGCAAAGACTTGTCCGTCTTAAAACAAAAAATTGTCAGAATGATCTGATATTCAAATTGGTTTTGTGTTTGTGAATTTCTTTGTTTATATCTCTGTTCAAGTTTTTTACTGGTAATGTTTATGAGATCAGTTGGTTATTAATTTCCATTTATTTCTTATTCTATTTTGGAAGTTGCATTTATTGGAGCTACAAAGAGTTCACTTATTAACCTGAGCAAGCCCAGGATTATGATATATAATGTTACCTTATCCAAGCATCATTTATGATGTGAAGGATAAGGTGCATTATATGAAGAAGCCAAAGGGCTTCGAGGGTTAATATGTACCCTCCCAAATTATATAATCAGTAATACGCCCGTCCCAAAAATAAATATTAAGACCAATTAATAAATGCCCATAGCGGTTTGGTTTTTTTAAAAAAGAGGCTGGTCACTACTCTGCACGGGCTTATATAGTAGTGGTCAGACAAAAAATCACTCAGCTGTGAAAAAAGGCATGCGGCCTAGACATAAAGTAAAGGTTCACTTATTATCCCTCGAAGCCCTTTGGCTTCTTCATATAATGCACCTTATCTTTCACATCATAATTGATGCTTGGATAAGGTAACATTTTCATAAATGACGTAAATTTTTTTCTCCAAAAAATAACAGTAACAAAACATTATTTGAGACCTCTTACAAATCACAATAAGGATATTTAGACAAATCACCGTAAAATTTTAACCAATTTGAGGCTGGCGATAGCTGAAAATAAATGTTTGGGGTGTCTGACAGTAAAGAGCATTTAATTTAGTACCCTCATATGATATCAGGATAATCAATTTTAGAATCTATGGATCTTGATTGTCAGAGATTGATAATGTCATAACTTTTAGTTTAATGAATTCAATCTCAACTAGGTTGTAACACAAATATTTAGAATTACCTGGTAGCTGCTATGCATACCAAGAATAAAATTAAGGGGTTTAAGATATATTGGGCTCTTATAATCTGAATCAGTTGTCGGATACATTTTATGTAGTTGTGATTAAGATTAATCACAATTAAGATTAATCACAATTGGCCAAGTGGTTTTAGAAAAGAAATTTTATTTATTTTTTCCATTAAAACAAAGAACATGCAGACCTATTGAAATTAAAGACTGTTGGAAGGAGATCTAGAGGCAAAACTTTAACCTTGCATTGTTGAATATTTGGACAGTACCCATATCTCATCCCCATCCACACTTAAAACATTCACATAAAATAACTTGTGACTTGTCAATTTTTTGACAACTTTTGATCTAACATGGCCAGAGGAATATGGCTTACCTTTTACTGTTATCTTTTTGCCCAAGTCAGCGGATATTATTCTTGTTATAATAAATGAATAAAGTTTACTCACATACTGCAGAGATGGTTTATCCTTGTTTTCTGTAAGGTAACGTATTTTTTTCTCCATGTCGCCAAACCAAGTCCTCCTGCTATAAAACTGACCACCACATAGGGACAAAACAGTGATGACGAAAGCAACAGTTATTTTCTGTACCAGTACCCATTTGTCTTCTATATCTAAACAAAAATGTACATGATGTATTCATAAATCAAAATACACATTTTCATGATTTTTCTGAATTATCATGGAAGATGTTATAGACAACTCAATAGATATAGGAAGATGTGGTGTGAGTGCCAATGAGACAACTCTCCATCCAAATAACAATTTATAAAAGTAAACCATTTATAAATACATGTCATTTATCAACAAAAGCCAGGTGAGATAAAATAAAGAAGAAGACTTTGATGATAAAATTTGGAAAACACATAAAAAAAAGTTGTTTCTAGTACTTCTTACACAGCAATCATGTATATCTTAATATGATATCTTGATTTGACAAAAAGATATGGGGATTCAGGTCAAAGTAAAGATGTGACTTCATTGACCGTAACTTCATAAAGCTAGAATTTTTTTTTTTAAGGTAGATCACAAATGGAAGTTTTTAACAACCTTGACTGCCTATACAGCCCTTGCAGTCGGTTAAGGTAAATGGTATACCGCCATCTTGGATTGAACAACTGCAGTACAAAATCAGTCTCTAGTCATTTGCCCAAATCTGCAAATTTGGAGACAGATTTGCAATTTAATGGTTACACTGTTTATTTATAAATTATATAAAGATAATAAAGAAAACTTTGTAATTTATTGTATTATTCAAAATATTTAAACAATTATCAATTGTTTAAAGAATAATTTTTGAAATGAGCCATTAAAGGGGAGATAACTCTTTTTAAATTATACTGGACTAATAGGGAAATTTTTATTTTTCACTTGTAGCAAGAAAACAAGTTCGGTGACACCCTTTTTTCTTTTAATTTTCTTAAAACATATAATAAAACCTATCTTCTCACAATTTATTTTAAAATTCTATCTCATACAATGTCAGAATTTTTTGTATGCGCACAAATGTGTTTTTTCATGAACTAACCAAATTTGAGCAATTTTCAATGACTCATAGATTGAAAAATAGCACGGTTAAACAACCATATACTTTTCTTTTATATTTTTGGAAAATGCATAGTATAGTCTTCCTTTTGGCAAATTATAAGAAAATTCTGTCTCAAAAAGTATATATACTTATGATCTACCTTAAATTCAAGTCACAATTCTCTTGTTTATCTAAATTTGATATCAGCAACTTACATGTAGTTTTCCTGACTGTGCTAGATACTAGAGGCTCCAAGGAGCCTGTGTCACTTACTTAATATTTTTATTTATCACTATTTTGTGCATTTTTCCTTTGAACTTTTTTTGTGATAATTTTTCATATCATGTTACTCGCTTGAGATGGAAAATTATTGCTAGAAACTAATCAGACATGTGGCGTTGCTAACGAAATTGACATGTGAAATTGACAACGTCGTTATAGGTAAAATAGCGATAAATAGATTATCATTGATCATCTCAACTCGATTGCCTTTCTCGCTTGAGCCGTCCCGGCTCAAGCGAGAAAATCAATCTCGTTGAGATGATCAAAGATAATCTATAAGTACAATTGATACATGAAAAATGCAAGTTCCATTATAATTTTGATTTAGTTTCATAAGACTTTTGTAAAAGATTTGTTGTTTGATTCATCTGAAATTTCAGGACAGATAGATTTTAACCTGATGAACAATTTTTTCCACTGTTCAATTTGCTCTAAATGCTTTAGTTTCAAGGATATAAGCCAACAACTGCATTTTACCCCTGCATTCTCTTTTTAGTCATGTTGGCCATGATGGTTGGCAGACAGGATCATTGGACACAATTTTTAAACTGGTTACAGTCATACACTAATAATGATTGTGACTAAGTTTGGTTATATTTGTCACAGTAGTTTCGAGAAGACTTTTGTAAGATATAAAAAATGAAAAAAAAAATGGTTAAAATAACTCCTTAAGGGGTAAATTGACCATTTTGGTCATTTTGACTTATTTGTAGATATTACTTTGCTGAACATTATTTATGTTAAAAGTTTATCCCTATCTGTAGTAATTTTCAAGATAACAACCACTGATGAACAATTTCCCCCATGTTAGATTTGCCTTAAATGCTTTGGTTTTTGAGATATAAGCCAAAATCTACATTTTACCCCTATGTTCTATTTTAAGCCAAGGCAGCCATCTTGGCAGGCCAGCCAGGTCATCAAACACTTTTTTAAACTAGATATCCCAACGATGATTTTGGCCAAGTTCAGTTGAATTTGGCCAAGTAGTTCAGAAAAGAAGATTTTTGTAAAAGTTAACAGACGATGACGCTGGACGCCAAGTCATGAGAAAAGCTCACATGGCCCAGTGGGCCAGGTGTGCAAATAATAAAACCAGGTTAACAAAATTTTAACTATATTATCAGTCAATCAACATACCTTTACTTAATTTTTCTATAGTTTCATTCAAGGTCTGTACTCCTTTAGGAATTTTTGAGATGGAAGGAAATTCTTTTTGATATTTTTCAATCTCTTCTTTATGTTTTATTACATCTTCTTCTAAATGACTGACAGACTGCTGTGCCTCATCTAATTTAGCTTCAATTGCATTAACTTCTCCTTGTTTCCCCTGTACGTTTTTCAATAACAGCTTTAAGTCGTCTAACTTGTTTGATTCAGTGCTTAAGTCACCATTGACAGAAGAAATATTAGTAGTCAAAGTTTCCACTTCTTTTTTTAACATTTTAATGGAACTGTTTAAATAGGTCTCATCCTTAATAATTCCTTCCATCCTTTCAACTGTTTCTTTACATTTTTCCATTTGCTCACTACAGTTAGCAACTTCAGTTCCTAAGACAATAAAGGAGTCATTTAGTTTTTTTGAGTTCACATTTAACTGTTTAGTATCTTCTTTTAACTGTGCCACTTCTTTAGAATTTATATTTAACAAATTATTTTCCTTCATTAAGTCACCATTGATGGTTGAAATATTAGTATTTAAAATTTCCACTTCTTTTTTTAATGTTTTGATGGAACTGTTTAAGTAGGTCTCATCATCAATAATTCCTTTCATTGTTTCAGCTGTTTCTTTACATTTTTCTACTTGTTCACTACAGTTAGCAACTGCAGTTCCAAAGACAACCAAGGATTCTTTTAATTTTGTAGAGTTCACATTTAACTGCTCAAGGAATACTTTCAACTGTGTCAGTTCTTTAGTATTTGTATCTAGGAGATTATTTTCATCTGACAGCTTAGTATTGAATTCCTGTAACTTTTGACTGAACTTGTTGTGTTCTTGCTGTATAAATGATGATCCTTCCTTTATTTTTTCCATTTGAGTATTCATTTTTGTTATTGTATCTGCTTTGAAATTGATGTCATCTTTTGAAGAAAGACAGTTTTCAACATCTCCCTGAATTTTCCTAACATTTTCTTGTTCTAGTTTAACAGTTTCAATCTCTTCAACTAAAATGTTCAAATCAGACTTTTCCTTTTTTAATGTTACATTCATTGTTGTTAAGTTCTTTTCAAGCACTTTAACATCATTTTTTATTGGTCCAATTGATTTAACAATATCATCTATTTCATTGTTGGCATTTTTTATTCTGTTCTCAATTGTGTTAACTGATTCTGAGTTAGTCTGTGTACCACAAGAAAGAGAAGAAAAGTTTTCCTTAGATAAATTCTCTAACCGATTAATTTTTTCCTGCAAACTTTCAATGTTGGACTGTAATGTTTCAATTTTTTTATAAAAGAAGAAAAAAAGCATCCCCATTAATATAAATCTGAAATTAAAACAAAGAATAATGAATTAGGATGATAGTAAAAAAATGCTCCTATATGTCTTAAAAGTAAAACTCAACTAAAAAAAGAGCTGGTTCATTAGCACATAATAAGCCTGTTGCTTTCAAAAGAATAAAGTTCCAAAATCCCTCAATGTCATATATATATATATGTATACAAGTATCAAAAAGTTATAGACAACAGTGCACACACTGAAATGTTGTACCTTCTTTAATTTACAAACCATGCTAACCATTGATATATTATGTTGATAGTCCTAAATATAGAGCTTTACCACAGCTATCACATAAAACTAACATGATCAAAGAAAATTAGGTCAAGGTCAGATAGACCAAACTGAAAATATATGTACATAGTGAGCCCTGCAATTATAAATGTAAAACAATTCAAACATGTCAAACCAGATATCTAATGGCTTAATTTATGTACAAAATAATGAACTAAAAACAAATATGTTACACAGCAACAAAAGACAACCACTGAATGTCACTCTCCAGACTTGGGATAGGCACCTACAGAATGTGTAGAGGTTCAACTCATTTGAAGGCACTGCACTTCCCCTCACCTATGACAGTATGTTTACAACAGTTACAGAACTATACAGAAACTATAAAAATCAGTTGCCAAAAAAAAAGGCTGAACTCATCAGACGGACAATACAAACAGAAATACATCTAACAAAAACAGAGTGGACGCGAACAGGTACTTATACATCCACACAACAAAAATACACTAAATATAGTTGTCCTATAGCACATCAAAAGAAACAAACTGAACAATGAAAATGAGGTCATGGTCAGAATATAAATGCCAGACAGACATATACATCTTACAATCATTCCATTAACCAAATATAGTTGACCTATTGCTTATAGCATAAGAAAAAGAGACAAAATCTCTAACATTGAGCAAAGAACCATAAAAATGAGGCCAAGGACTCAACAATAAAACATGCCATAATAATGCCATAACTCATAATAAGAGAGAAATTAAAAATACATGTACTAAAAATCTAAACTTTTTCCCAAAATTATAACTGAACCAAGAAAATGAGGTTAAGGACAACTACTTGTACAAGTTAATTTTATTTACTTGAAGAAGTAAAAAAAAATATAGTAAATTAATAATGTTTGAATAATCTCCCCTTAATTTTCTGAAAAATTTACTTGTATAAGTAAATTTTTCTTACAATCCCACAAAAATCCTTGAAAGTTTTGCGATGTAAAATCATGCCTTTAATGATTTTTCCCAGGTTTGCTCAAATTTTTTTATTAAAGTTTAATGTTTCATCTCATTAATTCAACAAAGAAACTGATTGAGCAAAGATCTTGTATATTTGTGCAAGGCTTTCAAAAATTGCTCCTTTGGGGCTTGTAAATGAGCAGTGTTATGATGATAATAGACAAATGGGATTTTCCTTGTCCATGAAATTACACTTACATGATTAGTAAAGACATCTGCAAAGGGTACACAATTTAAAATTCTATTAGAGCAAAGAAATCTTAAGAATTCAAGAAAAGAAGAAAGGATGACTTTTTTTTACATATATATATACAAGTAAAAAATTCTGAATGTCTAAGGGACATAACTAAGCCATTTTTTTTTTACCTATACAATTAAATAAAATTCACTTGTATAAGTATCCTACAAATTTACTTATATGTGTATTTTTTTTTTTACTTCTTCAGGTAATTAAAAATGACTTGGACAAGTAGTACCCCTGACTAACAATGGAAATATGACAGACGGAAACGTCATAGCATAAGGCATCTACATAAAATGTATGAAGAATCCAGATCAAGAGTTGGTGGATCCCTATCCCTGTATTGCGCTTTCTGCAACAGAAGTCTAAGGCTGACAAAAATGAGAACACACAGCATTTCTAATTTTATTCATATCAAAATATCACTATATAAATTATTAGATATTATAGTAATGGTTTCTCTAGAATAAACATGATAAAATTGTCTAACCAAAAACCATGAACATGATGAACATGATGAACACACTGGACTCCTATAGTTATCTTTCTATATTCATTTCTTTATCAACAAGTGAAACTCTTAGCTACTGCTCACTGATGATACCCTCGCCCATATACTTGATGGTAAACAGGAAGTTGAGTGATGAATTTGAAAATGCATAACAAAGTATAGCTTACTTATATAAACCCTTTAACCAAAGGAGTAGGGGCATTAAGGCCTAGTTTTGGCCTAAGAAAATAAAATGTTTGATAACCATTTCAAATTGGCACATAATGTTTAGAAATGCATCAGGTCAAGAAATATAAATGAAAAACAAAGATTTTTTATCTGATGACATCACAATTACGTCATAACAAATATGTACTGTTTTCAAAACAACAATGAAAAAATACAGAATTTCTATCTTTATTTCCGTTGTGGAAACATGCTGTGCAGCCAAGAAACAACAAAATAATTTAACAGAAGCTTTATTAGCATAATCTCATTAAATATAAAGTTGTTTCTTGGGTGCGCACATACTTTTTCAATCTAAAATATACTTAAAATTTGATGAAAAAACAAGGAAAATCACGAAATTTAACAAAATATGCAAATTAAGTCATGATTTGTTGCCATGGTAACTTGTTCAATGTCAAATTTGTTTTGTTTTTCTTAGTACCTTATATCATGTATATCTTAGTCAAATTTTCATTAATTTAAAAATAAGGGCCTTTTTGCCCCTACTCCTTTCAGAAATCCTTTTAATGTAGTTCCTGAGAAAAATTTATGAAAATGTTCAACTTGGATGTCATGTGTAAAATGATGTACCGTAAGTGTTTGGTAAACAAAAAGTTGTTGAAAGATGAATCTGAAAAGGCATCACACAGAATAGCTGACTTGTATAAACCCTTAAACCAAATTTCAGAAATACTTGTTATGCAGTAAGTTCATGAGAAAAATGAGACGAAAAATATTCATCATGTTCATGGGACGGACAGACGGATGGCCAGATTGATGGATGGATGGATAGACAGAGGCTATAAAAATAAGTTGTTGAAACAAGTTTGGCTTGATCATCATAATATTCTTAAAGTAGAGCTCTATGTTTCACCAATGCTTATACAAATACATACAAATTTTGTACATACATGTACCATTTATATAACACTGACTAATCATTTGTGGGTCCCCTTAAACTAAGAGAAACTTTTCATAGTCATCACAGTTACTGGGGGATGCCAGGCCAATTAATTTTCATGGATATAAAATGTGCCAATGATAATAATACAACCACATATTATGAGATATAGCTAATTAAACTGACTTATCAATAGTAGTTAACTGAAACATTTCATGATCATGGCTGAGGGGATGAGGTTGAAATATCTCCATAGAAATGATATGTGCCAATGCTAATTTATATATAAAAAATATACATGATATACATGTAAGTGCAAAATAAGTAATATTTACCTATCATCATCATGATTATTCCTTGACCTATTTGCAAACTTTAACATTCAATCTGAACAAAGGTTTCAAAGTCAATAGACACAATAATCATTCTTAACTTTGAGTCTTCAAGAGCTCTAGAAGCTCAATTTTTTGAAAGTTTTAGTTGGATTCAGTTGGCTTGCAAACAATGGCTTGTAAGAGAAGAATTTTACAGGGCTGAAAGAAATTTTACAAGCCAATGCCTTAGTACTTGTGGTTAAGCATGAAGACTTAAGACCACGACAAGGGGACACAGACAAACTATTCCCATAATACTGCTTCAACTACATCCCAATTATCATTCCCAATATGTTCATATCATGCATATGTTTTTATAATTACAAATATATTACAAATGGTTGCTGCCTTTAAAAGATATGTTAACAAGAATGTGTCCAAAGTACACGGATGCCCCACTCACACTATCATTTTCCATGTTCAATAAACCATGAAATTGGATAAAAAATATAATTAGGCATTAAAATTAGAAAGATAATATCATAGGGAACATGTGTACTAAGTTTCAAGTTGATTGGACTTCAACTTCATCAAAAACTACCTTGACCAAAAACTTTAACCTGAAAAACTTTAACCTGAAACATGCACTTTCATTTTCTATGTTCAGTGGACCGTGAAATTGGGGTCAAAAGTTTAATTTGGCTTTAAAATTAGAAAGATCATATCATAAGGAACATGTGTACTAAGTTTCAAGTTGATTGGACTTCAACTTCATCAAAAACTACCTTGACCAAAAACTTTAACCTGAAAAACTTTAACCTGAAACATGCACTTTCATTTTCTATGTTCAGTGGACCGTGAAATTGGGGTCAAAAGTTTAATTTGGCTTTAAAATTAGAAAGATCATATCATAAGGAACATGTGTACTAAGTTTCAAGTTGATTGGACTTCAACTTCATCAAAAACTACCTTGACCAAAAACTTTAACCTGAAAAACTTTAACCTGAAACATGCACTTTCATTTTCTATGTTCAGTGGACCGTGAAAATGGGGTCAAAAGTTTAATTTGGCTTTAAAATTAGAAAGATCATATCATAAGGAACATGTGTACTAAGTTTCAAGTTGATTGGACTTCAACTTCATCAAAAACTACCTTGACCAAAAACTTTAACCTGAAAAACTTTAACCTGAAACATGCACTTTCATTTTCTATGTTCAGTGGACCGTGAAATTGGGGTAAAATCTCTAATTTGGCATTAAAATTAGAAAGATCATATCATAGGGAACATGTGTACCAAGTTTGAAGTCAATTGGACTTCAACTTCATCAAAAACTACCTCGACCAAAAACTTTAACCTGAAGCGGGACAGACGGACGAACGGACGAACGAACGGACGAACGAACGGACGAACGGACGCACAGACCAGAAAACATAATGCCCCTCTACTATCGTAGGTGGGGCATAAAAAGTACATGATCAAAAATGTTAATGCATTTGATTAACATTCATAGTATAAATACATGTATTCTTCATTATATTCATCATTGTACATGTACATACATGAAAAATATACATTTAAGTATAATTACCCTAATAGCAAAACTAACAATACAGGGTTTTCATAAAACCTTTTTAAAGCTGGAGTATTGATCTCTGGTTTTGGATCAGATCGACGAGGGGGTCTCTGTGGTATATATGTATGCTGTGAGGTTGCTGTACTTGTTGATTCTCCAAAACCGTCATCCTGTGAATCTTCATCCTGTGTTTCTACATCAGATAATTCTTTTTCTTTTTTCCGTCGTGGCATATTTGACACATTTTCCAAAATTTCTAAAATTAAAAATACATTTAACATGTTTAACAATGGAACAGTACTAGTAACAACACTTTTGTTTCAAATCATGATCGATATATGGGTCATTTTCAAAAAATGTCGAATTTTCAGTTGTAATGGTTTAAATGAAAGCTTGTCGGATTTGTGATTCAGAACATTAATAATAAACACACCTTACATCTATTTTGATAAGATTAAACTGCATTTAAGTCTGATTGGGGGTATTTGTGTGCGTACAGTTTCAGAAAAACACATTTCAAATGATTTTTTTCCAATTTTCTGATCGCCTTGATATCTGCAAAAGGGACTTTTTAAGAACGTTAATTATTATTCTAACGAAAAATTGTAGCTTCTTTATCATTATACATGTTATATGTAACATATTATCTACAAACTAAATTCAATCAGCGTACGGGAGGTTCATGTCCATCCTGTTACCGCTACTTAAATCAGCCGTTAAATTATTCTCCCTATGAATATTGAATCAGTCAGTGTTGATTTCAAAAGTGCAAAGTAATCTTTACATTTAAAATGCCTAGTTTCTTGAACGACAGTGTAGAGAAAAGAAATTTCAAGACATTTAGTGAAAAAAATAGAGTGTACTTTATTTCATGTCTATGCTGTTACATGTACTAACAATTTTGATTAATTACACCAACAGTATGCTTGTAAAAAGTGCAATAACGCGTTGGAAACCAAATTCACAATAGAAAACCATAATCACTTCACTAAAGGGAGTAGTTATCAATGGTTATTTCACAATTGCAATCAAAAACAAAGAAATTTGTCTATCCTGTTACTATGGTTGCTATGGTTACAGTAACAGGATAGACATTTGTAAACAAAAACACTGTTAAATTTTTTATCTTAACATATTAATTAAAATATTTCGTTGTTTGAACTCATCTTAAGGTTATAACGTCTAAATCTTCCCAATTAAGCATAATTTGCAGGTGCAATAGTGATCAATATTAGTAGCAGGATAGGCAATTAGAGGCTCTAAAGAGCCTGCGTCGCTCACCTTGGTCTATGTGAATATTAAACAAAGGACGCAGATGGATTTATCACAAAATTGTGTTTTGATGATGGTGATGTGTTTGTACATCTTACTTTACTGAACATTCTTGCTGCTTACAATTATCTCTATCTATAATGAACTTGGCCCAGTAGTTTCAGTGGAAAATTGTTAAAAATTGACTGTAAAGGACAATAACAATTGACCATTTCGGTCATGTTGACTTATTTGTAAATCTTACTTTGCTGAACATGATTGCTGTTTACAGTTTATCTCTATCTATAATAATATTCTAGATAATAACCACAAGAGTGCACACACTGAAATGTCTCGCCTTCTTTACTTATCATTGATATTATGTTGATAGTCCTAAGTATAAAGCTTTTTTACAACTGTCACATAAACTTAACATTAACCAAGATAGCTAAACAAAGACCAATGAACCATGAAAATGAGGTCAAGGTCACCTGAACCATGCCAGGCAGACATGTACAGCTAACAAAGCTTCCATACAACAAATATAGTTGACCTACTACTTATAGTTTAAAAAAAATAGACCAAAACACAAAAACTTAAGACTGAGCAATGAACCGTGCAATTGAGGTTATGGTCAAATAAAACCTGTGGGACTGACATATATAGATCATAATATATTTCCATACACCAAATATAGTTGACCTTTGGCATATAATATTAGATAAAAAGACCAAAACTTATAAACTTAACTTTGACCACTGAACCATGAAAATGAGGTCAAGGTCAAATGACATATGCCCCTTAGACATGTACACCTTACAATCATTCCATACAACAAATATAGTAGACCTATTGAATAAAGTATGAGAAAAACAGACCAAAACACAAAAACTTAACTATAACCACTGAACCATGAAAATGAGGTCAAGGTCAGATGACACCTGCCAGTTGGACATGTACACCTTCCAGTCCTTCCATACACCAAATATACTAGCCCTATTGCTTATAGTATCTGAGATATGGACTTGACCACCAAAACTTAACCTTGTTCACTGATCCATGAAATGAGGTCAAGGTCAAGTGAAAACTGTCTGACGGGCATGAGGACCTTGCAAGGTACGCACATTTACCAAATATAGTTATCCTATTACTTATAATAAGAGAGAATTTAACATTACAAAAATTCTGAACTTTTTTTTCAAGTGGTCACTGAACCATGAAAATGAGGTCAAGGACATTGGACATGTGACTGACGGAAACTTCGTAACATGAGGCATCTATATACAAAGTATGAAGCATCCAGGTCTTTCACCTCCTAAAATATAAACCTTTTAAGAAGTTAGCTAACGCCGCCGCCGACTATCCCTATGTCGAGCTTTCTGCAACAAAAGTTGCAGGCTCGACAAAAAACAGCAAAATTTCCTTAAAATTACCAATTCAGGTGCAGCAACCCAACATCGGGTTGTCCGATATACCTAAAAATTTCAGGGCAGATAGATCTTGACCTGATTAACAATTTTAACCTATGTCAGATTTGCTCTTAATGCTTTGGTTTTTGAGTTATAAGCCAAAAACTGCATTTTACCTCTATGTTCTATTTTTAGCCGTGGCGGCCATCTTGGTTGGATGGCTGGGTCACTGGACACATTTTTTAAACAAGATACCCTAAAGATGATTGTGGCCAAGTTTGGATTAATTTGGCCCAGTAGTTTCAGAGGAGAAGATTTTTGTAAAAGATAACTAAGATTTACGAAAAATTGTAAAAAATTGACTATAAAGAGCAATAACTCCTAAAGGGGTCAACTGACCGTTTTGGTCATGTTGACTTATTTGTAAATCTTACTTTTCTGAACATTATTGCTGTTTACAGTTTATCTCTATCTATAATAATATTCTAGGTACATGTAATAACCAAAAATAGCAAAATTTCCTTAAAATTACCAATTCAGGGGCAGCAACCCAACAATGGGTTGTCCAATTCATCTGAAAATTTCAGGGCAGATAGATCTTGACCTGATTAACAATTTTAACCTATGTCAGATTTGCTCTTAATGCTTTGGTTTTTGACTTATAAGCCAAAAACTGCATTTTACCCCTATGTTCTATTTTTAGCCATGGCGGCCATCTTGGTTGGTTTGCCGGGTCACAGGTTAGACTTTTATATAGTGATATATCAGAAACGTTTGTTCCTGTTACCAATGAAATAAAGAAAAAAGTAAACTAACTTATGAGAGATTTACTTGATGTTGGGTTTATTTGAAAGGGTAAACAAATGCCGAACAATACAAATTGCTATCTTAGACTTGCATTACTTATGGTAATTTTTACAACCTTTGGAAACCAATTTTTGGCAAATAATCTATTATTTTACAGAATGAATATATAGAAGTTTATTCTCTTGAAAACCTTGTAATTGGCTATGTAAAACAAGCTAAACATTTTATCTAAACCTTTTCTTAATAACCCAAAATTTCTTTCGAAAATGGTAACAGGTTGGACCAAATATTGTACCACCGATTAAAAAACGTTTCAAGATATTCTTGTAGGACCTCATTAAGATTGCATCTTTTAATATGTTGTTCTTAAAGTACTGTTTGTTTTGATTTGCTTATGTACATGATGTAGAGGGTTGTTTGAATAAGTAACTTTTAATAATTTTTTCAATTTCAAAACTCAACATTTTTTGAAAATGACCCATATATATCAATGCTTTATATGGTATGTACATGTATCTTAATAGATTTGGTAGTAGTTTTCTTGTCTTCATAATTTGCATGCCTTAGTAAGTCTTAAATTACTTGATAAAAGAACATTGAATGAACTATGGCTATTGTGTATACTAATTAGGATGATTAGACACCAATACAACTATTTTTTAAAGAATTTTCGTAAATATCAGACAAAGAACCGACGTTTACATTTGTACATACATGTAGCTATAAATGTATTTATATATATATATATATAGTAAACATACAACAGTGGCGGATCCAGAAATTTTCATAAGAGGGGGCCCACTGACTGACCTAAAGGGGGGCCCGCTCCAGTCACGCTTCAGTGATTCCCTATATAAGCAACCAAATTTTTTCCCAAAAAGGGGGGCCCGGCCCCCTGCCCCCCCCTAAACAGTCTGCACCAAAAACTTTTTCAACTACTAGTCCAAAGACCAATTTTCTGACATTTTTCTTACTGGTCTGAATGAAATTTTACTAGTCTGGGGCATCGGACTAGTGGCTTATGGTGCAGACTGCCTAAATCTGCCTCTGTACATTTCAATTCTAAATCTGTTTAAGATATAGGTAATACATGTAATTAGACACTTTCAAAATGTCCCTTCAACAAACAACCCTTTTTTAGATAATTTTTGCATAATTGTATTAGAGGCATACTGAAAAAAGTCCCATGACCCACATTTAATTTTAAGAAGTAAATTTTATTAAAAAATAAATGTACATGTATGACTTATACATGTTATATAAGTAAATTTGTAAGATACAAAAATACAAGAGTATTTTATTTACTTTTGTATACTATAGGTAAATCATTGTACTGGCTTAGTTAACGTTATGTCCCTTATATATGTATAGACACATTCAGATTTTTTTACAAGTAAAAAAATCATACTATCTTTTTTTCTTGAACTTCTTAGGACTAATCTTATGTTCTTACAATTTATATTTTTTTTAATTGTCTGTTCTTTGAACATGTATGTCTTTAATAAACATTTTTTATGGACAATGCAAGTCTCATTCATTGTCATTTGTCTATTATCTTCAGAAATCTCTGAGGAGCGGCCTTGCACAATCACATTAAAAAGATCTTTGCTCTATCTGCATAAACATCTACATCGTTGAAATGCAAAGGGTCTAAGACCCATCACGCAAGTACTAATTTGGTCATTCAATATCAAATATGGTGCTCATTAAAAACATATTTACATGTGAAATTAAAATCAAATGTTTGTTGCGGGACTACTCTGTTAAATAAGATGTGAGGCTGTTCTTGAATTCCTCTACATCTTCTATATTTAACAGTCTTATTGGTAGGGTATTCCAGTATTTGATGGTACGTGGAAAGAAGCTGTATTTGTATAAATAGGTGTTTGTTGAAGTTTGAAGGTTTCTAAATTTACTTCGGTGGTTTTGTCGTGTTGTATAATTCAAGTAACACAGCAGTTGCTTTTACAGATGGGTCATGTTTGGGAAATCCAGGCCCCTGCGGTGCAGGAGCTATAATTTACATCAATAATCAAGAAGAAAAATTAAAAAGACCTGTCTCTAACAAAGGATCAATCCTGCTAGCCGAACTTATAGCAATAAAAATTGTACTGGATTACATAGAATCTTTTTCAAAATAGCAAATTGATACTTTAACTTTATTTTCGGACTGTCATTTTCAATTATGAATTCGGGCAAGTGAGTTTAGAGTTCGGACAAGCTGATTTTCTTGCCACTTGTCCGAAGAGACAAGTTAGAAAAAATGTTAATGTAGAGGCCTGGGACAGTCAGACCGCATTAGGTATCTTAACTCTTAATTGGAAAAGTGACAGCTATCATCAAACCATTAACGAAATCAAAGGGAAAATAAAAAATTTAAATGAACATGGAATTTTAATAAACTTATATATACTGGACACCAGGACATGCCAACATAAAAGGAAATGATGAGGCAGACTCCCTGGCAAAAGAAGCTGCTAAAGAAGCAGAAACACTAGCAGTTGTTTACAAAACAAGATGTAAAAAAAGCAGCTAGAAATTCTGTTACAAAAAAATGGCAACGCAGATGGGAAAACAGTAATGCTGGACGTCATTATTTCAGATTTCATCCTGAAGTTAAAAATAAAGTAAAAAAAGACTTCCCGTCAAAAAGAATGTACAACATAATCAACAGTTTACGAACAGGTTATTCTAAATTAAATGCATACCAATTTATAATGAACCAGCACATCAACTCGGAAAACTGTGATCACTGCAAACAAAAAGAAAATGTACAACACCTACCTTTTTGAATGTGACCTGTATTCAGATGCCAGAGAAAAATTATTCCATCAAATATACTTCATAACAGGACAAATTCCAACAGATTTAGACAATTTATTAACAATCAATTTGCCAAATGCAGAAAATATCAATCAACTATTAGCGGAGTACATAGAGGAAACAAACCATTTTAGTGGATAATTTAATACAAATTTCTTTTAATTTTTAATATTTTTTAATTTTTCATGCCATTTTAATAACCTAATTAACCATATTTTTTTTATTTTTTTTCACTTCATACATATATATATTTCTATAATATTTTTAAAGCGCCACCTACAATATCTAAGTACAAAGGAACAAGAATGCCCCACTCGCACTATCATTTTCTATGTTCAGTGGACTGTGAAATTGGGGTAAAATCTCTAATTTGGCATTAAAATTAGAAAGATCATATCATAGGGAACATGTGTACCAAGTTTGAAGTCGATTGGACTTCAACTTCATCAAAAACTACCTCGACCAAAAACTTTAACCTGAAGCGGGACAGACGGACGAACGAACAAACGAACGGACGAACGAACGGGCGCACAGACCAGAAAACATAATGCCCCTCTACTATCGTAGGTGGGGCATAAAAACTACATTAGCATGATTAGTGATAATAGTTTTACAAGAGAGGATAATTCACAAGAGAGATTACTCTGTCATCACGACAAAGATTGAAGATTGAAGATTCTAGTAAAACTTCAAAGAATGTGTAATAATATTTAGTTTTGGATGTTAATATCTTCATAAACATGATAAAGAAATATCAGCATACCTATACTTCAGAAACATAAAGACCTGAACATAAACTGCAGAAAACATTAACATGGAAAGTTATGATGGCAAAAATGAGCACCCCACTCTATAGTCCAAATAATTCCTTTCTATAAGAATGTGTGTTCTGACTTTTTCAAATTTGGTACCAGATTCTCTGATTGCTTGATTGAATCGAAAGTGAAAGTATAAGTCATAATGTTGGCCTCAATAAAAGTTAGCTGCGGAACCGTAGCTCTTAGGTCCTTATGTTATTTTTTGACTATTTGCGGAATATGGTCCGCAAATAGTCAAAAAATAACATAAGGACCTAAGAGCTACGGTTCCGCAGCTAAATAAAAGTACGTCTTTTAAATACAGATGTACACCTGTTAGCCCCACAGGACGCAATTACGACTGGACACAATTACGAACGATTTCCAATGTTTGCCCTCTGAGATCATATTTGTTTATATTTATCAAAAAATGTTTTTATAAATAAAAACCCTATTAAAAATCCCTTGTTTTCATGATAATACAATTTATGTGCACTTGGTGAATGTTGATCACGATGACAAAATCATTCTGAAAATATTATAAGAACGGCAATCTGGCCTGCAAGTTATATAAAAAAAACATAAAGGTAAGTGCATATTGCCTTCGTTTGTTAATATATAGAAAGAAAAATATCTCCTGATTCTGTTCATGTGCGTGATGCCTTTTATCTTGCCCAAATAACCCCACAATTGACGTTTTTTAGCATCTTGTGACCCTAGTTATGGTCAAAAGAAAATATGTTAATTTTATTGAAAAGTCCAGAAAACTCCGAAACAAATGTTGACCTATATAAAAAAAATCATAGATGAATGATAAGTACACCACCAAAATGGATAAACTTGAATTTAGTGCTCCTTTGAAGGAGGAACTTACACAAAAACAAAAAAAATCAGAAATCTTTCCTTTACACATAACCGCCATTTCGTCTGCAACCACTGCTGAAGAAATTGAAGTAAAAAACAAACTTGTGCATCTTATTTTCCTATGAAAATGTGTTTGAGATAAAGATTAATGTATGCTTTATCAATCTAGACTGTTGTCATTGATTTCTTCTGCAAGATATATCTATATAGTGCTGTTCGGAATTGCGTCCATATGTGGCTCTCTTGACCCGTAAAACGAGGTCACGCAAACCTTTCTAAAGTATCCTAACGTGAATAAAAATTTACGTGGGATATGATGCAAAATGGAAAGCCTTCATACATCTTAAATTCTATGGTATAAACAATTCAAGAAAAGTAGTCTACATAAAAAAATATTAATCACAAGTTCAAAAATCGTTCGTAATTGTGTCCGGTGAGGCTACCTATAGTCTCTAGCAGGAGCTTCGCTTCTATAGCGTACTTCTTATTAGCACCTTATTTGCACCCTAACCCTTACACACGGGGCACTCATAAAATCAGTATACGTAATTATTATAAATTAATAAAAGTAACATATATACAGCATGCGGACTAATCCATCACCATGTAAACGAAGCGTACATTTATCCGTTCGTAGCTAACTGTTCAACTTTTTTTCTCCATACAACTTTAAATATACGGGTGGAATACCTTATTTTATTTGTCCTTCGCCATGTCTGTATTCTGATGAAAGTTGTTCTTGAATTAAAAGCCAGAATTGGTATAGATCTTCAACGACCGCCTTTTTTGCAGTTATCATTTATAAGGGCGCACCAGTTGTTTTTAAACGAACAAAATGGGTTACACTAAAGACCTGAAAGTGGACCTGAAAAGACCAGAAAAAATACTGAAAATATACACGATTAAAATTATTCATATTGCAATAACTTTTTTATTGTTCTTCAAATTGAATTTTTTTTAATTGTTAATATGAATATTTAATCAAAATTTGAATGTTTTAAATTAAAAAGAAATTGTTGATGCTAAAACTTTAAAGTTGGACCTGGACGGAGAAAGGAAAAGACCTGAAGGGACCTAAAAATCTCAGTATGGTCGGACTAATTCAACTTCAATAACTTTTTTAATAATCAGTGGATTTCTTTCAACTTTTGATTTTGTGAAACAAAGGGTTCAATATAATGATAATATTAAATAAAAATAAAAAAATATCGTTGGGGTGTCAAAACTCGGACCTGAACGGAAAATTAAAAATCTGAATGAGCCTAAAATTCCGCTAATATTTTTTTTAAACGAAAAATAATAAACATAGACCAAGGATTTGTCTTACTATACAATTCATTGCAAAGACGAAAAATATGGTTGTTAACTTTTCATGTTCGATGTCATTTTCAGTGTCTCTTGTGGAGATCTGTCTCATTGGGATCACACTATGGCAAGCCGTTCTCGTCAAAACAATGTTTAAACCCTTTTTTCGAAAAAAAAAAAAAATACACACTGAGAATTAAAAACCTAAAATAACACACTGAGAAATCGAAATTACACATGGAGATTTAAAAAAAAAAAAAACACACACACTGAGATGAAATAAATTGAAAAACACACACTGAGAATTGTTAATTACACACTGAGATTTCAAAAATACGCACTGAGATTAATATGCAAACTACTAATGAATATTCATGAGATGAATAATTCAACAGATTTATATCTTGATCTCAAGAACTCTTGTCATTATAATGAAATGCGATTCCTTCAACCAACATTCGTAATAAATTTCAAGACTTAACATCGCTCATATTCATAAGTTTGTTGTCTATAATTCAGATCATTACTACCAGTAATTAAACATGTGTCCCTTTTCAAAGTCTTTCAACTGTTTCCCTGATTTCGCTAGTTAATCTTTTATATTTTTGTTACGTGTATATGCTATAATAGACACTTGAGTAAAATATTCACTGCATTCTTTTGCAGATTGTTCCAATGTTTTCTTATAATTTTAATAAAGTTTTTCACCATTTGATTATATTTTGTAATATGAGTAAGTGGGTATTTTTCTTGTTCTTGTATTTCTAAAGTTTTTTTTATTAATAATTGGGAACCAAATCGAAGGACTAACGAGTTTTGTCCCCTTGTTGTTTTAAGCTTGTAATAGATTCAGATTAAGTATGCTAATTAGATATGTGCGCATAAAAAGTGCGCACAAATCTCAGTGTGTAATTTTAAATTCTCAGTGTGTAATTTCAAATTCTCAGTGTGTGTTTTCAGTTTATTTATTTTCAGTGTGTCTTTTTGAAATCTCAGTGTGTAATTTTCAATTCTCAGTGTGTAATTTTCAATTCTCAGTGTGCGTTTTTCATTTTTGTAATCTCAGTGAGTCTTTATGAAATTTCAGTGTGTAATTTTTAATTCTCAGTGTTTAATTTTCATTCTCAGTGTGTAATTCTCAATTCTCAATGTGCGTTTTGAAGTTTTTAAATCTCAGTGTGCTTTGTTGTAATTCTCAGTGTGTAAATTTTTGGAAAAAATGGTTTAAACATACTAGTTTTGACGAGAACGGCTTGCCATATTATACCCCATCTTCTTTGTAATTTTTAATTGACGGAAGCCGTTGAGAGTAAAGAATAAAATTGTTTATTATATTGTCACATATTGATTGAAACAAGGCATTCACACAATATTCATATACACACAAACAACAATCAATATCCAGCCAAAAAAATACTTTTGAGACACTGATCCTTAAAACCAAAATATATACAAAAATATACTATTTAAACTTGTAAATAATCTCATAAAAGTTTTATTCAAAATGGGACAAGTAGCTTAAAATATAAATAATTCTAGGTTAAAAAAGATATATGTTAACTATGAAGTATGAAATACTATAAAATTGGGTAAATATCTTATAAATAAATGCATATATAGTTCGTGTAACAAGATATATAGTGATAATCCAATTGAAAGATTAAAGTGAAATGTTTATTTAGACTAATGATCCAATTATCACCACGTGCACAAGTATTATTTTTAGTTGGCGATATTGGTTATGCTTTTAACGATGAAATTGGTGTTCATTTTATGAAGTTTATGGAAGAATGTATCTCTTAGAATTATTTAGATTACGTCAAAATATGGTTGAACCAAAATAACCCTTGAGTTAACTTACTCGTATGTACTATTATATATTGATTGATCTTAGTTTTTATGCTTTATACATGATGCATGGTCATATTTGTCTATCATGAGTGTTTTAATTACATGCATATTTTAACATTCTATAAATTGTCTTTTTTTTTTTTTTGATTATGTATTTTAGAAATCTCTATTTTTGTTTTATCAATGTGCCATGTATGTTATTGTTTCAAAGACATTCTATAATGAAACCATTAACTGAAATGTATATAATTGTAAATAATATAGTATATACGCACCATCACTTTTATCCTGATGACTGGTGCCCCCGTTGTAAAGGGGTAGTTTTCTAAATAATCCTAGTTTATCTGAGAAGATCCTGGTTTATCTGAGATAATCTAGGATTATCTATAAAAGTGGTTCAGGCGTGCCATATATATCTATGGAACGCGGGAAGCACATTAATAGATTTGTCGGGGATAATGATGGATTATCGGTCGACCATTGTAGATGTACGGCGTAAAGTATACTTTACGGTCGAAAACACAAGTCGTAAATTTGATAATTTTAGATAAAACCGGAAATGTTAGCCAAATGTAAAATCGATTTTGATTGGCGGTCAACTTTTTTCTTTGGAAGTTAATTCCTTGAAGTAAATTCCTTAAAGCAAAAGTTACCCTTTCTAAAACATGTTCAACGGGTGTTTTAAAAAATAAATTTCGGACTTCACAAATTGAGACAACCTTGTATTAACTATGATGGTAAAGTGCATCGGACTATTCGTGCAACAGAAGGGACACAAGAGGAACATAGTTTCCAATTTTCAATCCACGAATATTGAAGCTTCTTGTAAAATTTAAAAGTTCCACACATAAATAAAGTTTTGTTTTCTCTGTCGTTTACAAAGTAAAATACCTTTTATTATCATATACATGTATATTTGTATTTTTCCTCTAAAAGGTTTGATTTTTGGGCGAAAATAAAATAAAATGATAAAATAATCATCTAATTGCGCCAATTTTATTTATATATATTTATATATATAACAACTAAATGATTGACTTCCCTCCTCCTTTATCCAGGTTTGGGACCAGCAGTTATCCGCAGTTCTCAAAATTTGACGTTCTAATTGCTTAACATTTGTTTCATGAATATGATATAATTTTCTATTCAAAATAATTGTAAACGATTCATCTGTGAATAACATAGCACAACACGACTTAATTGTACATCTCCACCTTATTTCTCCAGTTTTCTTTACAAATGCCTGACGGAATTTATGTTCTACAACAATGATGACTGGTTTTCCCCTATCAGACTCTATTTTCTTGAATGGTATGATCAGACATCTTGACTCGTGAAAAAATATTCTATAATTACTAAACAATTTATTTTTTGGTGTGTTTTCTTAAATTTAATGAGCGTTCTGTTAAACCTTAAGTGGAAAGGTTAATTATAGTACATGTATGATATAGGTAAAACATGTACAGGTATGATATAGGTAAAACAATATTAACAGGTAAATGTGGCGCTACTTCATTTCATTTATTGGCGCAATTAATACCATCAAAATAAAAGAGAGTGGCGCAATTGATACCTTTTCAAAACTGCAATTTGCGCAAATTGATTCTGCCCTGATTTTTACAGGTAAATGCATATTACAGGTGGCTAGATTATCACATGTCTACCTTGTCTACCTGTTATATTGCTAAAAGGTGTCATAAGTTAAATTTCTATAACAACTGGCCCCAATAAACGTTGACATAACAGGGAAAAAGAAATAAAAGTTTTTTTTTAGCTCACCTGGCCCGAAGGGCCAAGTGAGCTTTTCTCATCACTTGGCGTCCAGTGTCCGTCGGCGTCCGTCGTCGTCCGTCGTCCTGCGTCCGTCGTCGTTAACTTTTACAAAAATCTTCTCCTCTGAAACTGTTGGGCCAAATTAATCCAAACTTGGCCATAATCATCATTGGGGTATCTAGTTTAGAAATTGTGTGGCGTGACCCCGCCAACCAACCAAGATGGCCGCCACGGCTAAAAATAGAACATAGGGGTAAAATGCAGTTTTTGGCTTATAACTCAAAAACCAAAGCATTTAGAGCAAATCTGACATGGGGTAAAAATGTTCATCAGGTCAAGATCTATCTGCCCTGAAATTTTCAGATGAATCAGACAACCAGTTGTTGGGTTGCTGCCCCTAAATTGGTAATTTTAAGGAAATTTTGCTGTTTTTGGTTATTATCTTGAATATTATTATAGATAGAGATAAACTGTAAACAGCAATAATGTTCAGCAAAGTAAGATTTTTTTTTTTTTTTTTTTTAAATTGATACTTGTTTATTCCAAATATTTCCTGTTTACAATTTCCTCAGTTGCCCAGGATGCAAACTGTGGATTCCCGTTTACATTTAAGCCAACTGTCCGGGAAGCAGGAGGTTGAAAAATGTGCACTATATTATCCGAAAAAAATAGTATACATGTAATAATACTTATATTCTTTTATATGACAATGAGTGAAAAAGGAATATCTTTATAGAATGTACTACTAGTGGTAAATAATATAATATTATAAAAACATAAACGAGTGCACCTATAAACCAGATTCACATAATATTTTAACATAATCGAGTGCATCTTTAAACCATGGATTACCGTAATCAATATAAATTAAAGAGATATAAAAAAAAAAACAGACAACATGACTGCTATCTCCTGCAAGGTATGTACTTATAGTATGAAATTAATTAATGTGTTTATTTTCTCTTTGTCTAATGTATTAATTGATAAGTAACAGGGTACAGATTTCAGATGTGTTACCATGTATGATTTCCAAAGATTTAAAATATATGTAGAGGACATTTTTATCCCATCATATTTAATTTTGTTTCTTATTTTCCACACGGACCATTTTGTCAAAATAAAAAATAGATTTACAAGTAAATTTTGGTTCGAGTGACCACTGCTATCTCCCAAAAGCATAAACTGTTTTAAATTATCATCATCTAATTGAATATTCCATAATGTAAAAATATCTTTGATTTTACTAATGATTAATTTTGTTGTATTGCAATCGAAAAATAAATGTTGCAGATTTTCAGTATTATTTACAGTTTGGCAAATATGACATTTTCCGTTTGACAATTGCATTTTTTTAAGTCTACTTTCCGTATATATGATATTGTGAATGCATTTCCATTGAAATTCTTTCATTTTATTGGTGATTTTAACTTTTTTCAAATTGCCCCATACTATTTTCCAATTAATTTCGTGGCCATAAAATTCTTGCCATTTAAGTTGACATTTTGGATATATATTCTTATTAATCATGTCTCGAATATATTTTAGTTTTAATTCTTTTGGTTTGATTGTTTTCCCAGATCTGTCTAATATAACCATTTCATTAGAAAGTTTCAATTCTATGTTTGGTTTCTTATTAATTTCATTATCAATTTCTAATATTTGTAAGAAGTCAATTGGTATTGCACTTTTAATTCTTGAAAATTCCGATATGCAGTTTCTTTTATCTACAAGTTTTTCAAATATAGAACAACAACTGTTAAATTTGTTGGTTTCTACATTCCATATGTCTTTGATATATTTCATGTTACTATTTAGAAAGGAAGAAAAAAACAATGGCTTATTTTGAAATGAAATTTTTGAATTACCAAATAGTCTCATATTAAGTACCTCGTTCTTAGTTTTGGGATTATCTCCAATTTTTAGAAAATTAGACCATGTAAAAATCATTTTCTGATAAAATAAAGGAATATTTTTAATATTTAGTCCTTTAATATTTGAACATTTACATAAAAAATACTGATCATTATACTTGTTGTCAAAGTGTCGAAGCCAATACTTGCCAATCGCATTCCAGCTTTCTAATGGTTCATGGAGAATACGATAAAGAGACTTTATTTGTTTACTTCTAATGAATAAGTCTATACTAATCATGCCCATTCCGCCCTTTGTTATATCAAGACAACAAACCTGTCTTTCTATTTGGTTAACTTTCCCATCCCATATAAAATTCCAAATAATATTGTTTATTTCTTTTGAATATTTTTCAAGAATTCCCCGCATTTCAATTTCATAACTACACATGGGCAATATGAAATTTTTTACAATTAAGGTTTTACCACTAAATGAAAGTTTCCTGCTTTTCCAAACGTGGACACAGTTTTTAATCTTTTCTATTATACTTTGCCATATAGCATCATTATCAATTTCATATCCGTGATTTACTCCGAGGGTTTTTACACTACCTGTGATCCATTTAATTTTATTAAATTTTAGTTTTTTCCTTTTAAGAGATCCTATAAGTAAACCTTTGGTTTTATCAAAATTAATTTTAGATCCCGAAGCTTTTTCGTATAGCGTTAGGACATCAAAAGATTTTTCTACTGATTTCTCATTTTTGTTAAAAAGCTGAGTGTCATCAGCAAACATGCATAATTTAGTTTCTATACTTTTACCCCCCTCACCAGGTATTTGAATCCCTTCAATTTCCTTGTTACCTCGTATTGCACATGCCATTGGTTCTGCTTGCAAAATATATATAAGGGGTGCTATTGGACAGCCCTGTCTGGCCGAACGTGTTATCGAAAAATATTTTGAAACATGTCCATTTGTTTTTATACAAGTAATAGCATCATAGAGTAACATTTTTATCCATTGTCTAAATTTCCCCCCAAAATTAAACTTTTCTAATACAAAATCCACCCATTCCCATTCAACTCTATCAAAAGCTTTTTGTTGATCAAGAAATATTATTATTCCATCTTCATCTTCGTTGTCAATATAGTCTATTATATCTTGAATTAATCTGTTAGCATCACTAATGTTTCTTCCTTTTACAAACCCTTTTTGATCTGAATGTATTATTTTCGGTAAGACTTTTTTCAGTCTCATTGCAAGAAGTTTTGCTATGATTTTATAATCGGTGTTAAGTAATGTAAGAGGTCTCCAATTTTTTATATTTTCCCTTTCACCACCCTTATGTAATAACGTAAGAACCCCTTTATGTTGTGATTTACTTAAGACATTTTTATCAAATATTTCTTGAAGGAGTGTGAAAAAATCATTTTTTATTATATCCCAATACAGTATGTAAAATTCAGATATAATGCCATCCTCACCTGGTGATTTGTTAGTCTTGAGATCTTTGAGCACTTTTTCTAATTCTTCCATATTTATATTACTATCAAGCATCTCCTTATCGTCCGAACTTACCTTATTTTCAATAAATTGGCAAAGCTTTTCACCGCTATTTTTGTCCCACCCTTCAGCCGTAAAAAGTGTGGAATAGAAATTTACTTGTTCTTTTAATATCGAATCAATATCATATTTATACTCACCCGTTTTTGTTTTTATACGATTCCATAACTTGTTTTGGCCATTTTTCTTTTCTAAACTAAAAAAATATTTCGTTGATTTTTCACCTTCTTCTGACCATTTAATTTTTGCCCTAATTTTCGCAGATTCTGTAAAATTTGTATAAATATCCTTAATTTCGCTTTCAATTTCGGTTATTCTAGAATTGGTGATACTTGTTTTTTCCTCTACTAATTTTAATCCTTCGAGTTGTTTTTCAAGTTTTTTAATGTGATTGTTATTATATACTCGATTTAGTGTTTTACTTACATCAATTGTTAGAAATTTTATTTTACTTTTGGTAATATCCCACCATTCTTGTATATCATTATATTTGTCTTTACTATTTTTCCATCCTTCCCAAAAGATTTTAAAAGCATTTGAAAACTGCTCAGATTTAATTGTATTTAAGTTCATAATCCACATACCCGGCCCTCTTTCTATATCATCTAACTTAATTTTTGATGTAACTATTTCGTGATCACTAAATGGGAAATGAGATATACGAGTGTTAAATATTTTACTATTCAAAGATTTGCTGCAGAAAATAAAATCTATACGAGACTTAGAGTTTCCTCTCTGAAACGTATAACGTTTTGTATCTGGAAATCGAGATCTCCATATATCATCTAATTCATATCTCAATAAAAGATTTTTTAATTCAATTGTACCGACGTCATTATTTTGATGTGATGGCATTCTGTCTATTTTTTTGTCTAAAGTACAATTAAAGTCTCCTAATAATACGGTGTAGTGTTCAACGCTATCATCGTCATACACTTTATTTAAGTTGCGCAAATTTTCGTAAAAAGTCTTTCTATCGGAACCGTTGTTCGGTGTATATACATTAATAATATGATATACAGCATTATCTTTTTTTATGTCACACATTTGACATCTTCCGTTTTCATCGTGATTTATAAAAGTTACATTTTCGGAAAAATTCTTTTGCAAAAGGAATCCCACTCCCCTTGAATCAGAAGTTCCGCAATTCCAAACTGATTTCCCTCCCCCAAATTTTTTCCAGTCATTACCCCAGTTATCAATATCAGATTTTGAACAATGTGTTTCTTGAAGACAAATAATATCGAACTTTTTAAAAACTAACCAATTAAAAATCATATCTCGTTTTTTATTGTTTCGTAAACCATTTACGTTTATAGAAGCAATTGACAAAGACATATTAAGATCGAATAGTTTTTTGTTTCTTTCTTTCGTCATTTAAATGTTTCACTTGAATGCTTTGAACCTGATTATATCTATTTGGAACAATAAAACTTAACGGATCGTTTATGTGTATACCTTTGTGTAAACAAATCAGGTAAAACTTTAATCATAAATCGTCGTTTAAAAACCGTATAAGGTGTAATAAACAGATACTCATTCATGTTCTCATCATATAACAATACTAAGCGTCGTTTAAAAACCGTAAAAGGTATAATAAACAGATACTTATTCATCTTCTCAATATTTAACAATACAGTTTGGTATAGCTTAGCAATGTTTGCACTTTTTGCAATATATACATATAGGCATATAAACGAATTATTTTTAAATAACATATACATACGAAAAATATGTTTAAAAAAGTGGACATAATATTTACAGTGATACATTTGTGTTTTTTGTTTGTTTTTGTTTGTTTTGTTTTTTTTAAATATTTGTTTTTTAACATTAAAATCAGATTAAGTAGTCTGAGTGTTTATTCACATGGGTTTAATCATGATCTATTCCTGTCTCTTTTCTTGATACTTTGGATGTCCGGTCTGCAGATGTTGGAGTAGTTTTGTCACTTCTGTTGCGTTTTCGATCAATCGGAGTGTTTGATACGACGACGTTTGTGTTTGGGCTATTGAGAAACTCACACAGTTTACTGTTAATTCTTTGTGCGCCCTCTGTGCTGACGTGTACCCCACTACTGTCATTTTTATCAAACAACGTTCTGATTACAGCTCCGTGTTTATAAAATTGATCATTTATATCAACAAATGCTACAAATTGTTCTCGAACACAAAGTTTTTTCATGAAACTATTTACGTTTTTGGTTGTTTCATTTATTTTCTGAAACTGAGCGCCGTTGCCTTTTCGCGGTATGATATTGCAAAGGCCTATCTGTGCCTCTGGAAAGCTAGACTTTACACGATTGACAGCGCTTGTTACAAGAAGGTTTATTTGATCAGAGTCACTTTTATTTCTACTTATGTCGTTTGTGCCTAGACAGATAACAACCTTTTCAATATCTTTGTTTTCAGTTTTTTGAAAAGCTAAATCAATGTTTTGTTCAATTTTGCCAAAGGATCCTCCAGATATTGAAGCGTTCACTACCGAATCGTCGATATGACCCAGCCTAATGCAATTAGATGCTCCAAGGAGAACAGACACCGTCTCTCGTTCACAATTTGTGTTGTCTGATGCGATGGATTCCTTGTCGTCTTCGTCAGTGTGAATGATTTTTGTATTGTCTTGTCTACCCTCTAATATTTCAGGACCATAACTGCCCAATTCCTTTTTTTCTGTTTCCTGTTTGTACTGTTCACAGTCTCGTCTGGCGTGACCATTGGCGTTACAGTAAGAGCAGTAGGCTTCACTTGTACAGGCGCTAGCTACGTGACCTATACCACAACAATTGTAACATCTCTTTTGATTCATGAGACTTGGTTTGTCCTTACATCTATATGAAGGATGACCTGTGATATGACAATAAATACATGGAGTGCGATTGTTATCAGCAAAAAGTCTTACTTCAAAACGACCAAAAGATGTTCTATTCGGAAGCACTGTATCACATTCCAAAATATCAATATACCGAGACCCATTTTCGATGTTTGTGCCTTTGATAACGCCTCGTTTTAAAGAGCCTGGAACCACCTTACCAAATCTAAGCATCTGAGCAACAATATATAAGTTGTCTAGTTCGTAAGGTGCGTCTTTTATCGTTACATGAGTAATTAAACTCTCTACTTCGTAAAATTTAACAGATCTGTCTCTTAGTGCGATGCCTTGAGCCGCTAGTCTGTCTTTACTTTCAGGGTTTTTTAGGGTTACTATGCAGTCTTTTTCAGTGATTTGAATTGATAATACATCTTCAATATCAATTACCTTAGCAATTTCTGACAATACATCATCATGGGATATCCCTTTGAGTCCCTTGGTGAAAAAATGTATAGATAACTGTCTGTTTATCTTCGACATTTTTGTGAGTTCCGTTCAAGATGTCAACAAATGGACATGTATATATATCACAAATATCACAAATACTAGATTGTTTTGAAATTAAGTTTGCGAAATTTACTCACATATCCATCATTTGGTATATACCATAAGAATATCTTGAAAATTGGCACCAGAAAGTTTAGATATAAGACATTTATAACACTTTTCCGATGAAACAAAAAACTCACACATCCATTTTCAAGGGGACATAATCCAAAAATGTAAGATTTACAAATAAGTTAACATGACGGAAATGGTCAAATGACCCCTTTAAGAGTTATTGTCCTTTATAGTCAATTTTTAACCATTTTTTGTAGATCTTAGTTATCTTTTACAAAAATCTTCTCCTCTGAAACTGCTGGGCCAAATTAATCCAAACTTGGCCACAATCATCATTGGGGTATCTAGTTTAGAAATTGTGTGGCGTGACCCCGCCAACCAACCAAGATGGCCGCCACGGCTAAAAATAGAACATAGGGATAAAATGCAGTTTTTGGCTTATAACTCAAAAACCAAAGCATTTAGAGCAAATCTGACGAAGTAAAAATGTTCATCAGGTCAAGATCTATCTGCCCTGAATTTTTCAGGTGAATCGGACAACCTGTTGTTGGGTTGCTGCCCCTAAATTGGTAATTTTAAGGAAATTTTCCCGTTTTTGGTTATTATCTTGAATATTATTATAGATAGAGATAAACTGTAAACAGCAATAATGTTCAGCAAAGTAAGATTAACAAATAAGTTAACATGACCGAAATGGTCAGTTGACCCCTTTAGGAGTTATTTCCCTTTATAGTCAATTTTTAACAATTTTTTGTAAATCTTAGTTATCTTTTACAAAAATCTTCTCCTCTGATAATACGTGGCCAAATTAAACCAAACTTGGCCACAATCATCCTTTGGGTATTTAGTTTTAAAAATGTGTGGCGTGACCCGGTCAACTTACCATGATGGCGGCCATGGCTAAAAGTAGAACATAGGGGTAAAATTCAGTTTTTGGCTTATAACTCAAAAACCAAAGCATTTAGAGCAAATCTGACATGGGGTATCAGGTCCAGATCTATCTGCCCTGAATTTTTCAGGTGAATCGGACAACCTGTTGTTGGATTTTACAAAAATCTTCTCTGAAACTACTAAGCCAAGTTAATTATAGATAGAGATAATTGTAAGCAGTTAGAATATTCAGTAAAGTAAGATGAACAAACACATCACCATCACCAAAACACAATTTTGTCATGAATCCATCTACGTCCTTTGTTTAATATTCACAAAAACCAAGGTGAGCGACACAGGCTCTTTAGAGCCTCTAGTTTAAGAATGTTATAATCAATAAATTAATTCGAGAATGTTCAACAGTAAGAAACAAATTGTGATTGGGTACATTTGAATTGCTATCGAAAACAGGGCGTAAATGCATTTACGGATCGCCCGTTAAACTGTTATTATCCAATAATGTGGTTCCCGCGTTCCTTTATTATAGATTGTCGACTGTTAATGCATTTATGATCGATAATGATAGATTGTCGACGATAATTTCGTAAATGCATTTACAACCGTAAAGTATACTTTACGCCTTACATCTATAATCATGGTCGACCGATAATCTATCATTATCGCCGATAAATTGTGATTATCTCATTTTATGTGGTTCCCGCGTGCCATATATACTATATATCACCTAATATCAATACAAGGTTTGAATTACAACCGGCACACGTTCACGTAATCAAAACATTCCAAACGACGAACACGCGTCTTTAAATTACATATAGTTTACTGGGAAAGAAATACTATTATTTTCATTTTTAAGTTTAAGACCTGCTTTAACTTATATTAATGCAGTTTAAGCAAGTTGAATTAGTTTGAACAGAGACATATAATACTATTGTTTGAATAATTTCAACAGGCAATCTTCTTTTTTTTTCATCATCAAATAGGTATTTTGTATTCAAATATGTTCCTGTATAAATATAAAGTCATTCGTTCTCTTCAATAGACTTTTGCCTAAAATGAAAACAAATAGAAACTAGTATCTCAATTGTTTGTAAAATAATTGAAAGGTCTTTCCTGTAAAAGTGATGTTTTCGTAATGTACTTTGTACCATCTTTCGTTTGATATACGACAAGTATACCTTCTGAAACTTTTCACTTTTTACTCTTAATGACCTCATCCGCCTACATTTTCGAGATCGGAAGTATGATATATGTAACATAGACTTGATGATCTTTCATTTGATATGCGACAACGCCATGTTCTAGAAAGTTGGACCCCATCCAACTTATTTTTTTTAGGTCAGGAACCTTTCATTTGACATACAACTCCCTATCTTAAAAGAAAATTTATTTTTTGCACTCAATGACACCACCTAACCATTTTTTTGAGGACGTCAATCTGAAATTTGAAATGTACGTTTTATGGCCTTTAAGTTGATATGCGACAATCTTACTATCTGTGAAATTTGAATTTTTGCACTAAATGACCCCACCCGTCCCCCTGGGATGAAAAGGGGGTTTAAAATTTTCATTTTTAAGTAGAGTTTATTAAGACCTTCAATTTGATATATCAGATGACCCTATTTGACAAAGTGCAAATAATGATGCAATATCAACTATATAAATAGAAGTTATGAAACTTACAAAGTCAATGCAAAACTTGAAAATTTCAAATTGTTTTTTTGGTGTTTTTTTCCATGGAATGTTTTTGGTATTTGGTCAAACATATAACTATGTCAACCTCTTCAATTTCTAAAACATTTTAAGTCGTAAGCTCTTGATGATTCATAAATACATGCCTCCGCTCGCAAAACTTCAAACTGCATTATCTCTAAAACGACAATAGATATCTCAAATCTGTTAAATGATAAATGATTTACAGTTGAAGGACAACATTATAGATAAAGAATTGGGACAATTTCAAAGTTCACCAAGGTCACAATTAATCATCAAATATATGATGCAATACAAAACTTGAGAAGTAGAAGTCGTAGAGACATGGGACTACCACCATTCAACTCAGGACCACTTGACCTTTCAAATATCACAAGGTCAAGGTCATAGTATAATGTGAAGGTCAAGGTGAAATTTCATCATGACCTGACATTGACCTCAAATTGAAGGTCTTGAACTACCGATCATCTTTGCAGTTTATAGTAGGTTGATATCTGTTATCTTTAAAAAGATATACACACAATACTATACTTTTAAGAATCATCCCGTCGTAACTTTTGAACAGACAGTCGGACTCTTTTGAGCTCAGTGTATATAATGTAGAGCTCGTCGAGAGGAACATTTTATACGCTGTAAGTATGCAGCAAACTCTTATCGTTTTCTTAATATGAAAGCTTGAAATTGCAGCGTAATTATTTTTTTGCACTCGGTGACCTTTGACATTGGGTGCAAATTAAAGGTCACATGAACTTAAGATTATTGGTGTAGGTCCAAAGTCTTTACGACTTCCGGTTCTCGAGATACAATTTCTCAAAAATTGTGTATATTTTTTCAAGGGGAATAACTCCTTATAAGGGTTAACAACAAAATGATTGTATATGTTAATTAACATTGCCATCTGATCTTGTACATGTTGCCGTTTTCAAATGGATTCTATCTTGAATACTTTTTGAGAAAAATGTAAAAGAAAGAAATTTCTTCATGGGGACATAACTCTCATAGGGAATGATGAAATCCTTAGCAGCCTCATATGGTAACACATCATGATGAGATATAACTATTATCCAAATAAGGTCATGATATCTTCAAAAACAAAGAGGGGGGTGGGGGCCATGTCGAAAAAAACCCAATAAAAGGGAGATAACTTCTAAAAGGGATGATGAAATCCTACACAGCCTCATCTGGTAATACTTCATGATGAGGTCTACCGATGGTCCATATATGGTCTTAATAACTCCAATAGAAACAAGGGGAGGCCATGTTAAACAAATGCTGGATGAAAAAAAAAAAAAACATGAGAAAAACAATAAGGTCTTTCCTCGCGGAGAGGAGAGGAAAGACCTTAAAAACAGTAAGGTCTTTCCCCACGTAGGGGAAAGACCTTAAAAACAATGTTATGCGAGTTTAAATACATCTGCCCCTATGATCCATTCATGTCTTTTATTTCCCCGACAAGGTCCGAATTTTGTAACTCAACCATTTCATTTTTTTAATTTCGATAAAATTCTTTATCATTTCAATGATATATTATACCTCTCCTATAACAAAATTCATATTTCAAGGAGATAGATTGAAAACAGTTAAAGAACTTGAATAAATCTGACCACAGTCTTTTCAAGCAAATTTATGTTATTTAATTTTCCGTGTAATAGTCCGCGGAGAACCACTTTTTCGAAAAAAGTAATGGGTTATACTAATGACAGGACGATTGACAGGATCCGAAAAATCAAACTAAACGCTTTATAACAATATATGGAAGACCTATTTTTACCAAAAGATAACAGACATAACAGTTACGAGAATGCATTTCTAGAATTAAGTACTGTCAGAACTAACGCCATTGACCTTATATATGAAAACATGAACCAAAGCTATGGATGAATTTGGCATCTCCGCAGAACATCTCTAAACTGCTAGAAGTATTCTTTCACCAATGTTCACCTCCATCCTTAATCTAATCCCGATCAAATCTTAGCTACAAAACAAATATCACTTTTCTCTAAGAAAAGATTTACTAGAGTCTAACCCAGTACTAAAAAAACTGAAAGATCCAACACTAGTAAAAAGTTACCATGGTTACAGAGGTATCACAGAGACACCAACAATTACCAAACTGTTCGAATATGTATTTTAACCACATCTTACTAAAAAATTTATCCACGCAGACATGCAAGTTGGTTTTACAGAAGGTCTCTCCATGCTCATAGCTGCCTTTCTGGAGTGGTATCAGAATGTAAATAGTTATCTAAGGTACCAGGATTATAATTAAGTTCGACAAGGTGGAGTCCTATCCACTCACCTATATAAGGTTTACATTAACAACGTATTGAATGAACTGGTGAAAAGTCGTGTAGGAATGAAAATTCGCAATATTTACACTGGCACACCAACATATGTGCAGATGATATAGCACTCCTGTCTGATGATGTTGAAGAATTACAAATTATGCTAAAATTAACACTGTTCTACGAAATGCCAAACAGGACAGGGTCACAATTCATCCAACAAATACAAATGCTATCATCCTCAATATAAAAGGCAAAACTGTAAGAATAAACCTACAGTGTAATCTCGGCACCACTTGTATAACACCAACCAACCAAACTGAACAATTAGGTATAATACGAGATGAAGTTAAAGAAAATAACGTAAATGTAGGGGATATAGACTGTCCATAACTTGCAGAACACTATACTCATTAATTAACAGGGTACTTCATGGATCAAATGGTTTAAATCCCATTACCTCTTACCAAATATATCGGAGCTATGTAATCATGGTAATACCTAAACTTTTTTTGACTTGGAATACGACCATTAAAACAAATAGATATTGACCGCCTAAGAAAGTTCAACATAAACTGCATAAGAAAATTCCAATTACTGTCTCAAAGAACAGCCCTCTGTGCCGTCTATCTACTTATTGGGAGTGCTTATTGGTGCACTACCCATAGAAGCAGAGCTCCACAAACGTCAACTGAGCTTTTTATATAGCCTTCTAAACAATGAAAATGATAGTATACAACAACTTAATCAACGCCAGATCTCTATCAACATCAACAACCCAGGAAGTTTCTATAACATAGTATCCAAAACATTGGAAATATATAACCTACCGAATCTAGAATTCTTACTGAATAATCAAATAACAAATTACAGTGGAAACATCACTATAAGATAGCAATTAATAACTATTGGTCAAAAACCTAAAAAGATCAATCAGTCAATGAATCAACACTAAAACATCTCTGTGTGGATCACGTGGAAATAGGAAAACCACATCAAATTTGGCAATCTATTTTTCTTCTTCTTCTTTAGTTTTTCAGTAGTCCTTCAATGATCTGAAGATTATTTACTGTCTGCGCAGCGTGGCCTATATATATATATATTTACAAAAACAAAAGTATTTAGAAATAAATTTGAGGTGCGTAATATAATTTTTTTTAAATTGTGATTAAAACTATGTACATAGGCTAATAATGAGTTAGATGAATTTGTCGAGAACAGTTGGTGTGAGCCTTTTTCTGAAAGTGGCGACTGTGGCGACAGCGACTGTTTGCACTGGCAATAAGTTCCACTAAGTTATGGTATATGGAAAAAATGAATATTTATATGTATCTTTTTTGGTTGAAATGTGTCTAAAAGTATAATTATGGTTTTTGCGGGTGCTACTGTCTGACGGTATGAGAAAAGCAGATGGTATAGATACGATTTGATGTACTATTTTGTAGAACATTATTAATCTTGTGCGTGTTCTTCTTTCCTGTAGAGTTGGCAAGTTTAGGGTGTTTATCATATCTGTCGAGCTACTGATGTTATGGTATCTGTAACAGACATATCTGGCAGCTCGCCTTTGGACCATCTCGATTTTAGAGGTTTGTTCAACTGTGTGAGGTGTGTGGGGGTCCAATACTGAGCATGAATATTCCAGTTTAGGACGGACTAGTGCCAGATATGCCTAAGTTTGATGTTCTGACAAGAAGTTTTTAAGTTTCTTTTTAAGAAGCTCAGAGATTTGTTACTCTTAGCTATGATGTTGTCTGTATTTTTTGACCATTTTAGGTTAGCTTGAAGTGTAATGCCCAGATATTTAGCCGAATAGACAAGTTCCAGTTTGTGATTGTGGAGGATATAGTCATGTTTGAATGGGTTTTTCGTCTGTGAGACTGTAAGGACTGTGCATTTCTCTGGATGGAAAGCGACCAACCAGTCTTGCTCCCACCTAGCAGCTGCATCTAAATCTAACTGTAGTGCATCACAGTCACTTTGAGATTTGATGATTTTTGTAGATGATACTGTCATCGGCAAACAGTCTGAGCTTACTGGATGATAGGTATTCTGGAAGGTCATTAATGTATACCAAGAATAATACTTGACCCAGAACTGTGCCTCGAGGGACACCTGAGGTGACTGGGGCAAGGTCAGATGACTCTTCATCCAGGACTACTGTTTGTGTGCTGTCGTTTAGGAAGGTAAGACCCAGTTTAATGTTTCATTTTGGATACCGTAATAGTGTAATTTATAGAGTAATCTTTTATGAGAGGCTTTGTCAAAGGCTTTGGCAAAGTCCATTATAATTAAGTCTATTTGTGTGTTGTTGTAATTATTTGCTGCAAGTTCTTGGATGAATGAAATGAGTTGAGTTTCTCAAGATTTAGACTGACGGAAGCCATGCTGGAGGTCATACAATATATTGTTCTTTTCAAGATGGTTGATGATGTGTTTAGTGATGATATGCTCCATAAGTTTACAGGAAATACATGTCAATGATATAGGACGGTAATTTTCTGGTTTATATTTTCTCCATTTTTTAATACTGGTGCTATGTTGACGTGTTTCCAGTCTGTTGGTGTAATGCCAGTTTCAAGTGATGTTTTGAAGATAAGTGTGAGAATTGGAGCTGTATGGTCTTTGAGTTTTTTTAGTATTCTCCCGCTGATGTTGTCTGGGCCGGTTGCCTTATGTGGGTTTATATTGTGTAGAAGTTTCTTGACATCAGGTAAAGATATTTCAAGTGGTGTTATCACAGGGTGTGACAGCTAGGACCTTTGTCTAGAATGGTGTTATATGTTTCAGTTGTAAACACTGATTGGAATTGTGTGTTGATGATGTCTGCCTTTTGCTTTGTATCAGCTATTAACTGTCCTTCTTTTTCCAGTGGTGCGACACCGGTGTTATCTGTGCGCTGTGACTTAATAAAGGAAAATAGCTTTTTAGGTTTAGATTGATTGTTGCACTGTTGGTCGGGTTCATTTATGGGTAGGGCTAAAATCATTTTTTTCAATATAACCCCAGTATGCAGTTCTTTGTTCTTTTTGTACTTGTTTTTTTTAGATGTCTGTACTTTTCAGCATACTTGATGTCTTGTTTCATTTTATAATATAGCTTGTTGTTTCTATTTATAATTTTCTTAAGATTGTTGTGAATCCAAGGCAGTCTGTTTTTGAATGTTAGGAACTTATGAGGAATGTTGTTTTCAAGTTTGGGTCATCATCAGTATGCTGAAAAGTACAGACATCTAAAAAAACATCGTGAAAAGCAAGTGTAACATATATACATCCGTTTCCTTGGGTTATATACTACAGGCAGGTTAAAATGTTCATAGAGTAAGCACATTGTCTAAAACATAGCTCATGATCAAAGCTAGCAAGATTCATCTTTCATTCGGATAAGATTTTGTACAGTTAAAACGTTAGTTTTTTCATGCAGTTCATTTTAAAATATATTTAAACATTGTTAAAAGATGTGTTTTTCTGACATCATGTAACAGTATGCAGCTTGTGAGCATGTGTATCACATCTTCTTCTTCTAAACCACATAATGGACATGTTGCAGTGTCTTTAATAGTACTACATTTTGCTATGTTGGTTTGTATTAGGTAGGTTCCTGTTGCTATACGACAGTGGTTGATAGACCTTTTTACCTGCCTGTAGTATATAACCCAAGGAAACGAATGTATATATGTTACACTTGCTTTGCACTATAGTGTTGTATCTTGTACATGGGGGTTTGAGTGTTCAACATTTTTTTTTTAACTTTTTAAAACCATGCGATGTATATAGTACTGTAAAAATTTGAATAATACAAGTAAACACAATTCTGTTTCTACTTGGTGTCCCTAATTGGAAGGATATGCGAAGAAGAAGAAGCTAGGATAAGACACAAGTACTGAATGATCAGTAATTTAGCTTAAAGCTTTAATCCCATAATAAGACATAAATGACTTACAGCTTTATTTAATGTCCATGTAAGCAATACAATTACAAACATGAGCTATAAAGAGTTTTTAAAACAGACAGAACAAAAGCACAACAAAAGCAACATACAGATCTATCAACATGAAATCCCGATGTCCCGCTAAAGGTCCGACCCCCGCACATATGATACACCAAGACATAGACACCAAGACATAGAAAGCAAGAGTCTATATTAATATGTATATATGTTGTGAACAATATGTAAGTTTGTATAAATTATACGTTTTTTGACACCTATTCTTTGCAACAAGTGGAAATTTTATATTATCTAAAATGTATCATTTTAATGTCTTTAATTTAAATTAATATACTTCAACTTAACATTTAGTGCTAATCTCATAGTCATAAAATTAAACTGGAAATAAGGATACTTGAATGGTTTAAATTCGAGTTTTATTTTTCTCCCTATACCAACATCATATCCATAAAAAGTATATTTGTGTTCATATAATGAGTTTTGTATCAATGTTCTTTATTAGACTATATCATGTAGTTGTTAAAATATGACATAAGTATGCGAAACAAAAGAATGTGTTCTTACATCATCCATTTGTGTTGAGCGGTTCATAAAACACTGATAACTTGTCCAAAAACTAATCTGTACAAATTATAATTTGTACAGCATAATGATTACAACTTGTACACAACATAAAACATGCAACAAACAAGTTCTTAAAAGTATCTTGGATTGAGGATTATGTCATTTCTAATGCAATATATGGATGAACATGAACTATAGGCAATTATCTGATCTCAAAATACATCACTCCTGCAATGTTTATATAAAAGAATTTATATTGTCATTCCTCATTCACAGAAATCTTAAGTTCAAAAAGTAAAGTGAAAAACAGCAAAATTCAAGAAGCTATGTTAATGTTCTTCTTTATGTATGAAATCTACAACATGATTTCATCACATAGAGTTTCATTGAAGGTGTGACATTGAATGTTACATTTATATGATATTTACTATTCCATGCACTTTTTTTTCAAAATACAAAGACGTTGACCATTGATAGTTTGGTTTGTAGTTTGCTGGCACTGATAACTGATTTTGATGTCATATAAAGAGACACGATCAAATTGGTTGATTGACAACATATAATTCAATTTTGAAACCATGCATACACCCAAACAGAGATACAGAATTTAGTGTTTTTCATGCGACTTTACGAATGCCAATTAACTTAAGGGATATATGATTTAAAATCTTGCATATATCTTTGTTGAAACTATGTTGAAACACAAATGAAAAGAAATAAATTATTTGTTCACAAAATTTTAAATTTTAAAGTTCTGAGGCTTTTCTACCTCAGGAATATATTACCTTAGCTGTATTTGGCAAACATTTTAGGAGTTTTGGTCCTCTATGCTCTTCAACTTTGTACTTTATTTGACCTTTAACTTTTTTCATTCGAGCGTCACTGATTGGCTTTTTGTAGAAGAAACGCGCGTCTGGCGCACATGAATAGGTTGTATCTATGATGAGTTTATTCACCAATTATCATTTTGAATAAAAAGTAGAACGAAAATTTACAAGTAATTATGTTTTTGCGAAAAGTTCGTTGAAATTCATTGTTTAGTTGTGATGAAATTTGTCCTGACGGTCCACTTTATTATTGTCCTGACGGTCCCCGATGGTATCACCAGCCCAGTAGCCAGTACTTCGGTACTGGTATGAACATACGGATTTTTTGTGTTATTAAAATTTGCTGTTACAAAATATTAGAAATTATTAAAAATTTAGGAATGTAAAGCTCTGATTCCTTTCACGGATTTGGATATACTTTTTGAACCTTTTGGAATATAGCTCTTCATCTTTTATATAAGCTTTGGATTTCAAATATTTTGGCCACGAGCATCACTGAAGAGACATGTATTATCGAAATGCGCATCTGGTGCAAGAAAATTGGTACCGTTAATTTTATTATTCCACCAATTGCAAAAAAATATCGGTATTGTATCAAATATGAATATAATTATCCTCATCAATATTACAAAAATGCATATAAATGTAATATATCGACTTGTTGACAACTTTTGGCCTATTATGGCTTATTTTCCAATGTTTTTTACGCACCACATAGCTGTTAATTTTCGGATAAGATATAAATACAGTGTTCTCACGTATTACAAAAATCACGCATCCTTGATTTCTGTTAATTATATCAATTATATGTTATAAATCAGGCCCCAACATATGGGAACAAACAATTATGACTAAAGCAACAGTGATTCTATGCACAAGTTACCATTTGTCTTCCGTATCTGTAAAGGAAAACGTATTCATAAATGACATTATTCTATTCAGATGTCATAATGAAACGCATTTAAGCAATCAGCATATTTCAGAAAAAGAATAAAAGACTATTAAGTGCCGATATTGCTCACATGGATGTACATCTTCAACAACAACTGCGTTCCAACATTGTAGACTAAAATAAAAATCGTAAGCTTATTGTCGCGAATTGAAGCAAAAAGCCTAATTTCACTTATTGCCGCTAACATATATTTTCCATGAACACCACACAGATATCACCGACCCTGTAGTCAGAACTTCCTTATTAACATTATCATTGATATGGTCGTAAGTACAATGAAGTATACATTAACTGTTTACAAATCATTGATTTCTTCCAAATGCCAAAGATTTTATACCCTAAGAATAAATGAACCCAGCTACTTAGTATAAATGTTTTTTTGGGGGCCTCAGTGCTCTTCAACATGTTCAATTTCATACTTTAATTTGCTTCTAAAACTTTTTGATTTGAGTGTCAATGATGAGTCTGTTGAAGACGAAGCGCGCGTCTTGCATACAAATCTGAATCCTGGTACTAGTATACAGATCAGCAGTTTTCAAAGTCAACGTTGGGTGTAAAACCGTCTGATCATCTGACACAACACAGTCCGCTTTAAATTGAAGTAAAACCCAAGGGAACTAAATGTGTTATCACAACTTATCAGTCAATCAACCTACCTGATCTCAAGATGTCCTTATTCTTTTCTACTATTCACTATAGTATGTAACCGACGTACCTATAACCACCAAAGAATCATATAGTTTTCTAGATGTCACGTTTAATTGTTCAGTAACTGCTTTTAACTGTGTAACTTCTTTTATGTTCCTATCTAACAGATTAGTTTCTTCTGTCAACTTAGTATCAAATTCTTGTAAATGTCGACTGAACCGGGTGTGTTCCTGGTGTAAAAATGAAGCATCTTTGTTTATTTTTTCATTTTGATATTCATCTTTATTATTCTGTATGCCTTGACAGTGAGATCATCTTTTAAAGGGAGACAGTTTTCAGCTGACCTTCTTACGATCTCTATATCTCCTTGTATTGCTATTACATAATCTTGTTCTGTCTTAACAGTAGCCATCTTTTCAACTACAATGTTTAGGTGAGTCTTTTCCACTTTTAATTTTTCATTCATTTTTGAAACATTGTTTTCAATCATTCTAAAATCTTTTCTCATAGCTTGTAGTGATCGAAGAATATCGGTTGTTTTATAACTTGCATTTTTTATTCTTTCTTCCATTATTTTCATACTGTAACTGTTGCAGTGTTAGACCTCCTCACACTATCTATATCTTCTTGCAATGCCTTAGCACTTTCTTGTTTTGTCTTAACAGTTTCAATCATTTAACTAAAACGGTGGTTTTTTTTAATTTTTTAATGTTCCATTTATTGTAACAGTTGTTATATTCTTAACAATACCTTTAACATATGTTCTTATTAATTCAGTTGACATTAGAATATCTTCTATTTCATTATTGGCATTGTTTATTCTGTCCTCAAGTTTTTCCATTATTTTAACTGAGTGTGAGTAAGCATCCCTTTCACCAAAAGGGAAAAAGAACTTTTCTTCTGATAATGTCTCTAACTGGCTGATTTTTTTCCAGCAAACTTTGAGTGTTGGATTGTAGTACACTCACTTTTATGTTCAAGAAAAAAAAGAAAAAACGATAATCTGAAATTAGAACAAGTAATAATGTGAAAGGATCAGACTAGTAAACACATTTTCATAAACTTCATGATTGAGGTTATAAAATTTTACTAACATTAAATATACAATAAGAAAATTACACAGGGGTTGGCCTTTTAGCAAGATAAAATAAAGCTGTTGAAAGCAAGCGACTCTCGTTTGAATTCATAAAACTTTAAAGTCTGCAAGTTTTGTACACTATGTTTTCAATTATATGTTGAGAAGTGGTTGTGGACACTCTTCTTTCTGATACATGGACAAAGTTATCAAGACACTTCAATAGCTCTCTTTTTAAGCAAAACACGCGCTTGGCGTAAAAAAATATTAGGTCTAGTATCTCTGATGACTTTATTTATAACCACTGGGTCGAGGAGTTTAATCTTAAAGGGTAAAACCATCTCAAAAGTCAGCACTTGACATGAATTATCGTCGATATGGTCATAATTATGAATTATGTATTTACAAAACGCTTTTTAAAGAGTTTGTATCTTGAAGTGTCAATGGGTATTGTACCTCAACTAAACTAAAGCAAAATATTCACAACTTTATTCAACAAATATTCATCACCTACAGAATTCACTATTTTTTTCCAAAGTTACATATTTTTTAAAACATTACTTTAAAGACATTGTTGATTGCATATTAGCAACAACATAACAGAGGGACGAAAGATACCAGACGGACAGTCAAACTCAAAGGTTGAAAATAAACTGACAACGTCATGGCTAAAAGTAAAAAGACGAACAGACAAATAATAGTACACAAGACACAGCATAGACTAAGAAACACGAACCCCACCAAAAACTGGGGGTGATCTCAGGTGCTGCGGAAGGGTAAGCAGATCCACACGTAACACCCGTCTGGTTGCTTATGTTATTACAAATCTGGTAAATAGTATACTTCGGTAGGTCACATTCGTGAAAAGGGAAGGGTATTGTAGTTACGACATAAGGAACATATTCGATATCATCTGTGAAACTGTTATTCCATAACGGTCAACCAACTCGTGATGGCGTCCGTAAAGTTTACGAAAAAATACAATTGCAAGCAAAATATAGATAATAGATGGTCTATTGAATGCGAGATTATTGTTCTGATAGAATCACATCACAGGGTGATAACTCTCAAATGAGATGTAGTCAATGAACCTCCCTGAGATTAAAAGACCAATAATCTGTCTATCCCTATTTTCCTAAGAAGTATCAATGCCATCAAAATCCTATGACAGCATTCATTTGTCCTCAATGTACTGGTTATAGAGTCGTTTTTCAATGACATATTGTTGAAATTTTAATAACTAAGACTAGAAAAAAGTGTGTGATTCCAATTACTTTTAAATAATATCCATGAGTAACCATACTTTTTGTTCAGCGATTGTCGTTTGTAGATGTGGTTCATGAGTGTTTCACGTTGCTAGTTTTTTAAACAGATTCTGTTGGTTTCTGGTTTTACACTAGTATTTTTGAGTCCTTTATAGCTTGATGTTAGGTGTGAGCCAAGGCTCCGTGTTGAAGGCCGTACTTTGAGCGATAATGTTTAAAGATTTTGTAAATATGTAAACATGACATTGTTGAGGATGAAACTCATTTTCTTCTTCAATGTCCATCTGAAAGGTCCAGTTTCATTTTAGATTTATCCTCTAAATTTACCTATTTAAAAACTCTAAATGACCAATCTCAATTTGCACGGTTGATGTCAAATGAAGATCTATTTGTTAATAGCATAATGATTAAGTTAATAGATAGTTTGATATAGACTAGAAGAGCAAAATTAAGTAATAAAACATAAGTAGCCCCAGCTCTTCTAACTATACAACGGTACTGACTGTTTTCACTCACTCAATTTTCTTTGAGAATATATAATGTGTTTCTTGTCTCCCTTATCCTATATAGTTTAAGTTTTATTGTCATATATTGTAATTTCAAATAGTTCAATAAAAAAAAAAAACCAACACACTTATTTGTACACTTTGATTTAAACTGTAATTGTACTGCTAATCGGGGCGTCTTGATTGACAAATAAAAATTGTTGTTGTTGTTGTAAAAACCAAAATCATGAATACATTGGGATCACTCCTTTCATATAGCTACATGGCCTCCATTTCTTATGAAACTACTATAAACAAAAGTTCAAATAAAGTGGATGTAAGCATTGATATGTAACCATACGGCCTACATCAGTGAGAAAACCCTTTCAATATATTTGGCTATGAAAGGTCCCGACATGAAAAAATATGAAACAATATTGAAAACTAACGACTTATTCATAACACAACAATTTACCAGTATAACAGACATGAACTAACGACAACCACTGAACTACAGACTCCTGAATTTTTAAAACGACATAATTCTGTATGTCAGAAATTTTGAAATCCTCCAAATTTTGTTTAAACTAAAACCTACGTATAGATTATCAGCATAAAATCTGAGAAGAGACTTTTTTGCTTGGTTCTCAATTTCTCATTTATTCAACATAACACATAAAAAACGGCTTTACTAATATGAACTTCATGAATAAAAGAAAAGAAAAATCACACCGAATTTATAGATATTTTCCACATATCATTTAAGTGTAATTATCCGAATAAGAAAAGTAACAATAAAGGTGTTCATAAAACCACTTTAGAGTTTGAGTATTGCTCTCTGAGGTTTTTGAAGCAGGGTCAAACCCCGATTGAGCTAGGTTGAACTGTTATTGACGACGGGGTCTTCGTGGTACATACTGAAAAGTTGCTGTAGTCATAGTCAGAATATTCTTGGTCTTTTCTCCTTCGTGGCATTCTCGGTATTAATCCTAAAAATTTAGAATTAAAGACCAAACATCAAGAATGTGTCCAAAGTACACGGATGCCCCTCTCGCACTATCATTTTCCATCTTCAATGGATCGTGAAATTGGGTAAAAATCAAATTTTGGCATTAAAAATTAGAAAGATCATACCATAGGGGACATGTGTAGTAAGTTTCAAGTTGATTGGACTTCAAATTCATCAAAAACTACCTTGACCAAAACCTTTAACCTGAAGCGGGACAGACGGACGCACGGACAGACGAACAGACGGACGCACAGAACAGAAAACATAATGCCTCTCTATTTTCGTAGGTGGGGCACAATAATTGTACAGCAGAAGTTTTTACATCTGCCACTTTAAATATTGATTGATGCTTCTTCTTTCAAACAACAATGGCCATTGTTATATTATACTTCGTTTCTCATTGTGTTACATTTTTAATGTTGTGTTTCTGCTGTGTCGTAGTTCTCCTCTTATATTTGATATGTTTCTCTCAGTTTTAGTTTGTAACCCGGATTTGTTTTTTTCTCAATCGATTCATGAATTTCACACATGAGAGGTTTAGCGCCATAAAACCATGTTCAATCCACCATTTTCTATAATTTAAAAATGCCTGTACCAAGTCAGGAATATGACAGTTGTTGTCCATTCGTTTGATGTGTTTTGTCATTTGATTTTGCCATGTGATTAGGAACTTTCCGATTGAGTTTTCCTCGGAGTTCAGTATTTTTGTGATTTTACTTTATACTTCTGTTGCCTTTATTTGAAACCTTAATAGACCGTACCTTGACCTATAATGATTCACGTTTATAAATTATTACTTGGATAGAGAGTTGTCTCATTGGCACCGATACCACATCTTCCGATATCTATCTACTTAAGTTTACATGCCTAGGTAACTCTTTGACTTGACAGTGAAAATTTTATTTGTTCTAAGGTTGAAGAGAAACTAATGCAATATTTTGTTCTAAGGTTGAAGAGAAACTAATGCAATAGATTTTTTCTTACATTCTCTGACTAACCGTTCATGTATATGCTATTGTTTCGGAAAAAGGGAGAATGTTTGGTACCATTAAAACGTTTAATCCCGCGGCAAATGTTCGCACCTGTCCTAAGTCAGGAATCTGATGTGCAGCAGTTTTTTATATAGATTATACCGTTGGTTTTCCCTTTTGAATTGTTTTACACTAGTAATTTTGGGGCCCTTTATAGCTTGTTGTTCGGTGTGAGCCAAGGCTCCGTGTTAAAGGCCCTACATTGACCTATAATGGTTTACTTTTATAAATTGTTATTTGGATGGAGAGTCGTCTCATTTGCACTTTCACGACATCTTCCTATATCTATAGATTCATACAGACAGTTTTCTTGATGTAACAATTTCTTTTTTTATATTTCAAAGGCATCATTTTCACTCATATGTTTTATATATTGCAGTGTCTATCGAATTTACCACTTGACATCACTGTCATTTTTATGGTCCAAGTCATACTTGCTTTTCTGTTAGATATGAATTTTAAATAGTAGGGAAATATGCATACTAATTATATCAGGTGTTACTAAATTTAGAGTAAGGAACGCTATTTTGATTGCCTTCATTTTAAAGGTGTACTGATTGTATTTACATGACAAAATGCTTTTGGCAGTATTCGACTGAATTTGCAGGGACAAACGCTGTTGTCAATACTCGACTGGCATCGGTGTAAGTCCTTTTTTGTTAAAAGGATGCAAAAACAGTATAGACTATCCTTTGTTTATTATGTATCATTGTCATTTTGCTTAGTTTCTTTTGTTACCTATTCTGAGATCGGACTCGGACTGTTTTTAAACAGAGTTTTACTGTGCGTATTGCTATGTGTTTCCTTATTCAACATTGGCTAGAGGTATAGGGGGATGTTTGAGATTTCACAAAAAGTGTTTAAACCTGCCGCATTTTGCGTCTGTCACAAGTCAGGAGCCTCTGGCCTTTGCTAGTCTTTTGTGTTTTTTTAATTCATTTCATTTACATTTTTTTGAGTTTAGTATGACGTCCTTTTTTAATGAACTAGTAAATTATTTTGTTTAGGGGACATCTGAAAACCGCCTCTGGTGGCGGGATATTTTTGCTGCGTAGAAGACCTATGGTGGCCTACGACTGTCATCTACTCTTTGGATGGGTTGTTTTCATTTTCCTAAAATTACTAAAACAGTTATTCTGAAGGGAAATGTTATTTGTCCCTTTGACAAATTCCCCATTTCAATTCACAATTCACAATTTTATAATTGTAAATTTTCATGATCTGCTGAGAAAAACCAAAACAATATTTAATTAAATTTGTTTTTTACATGATGTCTAACGAACACAATTTATTTATTGCAGTATCTTTGAATCCTGAGACTTTTTTAAATGGATGGTTGGGATTTGAAGTGAAAATGGACAGCAGTATAGATGAATACAAATTAATGATCAACTGTTTATTCTACTTGGTTGAAAATAAATGATCAATATACAAGTTAGACTTAAAAAGAGAAAAGCTATAAATGAAAGTCTTGTTAACATAAATAATTAATAGATATACAATATTTATGGCATGTAAGAGAAACACATGTTTTTAGCAAAGTATATTAAAAATATTTTTGACTGATATTGTTCCTAATCTTGTACAGATCATTTGAAATACATTAACGTTTCTTGTGTTCTAATAAAAATATACAATTAAAAAGTTTGTTTGACATATAGACACACAAAATCATATTCATATACAGATGATGAATACTTTAAACTATAAAACATAATAGTTTAGAAAGAAACCTACTCTAAAACATAAACCTTACAATTGGAGTATTGATTCATGACTATTTGTCATTTGCCAGTCATAATTTAAAAAAGTAAGAAACAGCCTATACACCATCCCCAATTTATAATTATCATACTAGTCATTAAGATGTAAGATAAGATAAGATAAATAATAGTTAAAGTGTCACATATTGATCTACATTAAAATTGTTAACAACATCATAAAAAAAGGATCAATACACAGCCTATAAAGACTTACGAGACACTGTATATACAAATAAAGCTAAAAACAGTTATTCTGAAGGGAAATGTACATACATATATAACATATCTATTCATGAATGCTTCAAAATGATAACAAAGAACTAACTAATAAAAATCAACAATTAATACAAAAGAAATAAAAATACAGTTCAGTTCGCGCTAAGTAGGATATTCAGAACAACCCTAAACAATACTATCATCTGCTGACTATGTCCCTTTTTTTATAACAACACGACGTTTAGAAAACATCTGAAACATTTCGCTCGGCCAACAGACGAAGAAACATGTTTATATACCTATTTTGTAATCTTAGTTTTTGGTATTTAACTATTTGGGTCTATGTGTTTATTTATTTATTTTTATGTTTTGTGTTATCTCATCTAATATGTTGTAGGTATGTTCTTAATTTCCCTCTGACCTTTGTAATTATATAAATGTTTATATATGTTTTATGAGAACAAACTATATATTTATGATGAACAATTGAAATAAATGCAGACACATCACCAAAAAGCTAACTAGTTGTTAGTGTTGGGTTGTGGTGTTGTATAGAGCAATGTAAGAATGTTCTTTGTATAAAAGACTCACCTATTTGGCCATTATAGTCTAAGATATGGGGTCAGTAAATTCCAAATGGAGTCCGAGGTTTGCTTTCACCCCGCATTGAATAACATGACCCAAAATATATTGAATTAAGTCACTAGCACACTAATTAACTTATCATATTTTGCACATATGTTTTTTTTACATATGAAAATAAGGAAATAATGAATTATTGCTGATAAGACAACTATGAGTTCAAACTGTAAAAGTCAAATGCAAAAGGTTTTACCTAAGAGGTGGGTGCGTCGCACAAAAAATATCTATATAAAAACGAAAGACACAAAGCACCGGTAAAGCAAATATTCAATAGATATGTACAAAGAAAAAAAAACTTATATAAAACAAATGACGCAAAGAATCGATATAGAAAATACACATGGACAAGTCGCACTGATCCCTTACAATAAAGAAAACTAATATTTCTGGTATAAGTGATCCGTGTTACTACACCGTTGGTAAATGTGTCACTTGAGTAGAACAGTAGCATTGATAAATAGTGCCACCAAACAAAGCATAAGAGTATATACACATTCAAAATTATAACAAATATAAATTTTATTTTATAAAAAATGGATATGAATATACAATACAGACAAACTAAAACGGTAAATATTTTATACCACAATTCCTAGTCAACAAAAAATGAAACTATAACAAATAAAAGCAACAGTAGTAAACTGATGTTCGAAATTCATAATCGATTGAGAAAAAAAAAGATCCGGGTTACAAACTAAAACTCAGGGAAACACATGAAATATAATAGGATAACAAAACACATCACGTCTTCCAATGAGAGGCAGCTATAAAAAAATGCACCAACAAAGCTTTCAAGTATGAAATTGTCTGGTTTAAAGCAAAAAATAAAATAACAAATATCCCGAACTTCGAACAAATGTTTTTTTAGCTATTATCACAATGTTAATGAGAAAACCATTACTAATGAGAAATCAGCTATACAATTTACCCATGTTGTTTTGAAAGAAAATTCATATAAGATAAATGTCTCTAGATGAAATTCTTAGCATATTAATCCCCTTACTGAAAAATCAGCCTTCTGGCGAACTGTTGCGGCACATCTGCCGCAAACACTGCGGTAAGGTTGCTGCAAATAGTTTGTGGCAACTTCACCGCGACTTTTTACCATGCAAATGAAGGTTGCGGCAGACTTGCCGCAAAGTTTGATAGCCTTATATAATTTGTGGTGAACTTCTGGCGAATGTTTGTGGTGAAGCTCTGGCGAACTCAGATAGCCTTATATAGTTTGTGGCGAACTTCTGGCAATTTTTTGCGGTGAACTTCCGGCAAACTTTCAAAGCCTTATATAGTTTGCGGTGAACTTCTGGCAAATCAAGTGATAATGATGCCCTAGCTATGATGACTACCTTTATATGTTATTTTTTTTCTTCAAAACTGTACTTCTTATTCAAAATGATGCACATTTGGATCAAAATTAATTATTATGACCAATAACTGATATTTACCTGCTCAAATTCTGATCAAATTACATTTTTAAAGAAATGTGAAAGAGAGAAATAAAAGTTGTGAACACAATAAAAACAATGTAGGTACATGTATATTTATTAATTTACTCAGTGCATAATTCAGAATGAGCTGATTAATTTCTTAACAGATTCATATGTATGAAAAAATCAAGAACAGATCTAGATCTGTCTTTTATATTATTTTGAAGGTCAATTATAAAGAAACTGGGATTAACATGATTAAGGCATGACTGCACATTAAGCATAAAATCATATCTAAAATAGAAATCTGACAAATGTGATTAAACAATATAGAATTAAAAATTGTTTTGAAGACCTTTCCTGCAAATCATCATTATCTACAAAGTTTAAGATTACAACTGTAATGATATTTCTCTAAGGGCAATAAGAGTGTAACACAATCGTTATTTCAAAATGGGGGTTCTTTGACATAATTTTTGTACCAATAATAGCAAATTAACATGCAAAAACAGTCTAAATTAACTTACAAAGAGATGATCAATGATGCATGGCCTATTCCAGGAACTAATTGAATCATATATAACTCAGACATCTATCATCATGATCATATATAACATCCATTTACTTTTAACATGAAAACACCAACATTAAAAACTCCCTCCTATTTCAAATTCAAAGAAGCAGGAAGTCTGATTTTAGTACAGGGAGCATGCTCAGTATGCTATAAAATTTGCGGCGAAGTTCCAGCAAACTTTAGGACTCCTTTAAAGTTTGTTTACAAATTTCGTTCAAATTTAAGAAAGTTAAGAGTTTGCGGCAACCTTGCGGCAAACTTTTACATATGTTTGCCGAAAGGTCGCTGCTAGCGGCGAACACTGGTGAACAACTTTCAGGTCTTTTGGCGAACTAAAAAGATTGCCGCAAGGTTGCTGCAACCTTACCATAAGGTTACAGCAATGTTTCTCTTTTCATAAGGGTCAGAACATTTATTTTATACGAATCTATAGTCAGTCAAGTGTATCCACAAACACAAAACATTTTCCCCCATTGATGTATAATATTGACTACATAAAATCAGCAACATAATATGAAGTAAATTCGCAAAGACCTTATTAACGCCAATGTTTACCGAAAAGTATTTAATGGATACGATTGACAAAACAATACATTCTTTCAATAGAGAACTCATTCATGATAATGTTTTCTGTAGACATATGAGTTGTTTTATAATAAATACATTATATTAGATGAACTCTATAACCGATTTGTTTTAATGTGAAATATGTAACATGATTTATAACGTACAAGTTATGACATTTCAAATTATTAAAAAACTTTTGTTATAACTCCTATAGGCACAGATGACCTGGAATGAACTCGGCTATTCTTTGTATGGTCCTTTCTGTCATGAAGCTCAAACGGTATCAACGTTCGACACGTCGCTAACATTCAATATTTGGTTTTAAAAGTTCCTGATTAAGTAAAAATCCAGAAAGGCACCTCCTGATGCACGAGATTAATAAAGTGTTTTTTCATAACTTATTTCCTCCCATTAGCATGTTCGGAGTTGGAGCCCCTTTTCAAAAGGATAACTGTAAACCAACTTCTGTTAGTGGATGATTTATGGCGTGTTTAGCCATTACTAACCTATAGCGCGGTGATTTAATTTCGCGATATTCAAATCTCGAGATTCAAATACAAGTTAAATAAATAAAGACCCAAGTGTTACATATTTGCGACGATTTATATTTGCGCAACTTTTCTATTACCGAAAATAAATTGCTCGAGAAAATAAAATGTTTTACAGTAGTTGTATAGAGGTTTAAAAAAAACAATCATCAAATTTTGTAGTAAACTCCGATGCGATTAACCGCATCATGAATAAATACGGACATCTGATTAGTTTCAGATACTTATGTTATAATCAAGCAAGTGATAATAGCAACCTATTGATATATTTAATCTGAATTTCTCACCCTTTTCATATATCATAGTGCATGAAAAAGTGACCTATTCCAGCGGCTCATCCCTACCACTAACTATATAGCAAGTGCCCCCCCCCCCCCGAGATTTAAGCCAATAAAAATTTGGGCTCCAAAAGGTCTACATAATGATTGACCCTATTGAGAAAATTCGCCTTTTTAAAACATTAAATGTTTCTCGCTGAATTGAAGACGCATGGGTGGCCTTCGGCTGTTGTTGTCTCTTTGAATCATTTCCCATATCCATTCTCAATTTTAGTTTGTTTTCATATTTATATTAACAACAGTTCTTTAATGTAAAAATCAACACGTTCTCCTATTTATTTGTATTGTAGTCCTGTAATATTATGTTGTCATTTCAATGTTATATTTAACATTGCCATTAAAGTGCGAGGTTTGGCATGCCACAAAACCAGGTTCAACCCACCATTTTTTTCCTTTAAAAATGTCCTGTACTAAGTCAGGAATATGGCCATTGTTATATTATAGTTCGTTTCTGTGTGTGTTACATTTTAACGTTGCGTCGTTTGTTTTCTCATAATTTTGAAAGTAAATTCACATTGCGATAACACGTGTCACGGTACTTGTCTATCCCAAATTCATGTATTTGGTTTTGATGTTATATTTGTTATTCTCGTGGGATTTTGTCTGATGCTTGGTCCGTTTCTGTGTGTGTTACATTGTAGTGTTGTGTCGTTGTTCTCCTCTTATGTTTGGTGCGTTTTCCCTCAGTTTTAGTTTGTTACCCCGATTTTGTTTTTTGTCCATGGATTTATGAGTTTGAACAGCGGTATACTACTGTTGCCTTTATTTATTCGTTATTGCAAATTAGTGAACTTTAAATATCTGTCATGTTCTTCCTAACAAGTTTACTCCTCTCACTATTGTTCATGAAGTGGACCCCTCGTTATCATTGAAATGTCATGCAATTTGATTGGATTAATTTATTATTAATTTACCATTTGGCTGTTCATGCTTTTTATACATATATATTGATGAAATCAGAACGTGCATGAATTTGTACAGAAACTTTAATGAACTTCAAACTGGACACTGGACGAGCCAATAATATGTTTTATCAAGGAAACTACAGGTACCATGGATATGAAAGGTAAGAATTGCCACTTCTTATATTTTCACAAAATTGTCCACATACACAGTAAATAAGTTATTATTTAAAGGGGCACTAGCTACTAGATATGAAAACAACAGAATATGAATTTGTTTGGTTAAACCACTGATGTAAGTGAAATGATGAAATTATAATTCATTTTGCAACCAATTTGTTTCAAATTTGTCAAAATAAGCAATGAAACATTGCTGATGAATTATTCACGTGCAATTGAATAATTCAATCTCATTGAAAACGTATTCATGTGACCTTCAATTTAACCCAATAGCTAAAGATTAGTTTTGCATGTGCAAATCGTTGTCAGTCATTAAAAAGAAAATAACATTGAAAGTGAATCAAAGGTGAGCCATTTCGTAGACCGATTCAATTCGCAAAAAAATCATTCTTATACCGGTAAAAACAATAATTAACTTTTTGTAATTTAACCTATAACATGAAATTAAACAGACCAAGAAAAATCAAATTGAACGATTTATTATATCGGAAGAAATTTGAACTGGAATCATTCAGGAAAATTTAAACTTTTAGGAATAAAATTTGATCTATTCAGTGAAAATAAAACGCTTGTAAATTTTGTAGAAAAAAAAAATAAAGAGCTTACTGAATTCCTGGGTTTATAGAGATTTAACATATATGGGTTAGATCACTGTCATTAAATCACTAGCTCTACCTATTCTAATTCAATCATTGACAGTTTTGCCAAACCCGCCTGATGATAAAAGAAAAGAAATTCAAAATATTTTTTGTTTGTTTCTTGTGGTCAGGAAAACCAGACAAGATTAAAAGAAAAGTTATGATAGGGTTATTTGAAAATGGGGGGTTGAAAATGCCAGATATAAGATCTTTTTGTTATTCATTAAAGATGACATGGATAAATAAACTTTTAGACCCCTTGAATATATCCCCATGGAAAACATTGTTAATGGATCAATATAACAGATTAGGAGCAGACAAAATATGGTTGATGACCCCTGATGGTATCCAAAAGATTTCTTCAAATTTTAATCATTTCTGTAAAGATATTTTACTAAACTGGAGTATCCTAAACACTGTCACTAATGGCACTTCTGAAGGGATCATGAAACAATCCATATGGCTAAACAAGAGTTTGAAAATTAATAATAAAACTGTCTTTTACCAGAGGTGGGTTGAATCAGGAGTTTTCTTTGTAGGTGATTTACTTGATGAAAACAGTAATTTTTTTACTTTAAAAGAATTCTTCGAAAAATATAATCTTAATATTAATTTCTTGGAATACCATTCTTTGCTTCATATGATACCAAGAGACTGGAAAAATCTAATCACTACTTCAGAGAAAATTATGCACATATCTAACGATAAATTTGAATTTATAAAAAACAATAAAAAGTCATGTCAGTTCTTTTATAAAAAATTCTTGTCAATGTATACAGAACGTCCTACAAAACAAGAAGACACAATGTGTAAGGAACTAGGCACTCATATAAAAATTGGGATTTCATTTATAGTTTACCCTTTTGTAGCACTAAAAACAACAAATTTAGTATGTTCCAGTTTGAGATTTTACATAGAACTCTTGCTACAAATGCATTATTGCTGAAATATGGGTTAAAAGAAACTTACTTGTGTAGTTTCTGTAAAGAAACTAAAGAAACTATAAGTCACCTTTTCTGGGAATGTACCCTAGTTGCAGCACTTCTTCTAGTTGAAAATAATTTAACTTTAATTTCTAATGGGGAAAATATTGTTCTTGGGTCAGAGTCTTGGGATTTTCCCCTAAACTTACTCATTATTTTGGTTAAATATTACATTTATACATGTCGCTTTAATACTTCATTACCGACTCTTATAGGTGTCATAGCTATGATTAAAAATTCCTACCGAATAGAAAAAATATCTACCTCCTTTTACAGATCCCCTAAAGCAAGAGAGAAATTTGATAGTAAATTGGAATTAATTAAAAACTTAGTTCACATTTGAGGAGAGATCTTTCTATTTTGTACTTACTTAAGGCTTTATAATAGTTCATGTAGAATTAATAATATGTTGATGCACATCACAACTGGACAGTGATTTGTGTGCATCTTAAAGGTACTATCTATGTTTATTGATATTGTTATATATATATATTGATATACTAGTTTTTGTTTGATTGTATTTGAATGATCTCCCCTTGACTAAGGTTGACATTTATTATGTGATTCTGTCCAACATGTTATCTGTTAATGATCTCTATTGGCCTCTCCTGGTACCTCTCATGTTCAACATCATTGTATAGACAGTGATGCATGTGGCTAGAGGAGAAGGCTGATGCCATCATTAACCCTATCAACATATTCAGGTATTCTAACCCAGAGTGAAAAAGATGTGTATGATCGAGTAGAAAATTTAGAACAATTAGCATAACAAACTTTTTAATTTTAGACTGTTATTGAAAAATTTAATATCAATACATGTATTATGAATTAACTATATAATTATGTATCACAATACTTGGTGTATTTTCAGATGAAATAAAAATAAATTACAAAAAATTATTATATCGGGTTATATGACAATCAGCAGTTTACGGTGGTTATCTCGAAATTTAATAAGATGGCGTCTAAACTAAAAATACACACGAATTTCTGATATATATTATAAATCAAATATGGTAATCTGTGTTAAATCGGTGAACATGAATTTGACAGCTAGTGCCTCTTTAATAGCCGATTGCGTAGGAAAAAAAAGTTTACAAATAAGACATTTTATTCTATTAAAAAGACATGTGTCGAAGTAAAATGCTGAAATAAATTTTACGCACGGCTACGTCAGGTAAGAATTATTTTTATCTTAAAACAAAACATTTTCAGTCTCATTGGAATGTTATAAAACAATTAAACCCAAACTGAAGTAGACAGTAAATGAACTCAAAATATGTCCGATCTGCCTATTATTTGACATCAAAAGTCATATTAGGCATATAATAACAAATGTGAACATTTGGAGAAAAATTTGAATTAAACAAATTCAAATTTAACATGTTGGAAAATGAGGGAAAGCTATCTTAAGCAACTTAACTTTTTATTTTCATTTTTCTGTTGGGTAATAACATATTGCATAACATTTATTTCTAAATTGTTTTCAAATCGTTGTCCTTTAGCCCAGTAGTCAGCACTTTTTGTGCTGACATGAATTATCATTGATATCGTTGTCCTTTAAAGGTTTTTACAATCCTTAATCGCACATTTTATTAACATATTTGTACTGAATAATTCAAAGGAAAAAAAAAGAATAGCAAAATTGGAAAATACTCTTCTCTGTTTGTAACAGTCTCTGAACTGATCAAATTAAACAATAGCCTGAGCTACTTTCTTTCGCTGTGTGGTGGTGAACTTCTCATAACATGATATAACTCGTTTTCTCCGCGCAAGTTGTTTTAACTCAAAATGTACCCCAACTGTAGTTAACTCTGGGTTGTACAGACATCCTAGCGATTCTGATCCCTCATCACCCACATATATAACAAACACATCGGCTGAAAACAAATCAGTGAAGATGTAAAGAAAATGTTTCTACAAATGTCTCTACAAATTAAAGGAGTAGGTATACACTGAAATGCAGCGAATTTCACTTTTTTACACTAAACATTTGAATTACAGTACTATGCATGCTATAAGAAGTATACATTCAGAATGAATAATATTTAAACATGTTTCCTTTCTATTGGTAAAGGAACCGATCAGCAAATAATGTAAACATAATAGACTGTTGTCTCGTACGTTGACAGAAAATTTATTAAATCGAATTGGTATTCTTTGTGAAACAAATACCTGAAAACGTCATAAATCAGATGAAAGAAAACCATTTACAATAATGTCTGGATATGGATAAACAAAATCTGCACTGTAATACATCAAGCATCCTATGATCCAACAACCTTGATATTCATATAAATTCTCTTATCCAAACAAGAATTTTATTGCACAATAACATTTTTTTGAAAATTTCACGGGGCCCATAATGCAAATCCATAAACCGGACTGGTGATGTATTAGGTTTAACATGTTCGGATTTCGAATCAACAACATCCCGTACTAAATGTAAGAACGCTACCACGAGCTTTACGACTCTTACCCTTAAATGCAGTGCTTTCTCTCTCTGGCCAATTTATTTAAAAAATAATTTATGATCAGTTACCTATTTTATACCTGGGAAAACGTTTTGAGCAGGGAGCAAATGTTTACAATATTCCAACTGGAGACACAGACAGTTGATTTTGGATGCTCATTCTTTTTAAAAGAAAATAGATTTTCGAAAATTTCAAAACAGATACAATACCTCAACAGCATTTGATAGATTATGATAATGTGTCCCATTGACAGCTGATTGAAAGTTGCAGAACACATAGTAATGGCATACTATTGCGTTCTCATCTTCACGAACTGGGTTTTTCAACGCTTAATTGGACAATTTTTCAGGTTTCATGATTGGGTTTATTGCATAATAACTTCATTATCACTCATATGATATAATTCATCACACGTTAACATGAGTCGTGAATTAACTTAACCGAGATTAAAAGAGACATAAGTCTGTCAATAAATGACTAACATAAAGACTGTGAAATCCATTGCTGACCTGTCATGCCAGGGACAAGCACATTGACGATACAGGGTTGTCTTAGTTAGAATTATACATTTATACGTAGGACTCTGGACAGCAATGATTCGACCTTGAAATGTGTTTTTGATCATGCCGAAAGGCAATGATGGCATTGTGACGCTATTTTGTTGGTAGCTATGTGGGAGTGCGTTGTTGATCGCAATTTAGCATCCCATTCTTATCCTGAGTCAAACATAAAACAAGAGGCTCTCGAGCGCCTGAATCGCTCACCTATTATTATTTGCTTAAATAATCCATCAATGATTATTTTTGATTTTCAATATGTATTAATGAGTGGCTTAAAAATGCCATTTAAATGTCATATTTTCTTCAAATGCGAACCCATATGTTCCATTTCAGCCATAGTGTGTTTGATTTTAGCGGTACAAGGAAATAAGATACAAAATTTATACTACATTCATTTGAATGTACTTTATTTGGCCTTTTTAACTTTTTTTGGATTCGAGCGTTACTGATGAGTCTTTTGTAGACGAAACGTGCGTCTGGCGTATATACTAAATTTAGTCCTGGTATCTATGATGAGTTTATTGAGAAGATTTTTAAAGTAAAACAAAACATAAACAACTTGTGTAAAATTGTCCTTAAAGAGTAATAAATCTTTGAGGGGTCAATTGACAATTTTGGTGATATCACTTTTTTATAGATCTTACTTCGCTGAACATTCTTGCTGTTTACAGTTTATCTTTATCTTGAATAATATTCAAAATAATAACAAAAAGGCAAAATTAACCAATTTAGTGGCAGCAAATTTCAAGGCTGATAGTACTTGACCTTTTGAACATCTTAACCCCATGTCAGATTTGCTCTTGAAGTTTTAGTTTTTCAGAAGTAAGCCAAAACTGCATTTGACCCCTATGTTCTATTTTTAGACATGGCGGCCATGTTTGTCGATAGATCAAAACTTCGGATAAACTTTATGAACTAGATAACCTAAGGAACATTTAGTTAAAGCTTTAAGGTATTTGGCCCTGTAGTTTCAGAGGAGAAGATTTTTTAAATAGTTTACGACGACAGACGGCGACAGACCTAGGACGCCAAGTGATGGCATGAGCTCACATAGGGTCCTTCGGGGCTCGGTGAGCTTAAAATATACATAAAAGTATCCAACAATTGTAAAAGATTCATCTGAACCCTGTGTCTTGCCTTATACTGTATCTGTAATAGTGTAATGCTGACTGCAAAAAACATTATTTATAGTTACAAAACAGGAAAATTTAGTTCCATAGACACAGAATATTTATCAAAATAAATGTATGAAAAGCAGTTAATTGACCTCAAAACACATTCAAAATTTTCTGTAAAATTAATTACATTTGCATCTTCGACTTTTTTTACTCATACAAATTAAAATTTAAAAAGATACACAATTCGACAGTGGAAGATCAAAATAACACGTATAATTTGGGTTATCTTACCAATTAGATTCATACATAATGTATGAAAAGGATAATAAAAGAGCTTAACCATTTATTGGAACAAGCTTAATTCCGCCCCAAAAGAAACACATCAAATTGTCTTTTTGGGAATTCTGGGTTACGTTGAAAGAGATATCATATGTCAGCCTCAAAACCAATGCAAAATGATGAGTCATAAAATCAAAGACTTTGGCGTTTAGCCTACAAATCAAACACATCAAACGACTCAATAACAACTGTCATATTCCTGACTTGGTACAGGCATGTTCTTTTGTAGAAAAAAGGTGGATTTAACCTGGTTTTATGGCTTGCTGAACCACGATTGACAATGATGTGTGAACAAAACAAACAGACATAATACATGTAGGTAAACAGGTCAAAAATAGGGGTACATCAGTCAACATTGTGTTATAATCTTAATCACAATAAAAAAAACCAATGTTATCTATCTTTTTCCATATGAATGGTCATGAATATATTATAAATTAAGGTTAAAAAATGGTTTATATCTTTTTTTTACAAAATACCTATAAATACATGTATGCTAGGTTTTTGTGTGATTGAACTTGAAGTAAAACATTTTCTTCGTGGAGTTCACGTTTGAAAAAACCAAATTAAAACCATGTGAAAGGACACAATCATGCATGTGTGAAAAGGTGTAATGATTATATCAATATCTAACCTACCTCCAATTTTTCGACATGCCTGCACTGTTAATAATTTGATATCTTCGTTATCTTCAATTGGGTTTTCTAAAATGACATCTTGGTAATTGTGGTCCACAAATACCAAAAGGACTTTACAGGGAGGTATATTCAGTACACTTTTACCATTGGTTACCACAAAATCTGCTTCGTCCATATTCTTAATCCTCCGTCGACCCTCCACACAATGTCTGGTGATTTTTCTATGTTTGTTATGTGTTTCTTGACTGAAACTAATTACACAAAACTTGTTGTCAAGTTCCTTTGGTTGTTTTCTCTTTATTTGATCAACAATACAGGCGGACCTCTGAAAATTATATTTTTAAGTCTAAGTATGAATAGTAAAATATACAGCATCTCAATTTAAATCATATGATAATATCGTGTTCACTTTTTAAATCTTTGAATCATGATTGTCAGAGGTAAACAATTTCTTATTCATATGAATATTCAATCACAACTTTGTAGAAACAAATTAAAAGTAAAAGTTATTTTCTTGTATCCCCCTTTGTAGATAGCTGCAATTTTTTCAGTAGCTAAGATAATGAAGTATCCAAAGGATAAGTAGTTAGAGTGACCAGAATGAGTACAATTGGCCAAGTGGTTTAAAGAGGAGCTTTTTAAGATGTTTGAAATTTTCACTTATCATGTAGATCTTATAGCGATAATAAAGGCTTACAATGAGCTTTTCGGCAGATGAGACAAAATGATATGACTAATACTGAAGCTATATTTAAAACACATCTGATCCTTGCCATCCACACTCCAAAATATTCACGTAGATACATGGTGATATATCAATTCGCTGGCATCTTTTGGCCAAACAATGGTTTTATTCTAATATTTTCTGTTCTTTTAAGAAATAAATAAAGTGTACTCACATTTTTCAAGGACAGTTTATCCTTGTATTCTGTTAGGTATTTTATTTGCTTTTCCATCACATCAATCTTTTTATAAAACAGAACACCATAAAAAGTAATTAGGCCCAAAACAGCAGTCGTTCTTTGTATCCACAACCATGTGTCTTTAATACCAAAATGGAAGATGTATTCATTAAATATAAATACGCATTTTTTAACCATCATGATAGACATGAACTTTATTCATATGCCATGCTTATAAAACTCAAGGAAAGGCATAAAATATTTACAGAAAAAAACTAACGGTTCTTTAGAACACGTGTCACTAAAAGTTACCAAAGGTACCTGGCTTAAAATTTAATACGCCAGACTAATAAGACTCATCAATGACGCTCATATCAAAATAGTTATAAAGCCAAACAAGTACAAATTTGAACAGAATTGAGGACTCAAAATTCCCAAACGTTGTGCCAAATACGACTAAGATGATCTATTCCTGGGACAGGAAAATCCCTAGTTTTTCGAAATATTCAAAGTTTTGTAAACAGGAAATTTATATAAATGACCATATAATTGATATTCATGTCAACACCGAAGTGCTGGCAACTGGTCTTGTGATACCCTCGGGGACGAAATGTCCACCATCAGTGGCATTGACCCAGTGGTGCAACTTATTCAAAAATTCTGACCAAATAGTAATTTGTTTTTAAAAGCCAAACTGTCCAACTGGTCAGAATTTGAACAAACTGTTGTAGAAGACCACAGCCAAGTCATGAAAGTGCAAGGTGATAAAATAAAACATAGTTACAATCCTATAATACTTTATTTCCACTTTATTGTTGTTGGGGAAAATGAATCTAGCACTTGTATAGATATTTTATAGTTTATAACCACAAAGTTTCTCGATGAAGGCATGCTGTAATTTAACTACGTTCTGACATAGTTTAGGACCCAATGATTATCGTCTGAAGCTTACAACTGGTATACACTTGTAATAGACCTTAATGACCTGTACCAAGTTAAGTAATGTAGTCTGTAATTAAGTGGCTGGTTGTGATATAACAGAGACAATACATTCCAACAGAGAAAACTGACAAATATTAAAGAAATATAAAATGTTTTACAAAAAATAAAATTATATTGTATTGCCCTTAGGACGTTATCTCAGCTAATTTTAAAAATATTTTTGCTAATAATGAAAATATTTTTGCTAATTATGAAAATATTTTTGCTAATTATGAAAACATTTTCCCGTCGAATTCTCCGAATCCTGAGCTGTTGTAAAGCGTAGTTTGCGTTAAATATTGATGCTTGCGAAACAGTGGAAATTCCACGTGACCTGTCCTATCAACTGTAGTATAACTAATGAAATATGAGTTGTAAGTTGATAGAACTTGGGGGTTAAAAAAGACTGACCAGTGATAAAACATGCAATTAATGGCCATTGGTCAGATTAATTAAAAAAATATGTATGAGCTGCGTAGTCCCCCAAGTTGTAAGATATTAACTGAGGTGGAATTCAAAAGGGGGTATAAAGAGAGCCTTAAAGTCGCATGTGGTAAAAAAGTTTTAGAGAGAAGTATAAATCAGCAATTCGTCACATGGCTGAGTATTTAGAAAACTATCAGCTTCACATTTGCTTCTTTCCACATTCAAAGCAGACTCTAACTTGAAACTCAATGACACAAGTTCTGTAAATATAAATCCACTTTTATCAGGAGAAAACAGCAACTCTTCGAAACAGCTGAATATTCTATGAAATCGGTAAATTCGAATTCAAATAATTGTCACTATCGAAAGACTTAAAGTTCTAATACATTGTTTCTTTCACTAAACGATATTGTATGAAGATATGTCCAAGTGTATCGAAATAAAAACAGCAACTCTCCGAATGGCTGAATACTACATAACAAGTAAAGTTAATTCAAATAAAAGTTCAATTATGGTTCACAACTTCAAAATAAAAGTTCATTGTTCTTTGGTAAAATAACATCCATTCAAGTTCGATAATGTCCACATATCAAATATGACTCAGATATATTTAGACAATGACAAGGACTTATTTGCTTTTCAAATCGTGTCCTTGGATATACGAATTTAACGACAATAACTGTTTGATGTCCACCGACCAAATGTTTTGATAAAATGATCTTGAATATTAACAGATCATCCTGCCGATGTACTGGCACCAATTTTAGAAGAATGACCATTTTATAAGCTTGAGTTGTACCCAAAAATATCTAGTACATGTCTTGGACTTCTGATGCAAAAGTTACTGTTTAAAGCGCTACCATTCTCCTTGACAAACAATGGATCTGAAAAACAAAGAGATGCTCCTCTACCCTTCCTGATTGCGATATACTTTTGGACTGCAGAATAAGGACAAATGGTATGATCGGATTTGTAAAGCTGTTTACTGATACCTTTACCACAAAGGATCTGTTTTTGAGGTTTTAAGATGTAGAAGAGCATAAGAATCGAGAATAGCAACATCAGTTACGCTTAGATTTACAGTAGAATCAAAATGTTTTGTAACTGTAAACTCCTTGTATTCGTTTGACTGCGCGCATTATCATATTGAGTCTATGGAGTGTCGATTCATTTGTATAATCAAACAGATGGTCACAGCTACTTTGGATATAATAACACCGAATTCCACATAAATACAATTTAATGGTTGTATGTAAAAGTCTCAAGTTTTTGTAACAATGTGCGACAGAATGAATCAAAATATCCTCGGAAATCCTTGCATGCGGAACTAAAAGAATGTCATGGCTTTTACTCTCCAATCAAATTTAACTTTGAAATCGCGAACTTCAGTTGCAGCTTTGGTGGCAAAAAAAATGATATTTATAAATATTTTCGTCGTAGCTAGATTCAATCTGTAAAATGTTAGCTACGTAACAATCTAATTCTTGGCTGCGTTGAGGAAAAATCCTACAAATGACGCTCTTATATTTGCCAAAAGCGCATACGAGCTCATTAATAGTGAGCGTTCTATGAAGCCGGATATTCTTTTTTCCTGGCAAATCAATTTCTATACCACTGCTAGTAAGAAAGGTACTATCTGCCTGAACGGATTCGTAATCTTTGACATTTAATATTCGGCTAGATTAACGTGCCTACCTTCAATTATTTGCTTTTAAAGTGCTGGTGAAATGATATCCAAAAAGAGAACAGACGATGAAGGCACTCCCTTAATAGTAGCTGTAGATGTGTTAAGAGTGGGATTTATTCTGCAATGGCTTTCACTTGGAGAAACACCGTACCATTTGTATAATGTAAACACATGATCATCTGCTGTGTGCACTTGATAAAATCTATTTCGTCTTGTATCTTGTATACTCCCGAAAAAATCCGTGATGAAGGAGTCTTAGAATTATTCCTGTTAGTGTTAGAATTCATAGAATCCCTTAGTCCTGTAACAACTTCTGTTAAATTTCCGATCAGAAGTTGAAGTTTATCAGACGAATGACTGTTCACATTTGGTAAGGTTAGCGAGCCTTACTAGTCTTCATTTGACAATTGCTCAGGTTCGGAAACTGATTTAAGATTATCAAAATTAATTTGTTGTAACACTGTTTTACTTAATTTTAAAGTAATGTTTTTTCCAATATTTGTGAGTTCTTCCTTAAAATTCTCAACTGTCCAAGACAAACATGCACTTTATTGTCTGTTGATTTCAATTGAATCCGGAGAATAAGGGGATACGATACAGTTACAGGGGAGGTAATGACGTTTCTAACGTAAATTGTTATTTTCGCGACGTCAAACTATGACTTATCGGGAAAAGATTCAGTTTTCGACTGATTTTTATCTTTTAAACTCATCTAACTAAAAAACGAGTTAATGGACCCCCCTTTTTTAAAATGCTTTTTGGTTTGGTAACGTAAGAAGATTATGTGTGCCAATTTTTATGAAAACGTAAATAGTGCAATTTTTTTAAATTTGATAAATATACAGCAAAAAATGACGTTTTATTTCTACATTCGTAAACATTTGATAAGTATTAGTAATTTGAAGAACAAATTGCACAATTTTAAAGGACAGTTATATAAAACCGAATTTACAAATAATTTAACAAAAAACAGCCCGTGTTTATCCTTTAAAACAAAAATTTTTTGTATTTCTGTCGAAAGGAAAAATACGTCTACAAATCCGAATTTTGAGCAAATATATAACATTTGGACCTCATTTACTCAAAAGTAGCACATGAAGGTATATTTTTTATTACATATTTGATTAAAGGTAGCACAATACAAAGATTTTTTTACATCAATCACTAACCTTAAAAATGCTGTAACTTTCTTATGAATGTATAAAAAATAATAAAAGAGGTATATATAGATAGATAAAAGATTAATCTTTTAAATGAATGCAATATTTTTATTATGTAATTATTATGTGATCATTATTATGTAATTAGTGGCAAAATCTTGGTCTGTTCACTTGAATGAATTTAGTTCCATCATCTCTTTAAGTATACAGAAAAATTTAATGAAATCTTAATCAACACATCATGGGCTTCAAAAGTGTGTCTCAAATTGTCACTATGGTATTCCATTATCTCATAAATTTCTAACTAGTGTAAATGTTCCAGACCATATGAGTATTTAGACCGTACGCGTACGGTCCGGACCGTATACGTATACTCGTACGGTCCGACCATACGCGTACGGTCGGACCGTATGAGTATACGCGTATGGTCCAGTATGAGCTGACCATACATGTTGTTGGATAATATGGGTTACATCTATACAAACATTTATCACAATCTTTATTTTTAGTTTTACAAACTGTTACTATTACATAAGATGGATAAAATGAACTACCTAACAATTTAAATTAGATATTTGTTTAATTGTATATCTGAATCCTATTTTGAAACTCTCGCCAAAGTTGACACTCGCTACCAAAAGTATATTTTTCATATTTACATTTTTTCAGTTCATGCATGTTCCTTTCGATTAGCATTTTTTTGAAAAGTTGCTAAATATTCTAAAGCAATTGTCCTCCCACATTATTCGCATTCAATTTCAGTTAAAATAATTGTCATAATTCAATTAGTGTATTATGTATTAATGATCTACATGCTAAATACTAGAGACTTACAGATTTGATTAGCGTGAATTTTTTGAATAGTTAAATGTAAAGTCTTTATTTCAATTACAATTGATTATTTTACTATTTATTTGAGAGTTAAGTTATGTTGATCTGTTATATGTATTTATATCTAGTACAATTGACCAACTCCTTGATATTAGTCAGACCGTACGCGTACGGTCCGACCGTATGAGTATTTCGAAAAAGTACGCATACGGACAAAGACCGTACGCGTACGGTCCAAATACTCATACGGTCTGGAACATAAACATCCTAACCACACGAAAGAAGATAATGTTTAATAAGTTGTAAAATTTGTTCTATACATTCTATCTAAAATCTGAGACACCCTTTTGTAAATAATTGCCATAGGAACAACATATAATAAAATCAGCCCTCTAGGAATACTTATGCAGAAGCTAATTTCAATTAAAAGAGGAAATTTGGTGAAAAATATTTTAGACACAGTTAACATTATAATTGTTAACATAATTGTTACATAATACTAACATTGAATTAATTTGAAAGAGTAATCTGTTAGCTATTCATAACTACCACTGTTATACATTTTCAAGCATTATTAAGAAAGTTACAACATTTTAAAACTTAGGAGTTGGAGTTATAAAATCTTTGTATTGTGCTACCTTAATCAGGCAAAAAATAGCCAATATGCAAATTGTCATCAAATTTAAATATGGGATCAAAACTGTATCGTATGCCCTGAAATATCCATAAGAACATTCAAAAGTTAAAAACTAAACTTTAGGTAAATATAAAAATATAAAACGTGTTGTACTAGTTAAATATAATATTCATTTTGGTAAGACAAGAACTGATAAGGAAACAGATTGAAACAAGAACACAGCGTTATCTATCTAAATAATTTCAATAATAATTATTTCAACGGCTATGGTCTTACCGTTATCTATTTGCTAAGCTATGAAATACTCGACGAGACAAAGAAACAAAAACAAACAGCCGAAAGTCGTTAGGGGTCATTAAGAGAAGAACTTCTCAAGCGAGCAATACAATGCAGCTGTCGAAACAATTATAAACCAAATCATATGCTATATATTCAAAATAATTTAAAAGCATTCTCATGCTTAAGGTGAACTGTTGTAATTTTGAATTGCTATAAAAATGTCCAAATTAAGCTTTCATATAGTTTTTTTTTCATAAAGTCTTCTATATTCATAAGAATCAGACATTGTGTGAATTAAAACATTTCATATTCAGTACAATATGTGTGAAATTACAATATGTTTGTAGGTAGTTTCCATAGGGAGATAATCATTGTTTTTCTTTTAAAAAGTCTTTATTTAAAGGAATGATGTTTTTGGTTATCTCCCCATAGAAACTTTTCAATAATGTATTGTTATTTCACACATATTTTACTGAATATATGATGTTTTCATCCAATGATGTCTGATTCTTATGAATATAGAAGACTTTTCGAAAGAAAAACTATATGACAGCTTAGTTTGGACATTTTTACAAAAATCATATAGGGTAAGTACTAATATGATTTATTATATCAACTTGCACTTTCACATTTTGACTCAACAGTTTTTGTTTCAAAATTCTGACCAGTTGAACAGTTGGGTTTGATAAAACAAATTGCAAATCGGTCAGAATTTGGAATGGGTTGCAATAGTTGGGGAGCAACACTAACAGTCAAGTCACTGTAACTTTTTATTTATTTGGTCTTTGGTTGAGTGTTGTCTGATTGGCAATCTTACTCATCTTCTGATGTTTATAAATAGGTGATATCGGATACTCCTGCTTCCTCCATCAATAAACGCTAAACAACATCATAAAGCCATGGTGGCTAAAACCTTTTCTTTATGAAGCAAACCTGTGATAAAACTTCATACCAATTAGACAAGATAGCTAGTTGTAAGATTACTCAAACTGGATGACGGACAAACGGTTATTATTTTTATGTCCCACTCGCAGCGATATAAGGCAGACAAAGGGAGATACGAGGTGGAGAAGAAGTTTTAAAAAATTATATTTATACGGATCAGCTGTTTAAATATTAGTTTAGGGTGTCCATTTTCAAATCAAATTTTACATCAAAAATTATCTTTGTTTATTCCTATTTGTTAACAGTAGTTTATTTTACATTCTGATTGAATAAAGTCTTAGCAGTCAACCCACTTACCTGAACTTACGTCCTCTTTAGTCGTATTCAGTGTTTGTACTGGTATTTTTGAGATGGACGGAAATTCTTTTTGATATTTTCCAATCTCTTCAGCCAGTTTTATTATATCTTCTTCTAAATGACTGACTGACTGCTGTGTTTCATCTAATTTAGCATCCATCTTAATAATTTCTCCATGTTTCTCCTGTACAGTTTCCAATAACAGCTGTAAGTTGTTTAACTTTTTTGATTCTGCGCTTAAGGTACCATTGACAGAAGAAATATTAGAAGTCAAAGTTTCCACTTCTTTTTTTAACATTTTAATGGAACTGTTTAAGTAGGTTTCATCCTTAATAATTCCTTCCATCCTTTCAACTGTTTCTTTACATTTTTCCATTTGTTCACTACAGTTAGCAACTTCAGTTCCTAAGACAGCAAAGGAGTCATTTAGTTTTTTTGAGTTCACATTTAACTGCTTAGTATCTACTTTTAACTTTGCCACTTCCATGGAATTTATATTTAACAAATTATTTTCCTCTATTAAGTCACCATTGATGGTTGTAATATTAGTATTTAAAATTTCCACTTCTTTTTTTAATGTGTTGATGGATTTGTTTAAGTAGGTCTCATCATAAATAATTCCTTTCATTGTTTCAGCTGTTTCTTTACATTTGTCCATTTGTTCACTACAGTAAGCAACTTCAGTTCCTAAGACAACAAAGGAGTCATCTAATTTTCTAGAGTTCACATTTAACTGCTCAATAGTTTCTTTCAACTGTGTCACTTCTTTAGTATTTGTATCTAGGAGATTATTTTCATTCATCAACTTAGCATTAAGTTCCTGTAACGTTTTACTGAACTTGTTGTGTTCTTGCTGTATAAATGATGATCCTTCATTTAATTTTTCCATTTGAGTATTCATCTTTGATATTCTATCTGCTTCGAAATTGATATCATCTTTTAAAGTGAGACAGCGTTCAGTCGACCTTCTTACAATCTCTATATCTCCATGAATCGTCCGAACATTTTCTTGTTCTGACTTGACAGTTTCAATCTCTTCAACAAAAATCTTTAAATCAGAATTTTTCTTTTTTAATGTTTCATTCATTTCTTTTAAGTCTTTTCCAAGCACTTTAACATCCATTTTTATTGATCCAACTGACATTAAAATATCATCTATTTCATTATTGGCATATTTTATCCTGTCCTCTATTATTGCCATTATTTTGACGCTTTCTGAGTAATTCTGTGTACCACCAAAAAGGGAAGAAAGGTTTTCATCTGATACATTCCCTAAATGATTAATTTTTTCCAGTAAACTTTCAGTGTTGGACTGTAATGTATTAACTTTACTGTGCAAGAAAAAAATAAAAACCAATAATCTGAAATAAAAGATAAAATACCAGTAAAAGTAATATTTTTTTTTCAGGATAAACATGATAAAACTGTTTAACCAAATACCATGTTCATATCTTTTTATATTAACAAATAGAAGACAGTATTAAGTTATGTTAACCACAAGAACCAAAAATTAATACAGTTGATTAACACTCAATATAAATATTCTTTTTATGTAAGACTCAGATCAAGGTCATGCCTCAATAGTTACTTTCAACTGTGCCACTTCTATAGTATTTGTATCTAGGAGATTATTTTCATTCATCAACTTAGCATTGAATTCCTGTAACTTTTTACTGAACTTGTTGTGTTCTTGCTGTATAAGTGATGATCCTGCATTTAATATTTGCATTTGAGTATTCATCTTTGATATTCTATCTGCTTTGAAATTGATATAATCTTTTAAAGTAAGACACCTTTCAGTCGACCTTCTTACAATCTCAATATCTCCATGAATTGTCCTAACATTTGTTTGTTCTAGCTTGACAGTTTCAATCTCTTCAACTAAAATGTTTAAATCAGACTTTTCATTTTTTAATGTGTTAAGTTCTTTCCAAGCTCTTTAACATCATTTTTTATTGGTCCAATTGATTTAACAATATCATCTATTTTGTTCTTGACATTTTTTATTCTGTCCTCCAGTATTGCTATTGTTTTAACTGAGTAAGTCTGTGTATCGCCGAAAAGGGAAGAAAACTTTTCGTTTGATAAATTCTCTAACTGATACTGTAATGTATCAACTTTTTTGTACAACAATAAAATAAATACCAATAACATGAATATTCTGAAGTTAGAGAAAATTCAAAAGATAAATCGTGACAAACTATGATAAACATGATAAAGTTGTTGAACCAAAACCATGAACCAATTGCAAGATCACTCAATTAATAATTACTACCTGGGCTCCTATCTACGTTCTAGGTACATTGTCTATTCATTTCTTTATTCCTAATTAAAATGTTAAAACAAGTTTGGATAGGTATCTCTTTGTTAATCTAAGTGTTACCAATGCTTAAATATAAACAGCTGCATATTAAGTATCAATGACTATTTAAACTACAAGTTGTTCCAAAACTTTTTTTGGAAACTTTTGAAAGTCATCAGATCATGACTGAGGGATTGGGCCTAATAATTTTAATCGATATATATGATGTGTCAATGCTAATACTAATTGACTCAAAATTAATGATTCTCTTTACCTGACCAAATTAAAAACTTAAACGTTTAATCAAAGCAAATGTTTCATGACTAACATATCATAACTGAGGGGATTACTTTAAGCAAACTATCTCCATGAAAATAAGATGTACCGATGCAAAATAAATATCACTGACCTATTATCAATAGACCGCTTTCAAGTTTGTCCTTCACCGGACAAAATTATGCCCGCCTTGATGACGTCATTTATCAGATAAAGGAGATCGCCTGTATTTCTGCACTACAAACGGTCATCAAAATATTGTCTATTATTTTATTAACTGACCTATTCACAAACCTAGATATTTAATCTGATTAAGTTCTAAAGTCAATAGACAATGACAAGGGAGTCGAGGACAAAAATCTCCCATAAACATTAGATATGCTTTTGCTAATTCAAGTGTCAAATACCAAATACATATTTTGTAATCACGACAAATAGAAGACAGCTTTATTTAAAAGTAAAATTGACTACATAATTTTTGTTCATGTAGTTTATAAACTAGTGTTTGACTTTATTGTAATACTCTTTTCAACCACTTTAACGTCATTTATTTTAAATCCAACTGACATAACAATATCATATCATTGTTGCTTTTTTGAATTCTGTCCTCAATTTGATTTGTGTTTTTAATTGATTCTGAGTAAGTGTGTGTGACACCAAAAAGTGAAGAAAACTTTCTGTTTGATACCTTCTTTAACTGATTGATTTTTCCAGCAAACTTTGAGTGTTGCAGTGTAATGTATTTTTAAACAAGAATAAATAAACACCAGTGATCTAAAATTATATCAAGTAATAATGAGTTAGGATGCTACTTAATATGTTTACCAACTAACAATGATTAAATGACAAATTTAACTAAAAATTGTAACCCCATTAAGAAAATCATACAGGGGGTTTCCTTTCAGGCAAGATAGAAAAACATGTTAACAGCCATTGAACATTGTTAATGTCCCCTTTGATAATTAAGATTGCAAGATCTGTACACCTAATCATATAGTTGTACATATTTCATAAAAGCAAGAATAATATATAATAAAGTGAAATCAGTTGCAAACAAAACTATATTAAATCACAGAGCTCGAGAATAAAGAAAAAATCTACAAGTTAATTATCACATATATAAAAACAAATGTTTTTAAATGAGCTGAGATCATTGTCAAAGCAGAAAACAAAAGGATTTTGGAAAAAATCTTTAACAAATGTCTAACACTTAAAAAGAAACTCCATCAATTGATATAAATAGATGTTACGATTATTTTAAGAATTTAAATGCGGAAGAAGAAGAAGATTTACATGCACCCGATTTTGACATTAATCAGATATCTAGTAATCCTATCTATGATGAAATAGAAATTTTACAGAATTAGAAATCTTGGGAGCGATGAGGAATTAAAAAAAAAATACTTGATGAATTTTTTGAAAATTCACCACTGTTTTTGTATAATTGTATTGTAAATTATTTAATATTGTATTAGATACTGGATTTCTTCCATACACTTGGACAATATACAATTATTGACTTTTGATAAGGTTGATACAATGATTTATCAACCCCAGATATATGATATTCACCGAGGCCAACAGTTGCTTTATCATATGACTTTTAGCCTTCATTATTATATGACTTTTAGCCTTCTTTATTTTCTACTATCTGCTCAAGATACTGTTAAAACTGCTTTCTGTTATTATGTGCTTTTGCCGTTGCTAATTTTCATCAATCGAAATTTTCCATTAAGTTTACTAGAAAAAAATATACCAATACCAAAAAGAAAAGAAAAGTACACTGAAAAAAAAATAAAAGAAAAAAAAATGAGAATTTAAAAGACGTCATAAAGATACGCCTTGGACGTTACCTTTGAAAATCTGTATTTAGTTACACGAACGCTGTTCCAAATCTTATATCAACTTCTCGTGATATATGTCGCGAAGAATATAACATTTTAAGGATTCCCTGTTCTTTTAGCCAATGAGAAAACATAAAATTTAAAGACATGTAATAATTGGTATTATTAAACCTGTGTTCAAACATAAAGGCAATCCCAAATAACCTTATAATTTTAAAGCTGTTACACTTATCACGTATTATTTCGTATTTCATAAAATCAAGCTGGTTTTAGAAAAGGATAGACAACAACAGATAATATTTTTGTGTTGCATGCACTTGTAGAATTATATTTTTCATTTGGAAAAAAACTTTTTTTGTACATTTATTAACTTTAGAAAAGCTTTTGACACTGTTCTAGGAACTAGCTAATTGCAAAAATTACATCTTAATGAAATCAAGGGATAATATTTCAAAGTTATTTTTAATATGTATCAAGGCATTAAATCTTGTGTTCAATTTAATGGTAAAGAATAAAATTTTCTGATTGGTGGTAAACTAGGAGAAAACTAACCTGAGGGGGCTCCTTTTCTATTTTCCGTTTTCTTCAACGATATGGAACAATATTTTAGAAATGCATATGGTATTCCTTTTGAAGTTTTAAATGAAAAAATTGAAAACAAAATTTATCTATTTTTGAATTGTTCGTAATTCTGTATGCTAATAATACTGTCATTTTATTCAGAAACAACAGAAGGCTTCCAAACAATTCCTTAGATATTTTCCAGTTGTACTGCGGAAATTAATATCTGAAGGTAAATGGTAAGAAAACTAAAGTTGTGGCATGTTAAGCTTGGTTTAAAGTCTTAATCTTTATGCACCTTTAAATGTGTAAAAAAAATTATAATCAATATTAAATAAACCTTGCATTGGATATAATTTGTCAATCAAACGGGCTACTGTGATACAACGTACTTAAAACAAATACTGTTGGATCAGTGTGTACAACAGTTGTTTAGTGATATTAAAAACTCATCACGAGATCAATTTTACTCTATTTCTAAAAAAAGATTTTACTTTAGAAACATACCTGCTAAAATTGTCTGAATATTGCAGGCTTTGTATCACACACTTTATATGTTCAAATCTGCGTTTGCCTATTAAAACAGGCAGCTGACAAAATATACCGAGGCATGATAGAATATGTACTTTGTGGAGGAGTAGTATTGGTGATGAATTTCATTTGTTATTTAAATGTTGATATTCAAAATATTGTTGCATTAAGGAAAACATTCCTACCAAGCTACTACACGGTGAATCCTAATTATAAAAAAATGGAAGGTCTTCTTTCAAAATGTAATGTACAACATGAACCTCAAATGAACCTTTGAAAACCAGTTGGTCAGTCTAAGAGCCATTGGTATGTTTTGAAAATGCTTAAACTATTGTATACCTAAAACCATCGACTAACCATTAGTAGTTCCCTTTAAACTGACCTTATCAGAAACTTTACACATTTAAACTAAACAAATTTCCCAAAGTCAAAAGACCAACACTGAGGGATTAAGACGAAATAAAATGTTTCAATGCTTATACAAGTGCATATAAAATAGAATTGTTTTACCATTAGTGTTTCTCCTAAAAATGACATGATTCAATAGCCTTCGGAAACGGACTATAAACTAAGTTTTACTTTGCGTATTGCTGTGTGTTTGTTTATTATACAATAGCTAGAAGTACAGGGAAGGGTTGAGATATCACAAAGTATGTTTAATCCCGCCGCATGTTTACACCTGTCCCAAGTCAGGAGCCTCTTTTAGTGTGGTATGTTTTTAATTGTAGTTCATTTATTTTGTATGAAGGTTATTTGCTCTATATGACATCTCAATCTATTCATACTGTAAGAATTCAAACGTCAACATTTTGTGTACTATTGCTGATTTACTGAATCATCGGTAACAGTTATTTCTTATATATGCCGAAATTTTGAAATCATGTTGATTTAATCCTATATAGAACCTGTGTTTACGGTACCACTAAAAGGCAATTTTTGCTTGGTTCTCATTTGCAAATTGTTTCATAATAATAAATAGAAGACCGTGATATAATGTTAACTTCATGAACAAAGTAACAAAAAAAACCAATACTTAACACACAATGAATAAATACTATTATACACATTTAGAAATAATTACCCTAAAAGCAAAACAATTATAAATGCTAACAATACATGGTTTTCATTAAACCTCTTTACAGCAGGCGTATTGATATCTCGGTTATTTAATACTTGGTATGAATGTGATCGACGAGAGGGTCTGTGCGGCGTATCCACTGAAGTTGTTGAACTTGATGATTCAAGACCTTCGTTCTGTGATTCCGCGTCAGATACTTCTTTTCTCCTACGCGGCATTCTTAACATACTAAATACTAAAAAAAATATTACAAACACAATTATAATTGAACAGCAGTAGTATTTAAAAATCTTCCATTCCAAATTATGATCGGTGATACTACCTTGAAACTAAAATGTCTATAGATTTGAATAGTTTTTGCTACTGAAAGTGTGCATACCTAGGTAACTCTTAGACATAACTGAGGAAAATTGACTTGAGCCTTTTATAGCTGACCTTGCGGTATGGGCTTTGCTCACTGTTGAGGGCCGTACGGTGACTTATATCTGTTAATTTCTGTGTTATTTTGGTCTCTTGTCTCATTTACAATCATATAACATCTTCTCTTTTTTATGCTGTCTTAGGTTGGAATAAAAAATCATTCAATAGTTTTTTTCACAAAATATTCCCAAATAATAATGTATTCATATATACATGATAAAACATACATGTTTAACTAAGCAAAATTCTGTAAGTGCCTGTTCCAAGTCAGGCGCCTGTAATGCAGTGGTTGTCGTTTCTTTTATCTCTGTCATATTTTTCTTTCGTATATTGTTTTGTTATAAATTTAGCCGTTGGTTTTCTCAATTGTATTGTTTCATATTGTTCATGTCGGACCAATTATAGACGACTTTACGGTATGGGTTTTTCTCATTATTGCAGTCGTACTGTTTCCTACAAAAAATGTATTACTCGGAATTACCAAAAATAAGCAATTCAATTACTTGATTTAACTAATTCAATTTGTCAAAATTATCGATCATTGTTAGTAATTATTGGTGATGTTAAGTAATTTCAAGTAAATACAAGTAATTTACACTTTCAGTAATTCAAAATCATCCAATTAAGTAAATAGAATTATCAACATAAGTAATTATTACAAGTAAATACAAGTAATATAACAAGTATTTGTAAGTGATTCACAATACTAATCCATGCAGTTTCAAGTTATCATAAGTAATATCATAAGTAAATATCAGTGTTAAAAAAAAGTAATTACAAGTAGCCCATAGTAATGATTTTAAGTAATTACAAGACATATTTTTAGTAATCCTAAGTAATAACCTCAAGTAATTCTAAGAATTTCTTTCAATAAAAGTAAGTAATTCATTTAATATACATTTGTGTATTGAATATTCCTTTTGATATTCTTAATAATTCTTGTATCACTTGGAAGCAATTTATTTACTTATGACATATTAATCTCTGGAAAACACGTGTTATAGAATCAATAAATTAATTTGTAAATTTTCATTAATTCTTTTACATTTGTAAGAAGATGTTGTATGAGAGCCAAGCGACAACTACCTATCCAAGTTACAACTTATAAAAGAAGACCGGAACGAAAAAATTCTACGCTGCTTTATTATAAATGCACATGATTTTAAAACGTTACATACCTCTCAAAGTTGTTATTGTATATTTTTTGTTGTAATCCATTTCTATTTTTGTTTGCTGTAAGTTAAAAAGGAGGGACGAAAGATACCAGAGGGACAGCCAAACTCATAAATCAAAAACAAACTGGCAACGCTATGTCTAAAAATAAAAAAGGTAAACAATAGTACACATGACACAACATAGAAAAATAAAGAATAAGCAGCACGAACCCCACCAACAACTAGTGTTGATATCAGGTGCTCCTAACATGGGCTATCTCCCCAGCAACTCTTTGTGCTACATTTTCATTTAATTGAAACAATACACAAAGAGAAGCCGGAAACATGAAAACCCACAAAGTGTCCCGTTTGAAAATTTCTCCTTTCCTCTCATGCTTGTAAATTGTGCAAGTATTACAGCTATCTCTGTAAACTTTGTGTTTAAATTCAAATCTAATGTGTTTCAGCCATTTTTCAAAAATAGCTTATCAAAGTCAAATGAAAGCTTTATTCTGATTGGCTAAATATTTTATTAGTCTCAAATCATAAACTACTTCTTAAACACTGGAAATATGATACAATTATGTACATTTATCGATAGTCAGTAGGTATTAATTTTAGAAAGATCAAGTTTTTAATATTAAAATTATATAAAAGATAACTAACGATAGCTTGAAGATATTTTGGTATGAAAATACTTTAACGTATTTAAGTAATGGCTAGTAATTTTAATCTATCATTTTTAGTAATTATAAGTAAAATTTTAAGTAATACCAAGTAGTTCAAAGCATCATTTCTTTAAGCATTTCAAAGTATTATCCAAATTAAATTGATAGTTATCCAAACTGATGCAATTTTCAGACTGTGCATCTAACATATGATGCAATTGTATAATTAGAATACATCTATTATCAAAATTATTGAACCTTGTGCAAGTAAACGACATTATGTAGTGCCTAAGTCTACTTAGTAGCGCCATGTGTCGTATAGGGCGCGAATGAAAGCCTTTCGTCCAAATGGAATGTCTGATGCTGCTTGTTGTGCTTCTCCCCATGTTCTCCATCCAAATTATGTTCTTTCCTTATCTACCATTCGTCTCCAAGTTTCTTGTGGTCTTCCTACATTTCTCGTCCCTGGTGATGTCCATGTCAAGGCGATTCTACAATCATTCCAGGGGTCCATCTTCGGGATGTGACCTATCCAACTCCATCTCCTGTTCTTAATTTTGTTGGTAATGCTGCACATGTTAGCTTTTTTGTAGCAGTTCTGCGTTGGATATAATAGTTGGCCAAAATATCTTTAAGATTCTACGCAGGTTCCTGGTGTTGAAGGTGTTAAGTCTATCTCCATCTCTTTTGCTTATCTTCCAATATTCTGCCCAATATAGCAACACTGATATTACATTGCTTTTATAAATTTTCATTTTGGTGTTTCTACTGTATTGGTTTGATGTCCATATTTTTCTTACCTTATAATATGCTGCTCTTGCTTTTTTTAATTCTATTCCTTATGTCGGCTGTTGCATTGTCGTTGGTATCTATGACCAATCCAAGGTATGTAAAGCTGTCTACTATCTCTATTTCTTCGTTATCCAATGTGATAAGCTGGATGTTGTTTGTCTTTACACACATTATTTTACTTTTTCTCTTGTTTATTTTTAAGCCAGTTGTTTTAATAGCTATCTTTTGTATATTATATCGTCTGTTTTAGCTTTCAGCTGTGTACTTGTTGCTGACAGGAGAACAATATCATCTGCAAAATCAAGATCTTCATATACCTCTAGTCTTCCCCAGTTGATACCACGCCTTTTCTGTGCTGTTTGCTTCACTGTCCAGTCTATAACCAGTAAGAAAAGGAATCCAGACATTATACATCCTTGTCTGACTCCTGATTTAATGTGGAACCATTCCGAATGTTTACCCTCATGTTCGACTACACAACTGAAGTGATCATAAAATGCTTGTACCATCCTGATTATTTTACCTTGGATTCCATAGTTTGCCATGATCTTTTTAAAGTTTTCTCGATGGATAGTGTCAAATACCCTTCTGAAGTCGATGAAGTTGATAAATAGGGGGCTGTTCAATTCAATGCATTGTTCTATTATATTTCTAAAAATGAATAATTGGTTGATACAGCCTCGACCGGTTCTGAACCAAGTTTGTTCTTTACGTAGTATGTTGTCAATAGCATCTCTAATTCTGTTGATGATGATTTTGCAGAGGACCTTCCCAGGTACAGATAGTAAGGTTATTCCTCTCCAGTTTTCACACTCTTCTTAATTTCCTTTATTGAGTGTTTAATTATAAAATGGCAAAAGACTTTTGCTATTGTGCCTACATCAGATTGCAATAGTTCAGCTTGTATGTTGTCAATGCCTGGGTCCTTACCATTACTGAGTGCTCTTATACACATTATTATCTCTTCTATGGTTTATGGTTCAATATTCATATCGACAACAGCTGAAGGCTGAATATCGGCTAGTACTGGTGGATCTTTCGCATTTAAAATTTCTTCGAAGTGTTCTTTCCATCTCTCTAACCGTTCCTTCTCGTTGGTTATTACATGTCCCTTTTTTGAATTTCCAGGCCTGTTCCCTCTCATGCCGCTGTTTGAAGTTTTCTTACTCAGCATATATAGCTTGTTCTGCTCTCCCTTGCTTGCTGCCTCTTCTCCCCTTTTTGCTATATTATCAATATATTTTCTATTTATCATCTCTTGTACCTCCTTGTTCTTAACTTTATAATCGTTTTCAAGCTTTTCTTTTTGCCTTTGTGATCTTGAAGCATTGATTTTTTGTTTTATCTGTTTACGTTCTTGTATTTTGTGGATACTGTTGGCAGTAATCCATTCTGGTTGTTTCCTGTCTTTAAATCCCAGTGTTTGTTCACCAACATCACATATTGCTTGTTAAATCTCTATCCACTGTTTCTCCTAATACCCGAAATCAAGTTTGAACTCTTGTGCAACTGTTGGTATCTTTAGCTTATCTGTGTCATATCTTTTCTTCTGTCCCTGATTTACTCTCTGTCTAAATAGTTTAAGCTTAACTCTGGAAATAAGTAGTTCATGATCACTACCAACATCAGCACCTCTATATGACCGTACATCTTCCATAGATTTTCTAAACCTTTTGTCAATCGTGATGTGATCAATCTGATTCTTGATGTTTCCGTCTGGTGACTTCCATGTACATTTATGAATATCTTTATGTTGGAATATGCTGAAGCAAACTACAATGTTGTTAGTCTGACAATAATTCCGAAATAGTTCTCCGTTCTCATTGATAACACCATACCCGTTCTTCCCCATTACATCTTCATATTTAACATTATCTGATCCTTTCTTTGCATTCATGTCACTAATGACTATTATCATATCATGTTTATGGACTTTTGCTGTTACATCATTCAGGGTTTGGTAGAATTCCTCTTTAGTTCATCGGAAGCTTCGTTTGTTGGTGCATAACACTGTATTATGATCAACTTTATATGTCTATCAAAAAATCGAGCTGTTATTATTCTTTCATTAATAGGTTGCCATTCCATGAGTGTCTTTCTGTTTACTTTAGATATAATTAGTTCTACTCCATATTCATGTCTTTCTGTTTGTCCAGAGTAAAGCAAAGTCTCACCACCTCTTAGGTTGATCTTTCCTGTTCGGTCCAACGACATTCACTAATACCCAATACATCAATTCCATAATTGTTCATTTCATTTACTACCTGGTATGTCTTCCCAGGTGCATACATTGTTCTAACATTCCACCATCCGACCTTGATCTGTTTTCTAGGTTCTCTCCTGATGCTTGCTTCCAATTGATTCTGGGTTTGGCCAACATCATTCATTAAACCTTCTAACTGATTTCTGTTTTCTGGTCTCACCTTGATATTTCCCATCAGAAAAGTCGTTCTTCAAATTCGCGTTTCTGTAACTTTAGTATTACTTAGTAATAAGACGTGTTGTTGATGAAGAACAATTAATATGTATAATTCTTTAAATATTTTACTAAATTGAAGTAATTTCTTTTTACTTCAAACAGGAAATTATTACTTAATATGTATGTTAAAATAAAGGTAAAACTTTAGTCTGTATAACTTTTAGTGTTCATATATCATTTTCAAATTAAACTCTTTTTCTAGACCTTTTTGAAATTTATCTGTACATATCCTCATTAAGGAAATACAATTTTATGATGCCCTTCTATATTGACAATTTATTTAAAAAGTGATCAAGCAAAATATTTTAATTCATATCAGTTTTTTATATTCATTGAAATATTTGATACCATTGTCATGTTTTTATGCACATCATCAAATACTGAAGACAAAATATAATTATAAATGGCTGTCAAAACAATCATGATAAAATCAGTTTAGTTGTGAAAAAAATCAACTGAAATTATTTTATCGGCAAGACACCTTTAAAACAAAACCAAACATACATTATGTCGTGTGGGTTATGTTTTATAGCCACTTGTTTTGAATGTTTGAAAATTGAGTTTAACGTTTTTATACAATTAGAAATATAACAGTATGATTGTGAAAAATAAATAAATAAATATATATATAGAGAGTAAAATTATGTAGTTATCATTTTAAGTAATTTATTTAATACAAACTAGTAAGAAGAAGTAATTTTCGTAAATCATTTACTGCATTTAGGTAAAAATAAATTACTGAGTAATTTTTGAAATAGTTTATTAAATGCAAGTAATTATTTTTTAATGACAACTATTTGGATTACTTAAATCAAATAAACAAATAAATTAAGTAATTTCAAGTTATTTCTACAGAATGTTTAGTTAATCTAAGTATGTAGAATGTACATAAAAGCTTACATGCACTTCATTTTGGTCAGAATACCCTTCCAGTAGGATGTGTTCATCCTACATTCATTCCATACATCATTGAGTCTTAAAATGTCCTGTTCCAAGTCAAGAATATGGCAGTTGTTATCAAATAGTCCGTTTCTATGTATGTTGGCGTTTGTTTTTGTTACAGTTTTTCTGTTTTTTCGTTGTTTTCCTCTTATAGTTGATGTTTTATTCCGTCGGTTTTAGTTTGTTACCCGAAATTGTTTTCTCTCAATCAATTTATGACTTTTGAATAGCGGTATACTGCTGTTGTCTTTTTTCAACATCAATTTGAACTTATCATATTTTTTGAAGATTTTTTTTTTGCAAAAATATGGTTTTACACATTGGCATTTTACATGGCAAGACAAAATACCCGTTATGATCGTTAGTAATGACATTTGACATAAAGAAAAAAATGCAAGAATAAAGTTATATGAGTATTTATCATTTAAGGAATGACCGTAATTTTTTGTCTGTCTTTGAAGAAATAACATCAAAAATGTGATGCAAACTGTTTAACCCGCGTAGCGTGTTGATTAAAAGTCTGCACCACAATTTTGATGTTATTCCGAATAGACAGAAAAAATATTACAGTCATATCTTATAATTTAATTCTCCATTTCATTTTACACTGGAGTAAACAATGAAAAAACGTTTAAAACGTCAGTGACACATGACAAACTTATTTCTATGAGCTGATAAACAAAACAACGTCAGCCAATCAAGAAGACGCGTTACATCCAAAATTAAATTATTATCTGCTATATCAATTATTGTTACTTATAGCTGCAGGTTATGAAATTTTTATAAGAGTATTGATACAAACACTTGTCATGTTAATAAAGTATTGTCTGTTTTCAATATTACGTTAACTTTGTCTCAGAAACTGCTTTTTCGAGAACTGGAAGGATGTAAGGTTCCTATCTGCATAATAAAGGCAAACTTTATATTTTATATTCAAACTGTTATTTGTAAAGAACTTCTGGATAATTTTAAATCTAGTTCTTTTTCTGAAATTAGTTCTAACACAACTTTTGATATTTTAATCCTGTATACCACCTTTCCCAATGTGAAATTATAATTTTGAAAATATTTTAAACTACATTTTTATATTTCTTCCTGTGTAACGTTTACATTCTGAAGTCAAACGCACGAACCTACACTAGAGTTGATGTGAATGCAGTCACAGGACTTCAAATATTTCAATTCTTTAATGGTTAATTTAAAATACATATATAAGTAAGCAATGAATGTGATTGTTAAATTTGTTAAATGCTTTTTGTGCTTCTTGTTTAAATATTTTTTTGTCTTTTGTTCTAATTGAGATTGTGACACAGTGATGTTTGCTGTACCCGTATTTTGACAATTTTACCTATTATGTCTGTTTTATTCACGCATCGTGGTAAATAAAATTGAATAAGATGTGACTGTCATACAAGTGAGAGGTTTAGATAGTTATTAAACCAGATTCAATCCACCATATTCTACATAAGAATATGCCTGTACCAAGTCAGGAAAATGACATTTGTTATCCATTCGTTTGATGTGTTTGAAATTTTAATTTTGCCATTTGATTAGGTAACAATACACAGTTAGGAGTTTAGTTTCGCATTTTGGCGTCGATGGATTTTTCAAGTATGAAAGTTATTGTGTAATAAAATTCATTTTTAGACAGCTGAATTTAGATTACTAAAGATGGTTTATAAGATCATCAAGATTATTTTTTACATGTTTTATTGGCCATCGGTCCAGAAATCAATGTAATGTTTACAAACACTTTTTTCTACACGAAGTTTTTGACGCAATTTTACAAAAAAAAATGAGACGAAAGACATATGATTTTCATTGAATTAACTGATAGATAAGCGATTGAAATTCTACTTTTAGCCAAATTTTGGGGAAATATGTGACATCTTTTACCCCATTTTTGCAATATTTTATAGCAAACAAATGCAGAATGTTGCCATGGAAACACCCAAAAGAAGCTATATTTTACCATTTTATATACTGGATATAAAATATATTGAAGATTCTGTTAACATACATATGCACATATATGACACAAATAGTAAGCTTAATATTGCAAGAACGCAATGAAAAGGGGTTGGAAAAGTTAATGAGAGCGAATTTTGATATTTTTTCCTAACTGTTTATTGCTACCTTATGGCCTTCCTGGGAGTTAAGTATTTTTGTGATTTATTTTTTTTACGTTAAAAAATCAAACATTGATCTGACCAAATGTTAAAACTTGGGTATATCTGAACAGGAGAAATTACTTTAAATTTGTCACAGAAACCGCTTTGTCGAGAACTGAAAGGATGTAAGGTTCCTATCTACATAATAAAGGCAAAGTTTATATTTTGTATTCAAATCTTATTTGTTAGAGAGAACTATTTATCTTGTACACATACTGATTATTATCAAAACTTCATTATTAAACAATTGAGATTAAATAATCATAAATTAAAAATCTGAACTTTCTATCATTAACGCAGGTTGAACTTTTCAGCTAAATGGAATATATTCCTAGATGTGAAAGACTTGAAAATATTGTGATGTGAACGTGATTAAGGACGCGCTCCATTTTGTATTAATATATCCTATATAAGCTGCATCAAGAAACATAGTCTATTTTTTAAATATCGAAAATAGAGAATACTCGATTTAGAGAATTTATTCATTTTGATTTTGTCATAAAACGACAAAAGCTTGATAACATTTTTTTTGCAAATACCCGAACAAAAGTTTTGAAACAAGTAAAAATATTTGACAATAGATTTACCAAATTGACACACATAACTGTAGGTTTCAAGGACATTATATAAATTTGAGTTATCTTTCTTTCACCATGCTGTCTCTCTCACAATTTGTTTGTCTTTGTATATTTTTCATAAATCATTTAACAATGTTCAATACGAATGTGTATATTTTGTCAATCTTTCTTTCTTACTTTCTTGTTTTTAATTGATATGCTATTAAACTCGTCATAGCACGTTTACCCCAATATAAGTTTATTATATAGTACATGATATAATCATAGACATTCTTTAACAATCGAAATATCTGAATCGAAAGTAGAATAGTGTTCAAATCAAGAGCCATGTGTATAATCGATTGATCTACATTGTAGCTTCTATGATACAATGCATCTAATTACTATTAGCATGTAAGCTGAGAAGTAGATTAAATAACTGATTTTTTACTCTACCTGTAATGCTCTTATAGGTTATAATTTACCATTAGCTCCTTTAATACGTAAATGCGACTAATCGTTGCAACTGTATATGACAAAAAAAGATAAGATAAAAGACAAATTTATTTTATTATAGTGTCACATATTGATTAATATAATAAAGTACACAACATATTTATATCACCAGTTAAAACATTCAATCAATACCCAGCCATAAAATAAACTTATGAGACACTTTTAAAGTTCTATATTTACACTAAATTCTTATAAACATCTGCATTTACACTAAGTTTTAATCACGTTGTCTGGTTAATAAAAAAATATATAAATAAAAATTAATCTGGACAAACAAAAATTGATTTTTGTTTAGATAGAATAACACAATGTTAAACTATAATACTATAACTAATAACTTATAGTTAAAGCAAAAATCAGATTAACCCTAATCATGCTAATCATGTTGTATCATTAGTAGAATGTGAAAAGTGTGGACGAAAAAAGAATCAATGCAGACTCTTACAACAATATTGCTGTATTTCTTCGCAGTTCATGATATTAAAAAATTGACAGGTCATTTGAACATAAATTAAATTTTATAAGAGTTTTCTGCTGTTCTAATAAAATTATACAATTACAGACGAATGTCCTGCTATTTTTAAAATATTATGAATCAATTTAAAAGAGGAAACTACCAGGCTTCTTTATAACAAATCGATTATCGAAAAAAAAATAATATTTCAACCTAACCAAAAATAAGGAGTGGTATAATTGCCAATAGAGCTAGCTATCCACCCCAAAGTACAAACGAAATGGATGTTAGCAATTATAGGCGATTCTAACCTTCCAAAACGAGAAACCCCATACCGTATAGTCGGCTATAAAAATTTGAAACCATTTAAGTGAGAAACAAATACCAACCACCGAATTAAATGCTTTAACTTTGGAGCCCGTTAGAGGTATATACAGACTTTTAATGTGTAATATTTTTGTTAGCGCTCTACATCCCCTTACCCTGAGACAGTTTTGTATCAGTTATTCAGATGCCAATTGCACGAAGCACAAATTATCATAAAAAATAGACATAAGGCAATGTTAAAAGACAATATACATGTACGAATTACGAAAATCCTAGTTCTAGTCCATATAAGTGAATAGTGTTTCCTGACAGTGTGTAAAAATGTCATTTAAATTCAACAAAATCAAAAATAAACAATTTCATCAGACTCGTGAAAGAGAACACGTGGTGATGTTGTGCTGTTTTTATGTGCTGTCTTAGGTTGTTTTACATCTACGTTTTTATTATGTGGTTTGTCAGCACTTTGGTGTTGACATGAATATCAATAACATGGTGGATTGTTTTTGATAAATTTACTATTTGCAAAAGTATGAATTATTCTAAGGATTTACTTATCCCATTCATAGATAACCGTAGTCGTATTAAGCACAACGTTTTGGAATTTTGAGCCATCAATGCTCTTGAACTTTATAATTGTTTGGCTTTCTGACTGTGTTATCTGAGCATCAATAATGAGTCTTATGTATATGAAACGCGCGTCTTGCGTATTAAATCATAAGCCTGGTACTTTTGATAACTATTAGCATGTCTAAATGTATTATTGTATTGTTATTTGTATATTTCTTTGTCCTGAATGTTCTTGCATGGATTTGTACTGTAGTCCTATCGTGTAATGATGTTCGTTTTGCGTTTTATTTAACATTGCTACAAAAGTGCGAGGTTTGGCTTGCAACAAAACCTGGTTCAACTGACCATTTTTTCTTAGAATGTCCTGTACCAAATCAGATAATTGGCAGTTGTTATCGTTTAGTTCGTTTTTGTGTGTGTTACATTGCTGTTTGATTTTTTTATGCACTTCAGTGCTTCTGTTGTATCGTTTTTTTTTCTCTTATAGTTGATGTGTTTCCCTCGGTTTTAGTTTGTAACCCGGATTTGTTTTCTCTCAATCGATTGATGACTTTCGGACAGCGGTATACCACTGTTGCGTTTATTCATCAAACAAAGCATGCAATTATGTAATAATTTAATTTGTGTAACATACGAATTATTTTGTTTATTATAGATAGAAATGAAAACTCTTGACACACAAAACAAAATGTCAATATTTTTTTACAATTATTACATGGGAATAAAACATAAAACAATGTCAAACTGCTTGTTTTTCAATGAGAGGCAGATTTGTGTTAGTAGCACTCACTCATTGAACAAATTTAGAGATTGTCTGAAAAGCTCTTAGTTTGAGGTATTTACATTCAATTCTTTCCTTTTTGAAAGAGTTGTGGTTCAATACCAAATCTTTAAATGTGATTTACAAAGGTAGAAAACGAGTTTTGCTTTTCTTCCCGTGTTCCTGTCCGTCATTTCGCTCAAACATACAGAGAAATCTTTATCTTGGATGGATTTGTCTTTATTCTTAGTTTTGTTGAATATCCCTTTAACTGTTTTGGTTTTGTACATAATCGCTTTCAAATATGTGGCTTTGCGCGTTCCTGGTGAACGTAAATCCACATAAGATTCAAACGCATGAACTTAATGATTTTATTTCATTTTTTTTTGTGTGGAAATATTGGAACTCTTGTTTTAAGTCTTTTCTAAGGCCTCTATATTAGAAAGTATCACTATGTTAGCTACTAAATCTATAAAATGTAAACACTCTGAAATATAGTTCCCTATAACTCTCATTTCTGTGTACATATGCACCTATAAACATTTTGGGTTATATCTTTAGAGCAGTTCATTTAAGTAAGTATGTCTTTAGTTTTGTCAACTGCATGGATAGTTATACAATTTTAATTTGGTAAGAGTAATGATACACTGTCGTCAACTACTGTTTGATACATGCTCACTTCAGGTGTAACTATTTCAAACTGGTTGAAGATATCCCGCTTATATTAAGTTCGTTGAACTTTTTCGAAGAAACATTTAATAACAAATTATTGATATTTGAGACCAAATAAACTCATCATAATAAATAGGATTGACATTTTCTACATGCGCCAGACGCATGTTTCGTCTACAAAAGAATCATCAGTGACGTTCGAATAAAAAAAGGTTAAAAAGGCCAAATAAAGTGCAAGTTTGAAGAGCATTGAGGACCTACAACAACTAAGAACTTTCTGACGAAAATAGTTACACATTTAAACCATATCAAGGCAAACAACATGGGCTCGTGAATCTGTATTGTAATAACCAGAGCTGTTGTACATTTACAAGAGTTAACTATAAAGTCAAGGTTAACTAAAAACGTTAAGTTGAGTTGTATTTACAAGGACATACAATACTAGTACCTAGTCATCTATGATGTATGAAACATGTTAAATGAGGATTTTGCTGACAATTAGCCTGAATAAATAAATGAGTTATATAACTCAGACCAACGGATTCCAACAAATGCGAGAAAAATATTATCCATTGCATGTCATGAAACAGTTACATTACCAAATTAGAATTGAAGCATCATGACCAGCATGCTCGGGTGACATTTATTTGTTCAGAAAAAAATAAAACTTATATACATTAAAGCTAAACAATACAAATCAATAAAAGCAATGGTTATAACATTATATTATGTGAACAGAAACACATTTCCTATCAATTAAAGGGACAAAAATAAAAAATAAAGTAATTTGAAGAAAAATTAGAATTAAACAAGTACAAACTTCTAAACAAACACTACACTTTTAATTTTAAGTTTTGAGTAGTTTTATGATGCACAAATCTAGGATGAAATATATTCTTTTTAAATTGTTTTAAATGTTTTACCTTGTACATCTTTAATATTACTTGATTGCACATTTATATTATAACAAGTGAGACAAAGACGAACAAAACAGGAACACTGATAAAGACCATTCTCTGTCTTTAGGCAATAGCCTGAGCTACTTTCTCTCGCTGTGTGATGGTGAACTTCTCATAGCATGTTATAACTCGGTTTCTCTGCTCTAGTTGTTTGAGCTCAAAATGTTCGGCTACTGTAGTTAACTGTGGGTTGTATAGACATCCTGCCATTAGTGATTCCGATCCTTCATCACCTACGTATATCACAAACACATCAGCTGAAATATAAATTCAGTTGAATTATGAAAATATGATTAAAGAAGATTTTGGGTATATGTCGATGAGCAGTAGATTAATAACGATATGGGAGTGCACTGAATCAAGGTAGTTTTCTCTTACGATTTAAATTTACAATATCCTTTAACCAAATGCGTGTCAATTACAATTCGATTAACCTACAGTCATTGTTTCCTGATGTTTTTTTTATGGTACAAAAATGACACAATGGGTGTTTCCTTATATAAATAGTAGTTCTATATTTTCAAATGCGATTGTTATCACCAAAGAAGTTGTTCTTATAGCACAGACTTGCAAAAATGGATACATCTGGTAAACAGTAAAAGATCCCGACAAAACATAGTTTAAATCAAGTCCAAGAATAAAACTAACCGCAACGATCTACAAAAGAGGGACGAAAGATACCAAAGGGACAGTCCAACTCATAAATCGAAAATGAACTGACAACGCCATGGCAAAAAAATGAAAAAGACAAACTGACAAATAATAGTACACATGACACAACATAAATAAAGTTTTGTTTTCAACCGACCCTCATTGTCAATTTCTAGATGTAAGTCAATAAAATGAGGCAGACTTAACTGTTTCTGTAGTATTCTTTATCTCTAGTTCGATGGGATATAAAAAGCGTTCAACATAGCCACCAAGTTTTGAATTATTTAGTGAAAGAACATTATCTATATAGCGGAAAGAAAGAAGTTCCTGTATGAAGTCAGCCTCATCATAATAAAGAAACAAGCTTAAGTCGACAAGAACAGGGGCACAATTGGTTCCCATTGGAATACTGACAGTCTGTTGAAAAACACGTCCTTCAAACGTAACAAATATGTTGTTAATAAGGAAATCAAGCATCTTGATAATGTCAGTTGCAGAGATATTTTTAATTAAATCAGAGTGATTCTTTACAAAGTAGGATTTATCCCTCCCCAAGACAATATAATTGTATCTATGTTCGCCATTCTTTGTTGTGAAACAAAGAAAACACCAACACTTTCAATTTGTCTTTTAGTTTGGAATGGGGAATAATTAGAATAGGCAGTTTTACAATAACGTTGAAGCCCGGCTTTGATTGCTGATAAAAAAGATGTTAATAATTTAGAAAGAGGTTTCGTGAAGTACTTGGAAGATTGATTGATTGTTGGTTGCTTAACGTCTAGTGGCTGTACTTGGAAGACCCAGCAACATTTCGTTGTGTGTAAGGACACTCATGTAGTTTAGGTATCCAATACAGGGATGGAAGATCCAGTTCTTCATCTTTGGTTGAAATTCCAAAGGAACATAGAACAGAACAAATATGAGAGAAACCATAAAACGACTACCACTAAAGTACAAGGCTCATGAATTGAGGAAGGCAGAACTAGATTGTTAGGGTGCTAAGTGCTCCACCAGACATATGACTAGCGAACGTTGTGGTATGAAAGATTAACATAAGAACATCTTTTTAGACCAGGTTGAAAAGGAAACTGAACGTTTTCAGTTGCCGTTCTTTACACAGAAAGCCTTACATCATGAATATTACTCGAAATGCATCGACATAGAAAATACAAACGTTCAGTTGATACACGAATGGGGTTGAAGTCAGATGTTGGATGAAGATATTCCCGATGTTTCGAATTCTGATTCAAAATCCAATATTTGAAAATGAGTCTACTGGACAATGGAGTGAACGTACTAGAACAGCATATAACCAATTTAGAAATAATGAGTTAAAGAACATCGACTGATCGAGCAAATTATAAGAAGAAACACGTGATGTGTCGAGTAATCCTAAAAGTTCGAGAAGTCAAGTTTACATGAAATGTCAAGAAAAGCGGATGACTCTATGCCTTGGCTGTATTTGGCGAAACTTTTAGTAGTTTTGATGTTCGTTGCTCTACAACTTCGTACTTTATTTGGCCTGTTTTACTTTTTTGGAATCGAGCGTCACTGATGAGTCTTTTGTAGACGAGGCGTGCGTCTGGCGTAAATACAATTTGAATCCTGTTATCTATGATGCGTTTATTTGCAACCACTGTGTCGATGCCACTGCTGCTGATGTTTTGATTCCCAGTAGGTATCAAAACGTCAGCACTACTCTGATTACATGAATCATCATTGATATGGTCATATTAGACATGTTCACCATAAGCCGTAACCGAAACTGAATCCGAAACCGAAACCGATACCGAAACCAAAAAAAAAGGAGTGAGGTAAATAATAAATGTTTATAATGTTAAACTAACTCATCCCTTTAACTCCATTATATTGTTTTAAATTTGAATACACTAGATGGAGTATTACTTCAATTCAACAATTTACATGCATCTATCTCACAGAGGAAAAAAAACTTCCTTTAGAAGCTAATTCTTTACCCTTCGAAGTCATTTGAACGCTTTGCTCCCGTTATCAAATTCATGTTGAAATATAAATTCAACCTGGTGAATTCGATATCTAACTTTGTTGAAAGATCTTTGTGACTGTTCGTGTCAAAACAAATTGTTTGATTCTGTAACAAGTGTCGGATATATTCCATTAAATGTTATTAAAGCTATATTGAAAATGTATAAAATATGATGTGCAGTATAAATGCTTATATTTATTTTTATAATATATATTCGATTTTCAAAATAATATTGAGACAAAGATAACAATATATATTGGTTTCACAGAAAAATAATGTTTAATTGATGCTGTTAGCCTCACGAGAACGAACAACATATATAAATGATGTTTATATTTTAATAGTTTCCCAATTCATTTGGACCCCGATTATTACCTAATGAAAGTTTAAACCCATATCAAGAAAATGACATTTACCAGTAATGTATAAGACATGAAATCAATTTCTTCAGGATTACCGGTAAAACAGTATATAGTTTATAATTATATTTGATACGCATGCGAGGGCTAAACAGAATAAGACCGAGGAATAAAGAAGCGATTCTTAAAAGCTGACACTTTCAAACTATCTATGAAATTTGGCAAATTCTTGATCAAGCTTTCCGATCAACGATAACATGGCTTCAGCTAAAGAATGGGAATCTATATAGCTATGAAAGGTGATTGGCCAGAATTTGATGACGCAGTTGGATCTATTGATGACCCCCCCCCCCCCCTTTATAGAACAAATCGTCCAACCAAAAGCTTGGCGTTGTTTTATACTGGAAATCGTCATATACACTGTATTCATACACAAGTCATGATAGACACAGAAAGAAACTAGAGGCTCTCAAGAGCCTGTGTCGCTCACCTTGGTCTATGTGAATATTAAACAATGGACACAGATAAATTCATGACATAATTGTGTTTTGGTGATGGAGATGTGTTTGTAGATCTTACTTTACTGAACATTCTTCTTGCTACAATTATCTCTATCTATAATGAACTTGGCCCAGTAATTACAGTGGAAAATATTTTCTAAAAATTTACAAAAATTTATAAAAAATGCTAACAATTAACTATAAAGGGCAATAACTCCTTACGGGTCACATTTTTTAAACTAGATACCCTAATGATGATTGTGGCCAAGTTTGGTTTAATTTGGCCCAGTAGTTTCAGAGGAGAAGATTTTTGTAAAAGATTTCTAAGATTTACGAAAAAATGGTTGAAATTTGACTATAAAGGGCAATAACTCCTAAAGGGATCAACTGACCATTTCGTTCGTGTTGACGTATTTGTTAATCTTACTTTGCTGAACATTATTGCTGTTTACAGTTTATCTCTATTTATAATACCCCTATGTTCTATTTTCAGCCATGGCGGCCATCTTGGTTGGTTGGACGGGTCACGCCACACATTTTTTTAAACTACATACCCCAAAGATGATTGTGGCCAAGTTTGGATTATTTGGTCCAGTAGTTTAAGAGGAGAAGATTTTTGTAAAAGATTTCTAAGAATTACGAAAAATGGTTAAAAATTGACTATAAAGGTCAATAACTCCTAAAGAGGTCAACTGACCATTTTGGTCATGTTGACTTATTTGTAAATTTAACTTTGCTGAACATTATTGCTGTTTACAGTTTATCGATATCTATAATAATATTCAAGATAATAACCAAAAACAGCAAAAATTCCCTACAATTACCAATTCAGGGGCAGCAACCCAACAACGGGTTGTCGAATTCATCTGAAAATTTGAGGGCAGAAAGATCTTGACCTGAGAAACAATTTTACCCCATGTCAGATTTGCTCTAAATGCTTTGGTTTTTGAGTTATAAGCCAAAAACTGCATTTTACCCCTATGTTCTATTTTCAGCCATGGCGGCCATCTTGGTTGGTTGGACGGGTCACGCCACACATTTTTTTAAACTACATACCCCAAAGATGATTGTGGCCAAGTTTGGATTATTTGGTCCAGTAGTTTAAGAGGAGAAGATTTTTGTAAAGGATTTCTAAGATTTACGAAAAATGGTTAAAAATTGACTATAAAGGTCAATAACTCCTAAAGGGGTCAACTGACCATTTTGGTCATGTTGACTTATTTGTAAATTTAACTTTGCTGAACATTATTGCTGTTTACAGTTTATCGATATCTATAATAATATTCAAGATAATAACCAAAAACAGCAAAAATTCCCTACAATTACCAATTCAGGGGCAGCAACCCAACAACAGGTTGTCGGATTCATCTGAAAACTTGAGGGCAGAAAGATCTTGACCTGATAAACAATTTTACCCCATGTCAGATTTGCTCTAAATGCTTTGGTTTTTGAGTTATAAGCCAAAAACTGCATTTTACCCCTTTGTTCTATTGTTAGCCATGATGGCCATCTTGGTTGGTTGGCCGGGTCACGCCACACATTTTTTTAAACTAGATACCCCAAAGATGATTGTGGCCAAGTTTGGATTAATTTGGCCCAGTAGTTTCAGAGGAGAAGATTTTTGTAAAAGTTAACGACGACGGACGACGGACGCCAAGTGATGGGAAAAGCATGTGAGCTAAAAAAAAAGGTACATCAAAACTGTTTTCCTAGGTCCAAACAATGACACCGATGACTAACAGATTGAAGGATGTGAACGGTTCATACGATATATTTTGTTACTTATTTAGCTATACCATTTATCCATCTGAACATCCAAATGCAACACCATATACTATTAGGCAGCTACGCAATCAAAATGCAATTATTCACGATCAACGCAAATGTGCAAATGAAAAGATTCGTACAAGAAGAGTTTATGTAGAAAGACGAATGATAGTTTATACATATATGTTCTCTTTATAGAATTAGTCGGAACGATATTGCACTTATTGTAGATCTATGTGGAGCTCTTTCCCCACGACGAAACCTGCTACGTGATTAATATACATCATAAATATATTGTATCAACATCTTAAAATGTCAGTTTATATTTAATCTATGAGTTTGACTCTTCCTCTGGTATCTTTCGCCCTTATTTTATATATATTTGAATTAGTGTATTTGATAATGGTTGTTTTTAACTTAATCTTTTGATAGATTTCTGTGAATTAATGAATTGAAGTAATACTCTAGCTAGTGTATTCAATTTTCATACACTAAAATGGAGTAAAGGATTGAGTTAATTAACATTACAAACATTTACCATTTACCTCACTACTATTTTTGGTTTCTATATCGGTTTCGGTTTCGGATTTGGTTTCGATATCGGCTTATGGTGAGTATGTCTATTTGTAGATTGACTATTTACCGGGATTTGAATATTTATAATTCTTATGCTTTTTACCTCGGGATTGGATGGCCGTGGCTGTATTTGGCGACACTTTTCGGAGTTTTGGTCTTCGGTGCTCTTCAACTTCGTACTTTATTTGGCCTTTTTACATTTTTGGAATTCAGCGTCACTGGTGAGTCTTTGTAGACGGGGCGCGAGACTGGCGTAAATACAAAATTTGAATCCTGGTATCTATGATGAGTTTATTTACCGACACACTGTATAACTCAATTCTAACATAACTACCATATTTTGCATCTAAAAACTTCACAAGTTTATGGTAGAATCCTTTATTTCTGGAGCTTAATGCAGTAGTTGTCATTAATTTTCTGAATGTTTTTTATTTGATGGCGACCAATATGTCCCGTCTGTCTTATATACCTATATGGAGCTATTTTCTTTCAGAACGACAGGTCATTCTTTTTCAGAATCAACCCGGACGATACCAAGTTTCAATTAAATATGTTCAAAGGCATAAAATAATGACCTGTGTGAGGTCATTATTTTCCTTGATAAAAATGCAATTTATAATTTACTTCAAAATTTTATTCGTCTGATAGTTTTTTGTTGCCGATTTGGAAATGTATTTTTTAAAGTTCAATCGATGATAGATGTATTTTAATTTTAGAAACAAATAACATGAAGTTTTGTTACTTGTTAATTTATCGATACAATAAAGAAAAACCTTAAAATATGCATTATCTATAACATAACTGCATTCCGGTCCCATTTCACGACGATGCCAATTTAAGAGCGGAATATGCCTACCCTAAGGGCACACAGGAGATCAGGCTATTTAAAGTGAGGCCCGTTTAGCACTGTCTTTAGATTTCAATGTTGTAATTTGTGTACTTTTGTTTCTCTGTTGAGCATTTTCTTCTTTTATTCATGACGTTGTCAGTTTATTTTTTTGACTAATTAGTTCGTATGTACCTTTGTTTTGGGGTCAAAAAGAAAAATCTTACTGTACAAAATTAATCCTTGATTCTTCAAAGTTCAGTTTAGCCATAATTAAAAGGAGTATATAACAGCAATAGAGAGACATAAACACTAGAATAAAACTGTTAAGATTTCAGGCGGAATTTATACTGTTGAGATAGTGTTAAGACATATTTAAGACTCAGGAATGGGTCAAGACATATTCAGACATTATTTAGAATGTCAAGAATATGTCAAGACTGATCGAGACAAATTTAAGACAGTCAAGAATTGATCGAGACTGATCCATACTCTTATAAGATAATACAGGAAGTGTCGAGAAATATTTAGACAATGTTCATACTGTCAAGACACTGGTCAACAAAATCAAGAACCTTATTAGACAAATTCATACCATATCAAGATTTGTTTTTAAATTATTCAGACAAATTAAGAATGTCGAGCAAAAATACATTCAAATTCAGACAAAAACTGGTCTTTTCAGACTTTTTGACTTTTGTAGTGCAAGCTTCAGTAACCATGTAACCTCAAGTTTCCAAAATATTTTACAGAAGCACCAAATTTAAAACATGAGGGCTCTTTAAACTACCCAAGATATATGTTTATGACCTAGAAATGTTTTACTGCAATGAGATGAAAGAATTAGGTACCTTCAACTGTCAAATTCAAGGGAATATTGTTTTAGACCTTGTTTCGTATGTAACAGGATGTGACGTACTATGATTTGGTGGTATTACACCTAAAATGTCTTTGCAAAACTTCATATTTTAATTCTCTCTAACTGACATACGCATCAAAATGTCGGACAGTATATCTATTATACGATATATGATGGTACGCCCTAATGAACATTCTATCACGATAAAACCTACCTCCCATTTTACGGCAGGCCTGTACGGTTAATAATTTAATATCTTCTTCATCTTCACCTGGGGTCTCTAAAATAACATCTTTCTGGTTGTGGTCAACAAACACCAATATAACTTTACAGTGAGGTATTTTCAACACACTTTTATCGTTGGTGACCACGAAATCTGCTTCGTCCATTTTTTTAATCCTCAGTCGACCCTCAACACTTGGTCTGGTGATTCTTCTATGTTTATTGTGTGTTTCTTGACTGAAACTTATAACACAGAACTTGTTTTCCAGTTCTTCTGGTTGTCTTCTCTTTATTTGTTCAACAATACTTAGGGACTCCTGAAAATGATATTTTTGACTATTATGGCTCTTAGCTTGAAAAGTCTAGCTTCTGATTTGATACCATAAGAATGGGTCGTAATGGGGGTACCTTCGAATAAGGATAAAAATTATTTGCAAAATGAAGTTAACGTTAATTTTGGTGAATGACGATAAAATATACACTTTCTTTTCTTTTTTCGTGTTAGACGAATGATGTTATTTTTTTCCGAACATACTGGTAACGATAATCATTTGACACTGAAATTAAAGGGTTAAAGTTATAATTCCCTTATAATCAGAATCAGGGCCAAATGATAGATCGGACAAAGTTTAATCACAATTGGCCCAGTGGTTTTACAATAGAAAGTTATATATAATTTTTGCATTAAAAAGACAAAACATGCAGGCCTATTGAAATAAAAGACTGTTGGCAGGAGAGGCAAAATGATATACAAAAATGAACATTTTAGTAAGACGTCAATTACCACTGAACTAGTACACCTGTTTGTTTAGGGGCCAGCTGAAGCACGCCTTACGGTTGCAGGATTTTCGAGCTATATTGATCAATACCTTTTGGTGGTCTTCGGCGGTTTTCTACTCTTTGGTCGGGTTGTTGTCACTTTGAAACATTACATTCTCAATTTTAACCTTGCATAATACGCATATCTGATCCATCCCCATCCACATTCAATCATTCAAATATGAAATACATTGTGACATATATCAATTCTCTTGGTACAGCAAGGCCAGCTGCATTTGGCTTACATTCGTCTGTTATCATTTTTGCACAATTCAGCGGATGTTATTCTTCTCATGGGCGCATCCAGAACTTTTCATAGGGGACCTAAATGAACCAATTCCAGTCATGCTTCAGTGATTCTCTGTATGATCAACCAAAAATCCCCCCCCCCCGAAATTTACCTTTGCTTCTTATTAGAAAAAAATAAAGTGTACTTACATACTGCAAAGATGGCTTATCCTTGTTTTCTGTTAGATATCTTATTTTCTTTTCAATATCATCAATTTTGTGCTTTCTGCTATATAACAGACCCCCACATATTGACAAAACAGTGATAACAAAAGCAACAGTTGTTCTCTGTACCAGTACCCATTTGTCTTCTATATCTAAAACAAAGTGTACCCATAAATCAAAATTCACATTTGTATGAACTATCATGAAAGACGTTATACTACTAATTTTAACATACTGCAAGGGTTGTTTATCCTTGTTTTCTGTCTATTCCATGTCCTTCTGTTATAAAACTGATTACCCTGTACGGTGAAAACAACCAGAACAAAAACAACAGTCATTTTCTGTACCAGTAACAATTTTTCTCCGATATTTAATAAAAAAGATACGATGTAAATAATTTCGAATTAAATCTTCTGCATTGTTAAACAGACACAACATTATAACTTATTCATATATTTGTTTTGAAACTTCTCTTTCACCGGGTTGAAGGCAAATAAAGGTAACAGTATCCCGTTTTTCAAAAGTCAATAATTGATTCAGAGAAAGCAAATCCGGGTAACAAACTGAATCCGAAGGAAACATATCAACTATTAATGTAAGAGGAAAACAACGAAACAACAGAAACACTGAGGTGCAAAAAACATCGACAATGCGACATACATAGAAACGAACTATTAGATGAAAACTACTATATTCTTGACTTGGTACAGGACAATTAAAGAAAATTGGTGGGTTAAACCTTGTATGTGGCTAGCCGAACCTCGGGCTTTATGACAATGTTAAATATCCGCTAACTTGACAACATTACATGACAGGAACACAGTACAAATAAATGCAAAAAAAAATCAGGACAGAGAAATACAAAAGTAAATAATATAATAGTACATTTCGACATGTTAACCACAGAATTACAAACAATACCATAAATAATTACGGACAGTACACAAAACCAGCATAATATAATTACGAACTATGCAAAATCCTCCTCTCAAATGAATAGTAAATTAGGTGAATTCAAACATACATGCGACTTAGAATTACGGTACTTACCTGTACTCAGAATTTCTGTAGTTTTGTTTAACATGTGTAATCTGTCGGGTATTTTTGTGATCTCTTCACCATGGGTTTTTACTTCTTTTATTACAGAACCGACTGATTGATCTGTTTTATCTAATTTCACTCCTATTTTCAATATTTCTTTATGTTGTACAGTTTCCACTAATACCTTTAAGTTGGCTGACATCATACATTCTGTACTTAAGCGAGCATCAATGGTAGAAACATTCTGATAAATTGTTTTCACATCTTTTTTAATCATTTTATAAAAACTGTTTACGTTTGCATCATTATCAAAAACATAATTTTGAGTAAAGTTTTTTAACTGAATCAATTCTTTATAGTTATCGTGCATCTTTTGACTAAACCTGTTGTTTTCTTGTTGTAAAAATGATGAATCTTTGTTAAATTTTTTCATCTGCATATTCACATTTCTAAGTCTTTCAGTATTGCCATTGAGATCATCTTTTAAAGTGAGACATTGTTCAATAGATATTTTTACTGTATTCATTTCTTCTTTAATTGTCCCAATAATAATATCTTGATCTGTTATCACAGTTTCTAGCTTTTTAACCACGCTATCTAACTCAGACTTTTTCTTGCTCAACACTTCTTTCATTTTTGTTTCAAAATCAATTCCTATTGATCCAACCGACAGAATAAGTTCACTTATTTTTTTACTGGCAACTGTCATTCTTTCTTCATTTCTTTTAATTCTTTTTATCGATACTGTACAACTTTCTGTCTTCCTTACAAGATTAGAAATTTTTACATTGGATTCTGTCTCTAACTGATTTACTTTTGCAAGCAAACTTTGAGTTCTGGACTGTAAAGTTGCAACTTTTGTATACAATGATAAATTGAAAATAAGGATCCCCAATATTCTGAAATGAAACAAATGATTGTGTAAGTATGCTTGCAGGAAAAAAATTAAATCACAAAAATACTGAAATTCGAAAAAAATTCAAAACGGACATAAAAAAGTCCCTAATCAAATGGCAAACTCAAAAGCCCAATCACATCACACTAATGGATAACAACTATCAGATTTCTCACTTGGTACAGGCATTTTCTTATGTAGAAAAATGTGGATTGAACCTTGTTTTATACCTAGCTAAAGCTCCCACTTGTATGATAGTCACCATACTCGCGTTTTATTTAAACCACTACAAAGGAAAACCCTTGTTAAAACAAAATATCAAAAGTTTGCTTCCGTTCTAAATCTCAACATTGTGTTACATTTTGGTGGTGTGTTTCTATTGTGTCATAGTTCTCCTCTTATAATTGATGTGTTTTCCTCAGTTTTAGTTTGTAACCCAGATTTGGTTTTTTTTTTCTCAATCGATTGATGAATTTCGAACAGCGGTATACTACTGTTTCCTTTATTTTCGAATGAAATCTGAAGAACATCTTTTTTTTCACAGATATCTTTCACTAATAGTTGTCACCCTTATTTTTAACTTCCTTATGCAAATTATATGTTTTTTGATTAACAATCTGTACGAAATAATAAAACAAAAATATATATACCCCAACAACAGAATTATTAATAAAGACAGTTGTCTGTAAACATAATGATTCTCTGAGGTCATTCTTGAATAGTGGCTTGACTGATCGGTTTGCCTCTGTGTCAGCTAATTTTGTGTCCTCTGTTTTATCTTCTCCGCAAACTGTTGTGCACGGGTTCTGCTATTTTTGGAGTATTTCTAAAATAAAAGACATACTATCATTCGCAAAACAGTCGTAAAGAACGTGCAATGTTCTTTGATTTTTCCATATCGAACTCACAGATAATAACTGAAGACCTTGAGATGACTTCCTAAACAAAGAACAGATCTGCATTTTAAAGGTATTCTTCCTTTACTAAGCAGAGTTCAGAACGACTGACAAACAAAAGTTACCCAAAAGTGTATATTCCTAAATATATTTAAAAAAAATACACAGTTAAAATATTTTGTATTTATCATAGTGTGCATAAAACATTGCTGATAAAAGTTAAAGAAATGTATATTGATATTTACAGAATAACTGTCTAAATACAGCATGTCATACAATGTAGAAGACAGCTGACCAGCTGAGATCATTACCTGTGTTCGATGGTAGCTTAATCTTTAGTGTTCTACGTGGTGAGTTGTAAACTAGCAGTTTTCTTTTAATCTTTTTCAATCTTTTTACCATTAGGGTTTTTTTTTCGTTTTTTTTTTTACTTATGATTTTGAATAATACTTTGGTATCCTGGCATCTTTTACTATAAACCATAGTCATAATGCCTAAAATGGGAGCCACTTTAAAAACGTTAAAAAAGATATCTAAGAATGTTCAGTACTATTACAATTTGAAGATTAGATAAAATATCTTTCATTTTAAGTTTAAAAGGGGGTATGACAATCATGAATAGACACATATATTCTATATTGTAAGACTCACCCGCAAATTTAGAACTAATTAACATTTAATTTGTTAAAAAATATTGTATATTTTTAAGGTTCAAAATGTGAAATTCTTCAAGTAGCTTAAAAGTGATTAAAACTCACGAATGTCGCCAGCTGTTATCTTACATGTTTGTTATGTCGTGTTTAATGGTTTTTATCATTAAATGATATCGTGTAAATTGTAGACCTTTAAGTGTCTTTAGTTAAAGGTTATATCTTGACCTCTTGAGGTCATTCATTTAATGATTTTAATATTTTTGGTTAAGATGGGATCGACATATATGCGTTATGAAATGTATTCTTTTGTTTTAGGAATGACTGCAATACTAATATTGCTTATATCTGCGAAGAAATAACATCATACACGTAGTGCACACTGTATAATCCGCACAATGTGTCATTTAAAAGAAGAGTGCACTATATTTGTTAGGTTATTTAAAGCATTACTTGTTGGGTTCGTGTTGCTAAGTCTTCAGTTTTCTATGTTTTGTCTTATGTACTATTGTCTGTTTGTCTTTTTTCTTTTTGTATTTGATTGCATGTGCATATTAAATTTATTTCAAGAAAACACAATGCAAAAGACATTCAAACTATTATTTTTAACTAATAATTCTTACATCATTTGCATATCTATAAATACTTGAATTGGATTGGTCAATTCGAATTTTGCTGTTGGTTTACACTTCGATAAACCATGTTTCCGAAACTACTTTCGTAATCTATTCATGCGCGATACACATTCTTGCGGGGATACTGGGATTTTCAGCAAATTGCGATTATAAAACAATTGCTTAACAGTTGTTTCTATTCTAATGCATATATAACCCAAAAAAAAGAAATAAAACAAATGCACTAAAGCTTCAAAAATGTATGAAAATAAAATTTACATAAAATTCCGCGAAATGTCATGGAGGATTTGCCGAATTTACGTCTTGGCATAACACGACGTCATACGGGGGGAAAGATTATTTCGTTACGTTGACGCTTCAAATTCGGCTAATATTTAATTAAAATGAAGTTTTTGAGGGAGGTGCTATATTTCATTTTTGATTCTGATGCATTAATCGGACATTTATTGATTTTATAAAGTTAAGATGGCGGCGTACTCCTTAGTTGCGACAGGTCATTGTGCTTTGATGGCAAATATAGCAGCCATACAACAAATAATGTAAATTAATAATCGCGTATGTTTGGCTGAAGAACTAGAAGGATTAAACACATTTTTTCTAGATGTTATTGATGTGTAAACCGGGTCTCTTACTCCCCGGTTTACACATCAATAACCTCTAGAAAAAATGTGTTTAATCCTATATTACATTGGTTGCAATGACTTACCGTGATTTCCCAGTGTAATAAAAACTGATAATTTCACATGTGAAATTAACTCTGTCCTTTTATTCCTCAGATATCATACAACAATAGGCCTTGCAAAGACGTTGTCGATAACGTCGAATCAACGCAAATTGTGAATGCGTAGAAAACGATATAGGTCATTAAATTTTCTACTGTAATTCTATTTAAAAGCCCATTGTCAATGTTATAAAAAGGAAAATTATTCAAAGAATTCAAATTTCAAAAAATATTCAACTCGTAACCGAACATCAATGCTAATTAACAGATGCTCAGCGCATTTGAATTCTTTTATAGTTACTTCTTATTCAAGAACAGTAATTATTCATTGAAAGGATTGATCAATTGACATTACAGATTATTTAGAAAAAGTATGATACCTTTTACTGCTCGTGGTCGTCCCTGTATTTGTGATTGTTTCTTGTCAACTAATATTTGTCTGTTTGTCTTTTTTTCATTTTTAGCAATTGTGTTGTCAGTTTATTTTCGATTTATGAGTTTGTCTGTTCCCCTGGAATCTTCCGCCCCTCTTTTGGTCTTTGGAGGATATATGTCTCATTGGAAGTAATATCACATTTCCTTTTTTTATATTAAGAAACCAAGGTTTTAAGCTTCTCAGACAAAGTTTACGGCCCTTTTCATTCGGTATGTTTTACATGCTCTGTTCGAATGCTTACAAGATATACGAAGATCTGGTAAGAGCGCCAATAAGACAACTCTCCATCCAAGTAAAACATTATAAAAGTAAACAATTATAAGTCAAGTTTCGGCTTTCAACATGGTACCTTGGCACACACCGAACAGCAAGCTATAAAGGGCTCCATATCTGACATAACTAGTTTTAAGCATTCCTTATGGATGTTAATCAAGAAATGCGCTTCAGGGATTTAATTATGCAAATCACAAGAAGGACATACTTGCCTCATACCTTAGATATGAAAGACCAAATTTAAGAATTTTTTTTAGGTATGAAAATATACATTTTTTTCATGTCTTCTGATCTTTTTTCATGGTTATCTCGGAAAACGAGTTGAAACATTTGAGCACACATCAGCCTGATTGACTCAGCAGTATTTGGTATAAAAAGAAGATGTGGTATGACTGTCAATGAGACAACTCTTTACAGCAAACCAAATGACACAGAAATTAACAATATAGGTTAAGTTCATTTCCTGTATTATACAAATACAGATACAGAGGTGAACAAACCATTTTACAATAAGTAACGAATATGTTACCAATGCGACTCCAAACTATTCAAATTGATCATTTTTCTTTATACCGGTTCATTCGTGAGATTCATAACAAACAAATAAAAAGTGAAAGACCAAGGACTTTTTGTCTTTTGGTATTTACTTGCTTTTATTGTTATCTCGGAAAAAAATGTCATACAACAATAGGCCTTGCAAAGACGTTGTCAATAACGTCGAATCAACGAAATTGTGAATGCGTAGAAAACGATATAGTTCATTAAATCTCGGAAAAAAATGTTATATTCGTCATGACGCGCGTCTGGCGTATCAAATTATAAGCCTGGTACCTTTTATAACTATTTGAACCAAGTTTGATTTAGAGTGGAATATTTTCTTTTACCAAATTTAAATACAGATAAAAAATATGAAATGCCACCCTCATTTGAAGTAAAGGAGAGACAATCCAGTCTATTATAACAGCAAAGGTTATTGAATAGCAAAACAAGGAAGAAAGGAAGGTTTATAAGGATACAATACGGGGAAATAATTTTGGAAAAACGAGAAGAAAAAATATGTGAATATGTAAATCATGAAATCTAACTTATAACCACATTCGTTACCCACGTCCCTCTCTGGAACAAAACACTCATGGATCTCCTCCCGTGAACAATCAGTTATCTGTTATATATCTATAAAACAGTTCCTTGCTTTTAAGTCTCAAGAAAAAAATAAAACGTTCATAGAGGTCATTATTATTTAAACTGATTAAGCAGAGACGCACTGACTTGAAACAAATATTACAACATTCCACACCACACTAAATTATTTCTTCTAACCTTTTACCGGTGTATTCAAATTTGTATTTGTTTGTCATTGTTTGCACCATATGTAAAAATTTTAAACCGCGAGTTAACCATGAAATACATGTCTTACCTGATTTTGATGTGTTTACATACTTATGATCTGGAATTAATCTTTATCATTAAAGTCGAATCTTAAACAGTTATTAAGTTAAACAATGCATACACGCTACTTGAAGATTTCAGGGATTTCCACAGATTTTTATTGTTACCTTCATTTTTTCCTTTCCTTCGGTTTAAGAGATTTAAACATCGGGTTATAACAATTACCCAACTGTAATAGATATTTGTAATGTGCTTATTCAAAAGATTTTACATCCGCTTAGATACAGGGGTATCGATATTGAATTTGTTATAGTTTGCACAAATATTTTTTTCTATTTTTATACCACAGACAAAACCTAACTATTCTGATACATCCCTTCATTTCATATCCTTTAAAAAATCTGGTATATAATCTTTCTGTGCTGAAAGTTATAAAGGAAATGATACTTTATGTTATATACTATCTTTCGAAGGAAACATGTCTATGGAAAGTCCTAGACTAAGCACCTACAATCTGCGTTAGTGCCAAATCTTACTTTGAAGATTTACTGGGTTTCTATAAAAATCAAATTTAAATATGTATTTTTGAAAGTATAGCATGTATATCTTTTGTTAAAAAAATGTTTAAATTAAATGAAAATCTGTGTATTTGCATGTTGTTGGGTTTTTTTTCTTCTTCCATTTTTTATTGTTTTTATACACATGGTTGTTTGTTTTGTCTTGTTTACATTTACCAAAAAGATTTAATTTTGTTATTCACTACGCCAAAGATGACTCTTAACAGACGAAACGCGCGTCTGGCGCACCAAATGATACTTTTTATTGTTTTTGATAAATTCGTGTGACGCTCAGTTTGTTATTCTATTATGTTGTTTTTTTGTACTAACGTTAATTATTTATAGGTGTTCGTTGTTATTTTGTGGTTAACATGTGAAAATGTACTATTACAATATTTAGCAATGTATTTCTTTGTCATGAGTGTTCTTGTATTCAATTTGTATTGTATTCCTGTAATTTAATATTGTCATTTAGCGCGGGGTTTGGCTAGCCATAAAACCAAGTTCAACACACCATTTATTTTTAAATTTCCTGCACTAAGTCAGGAACATGATAGTTGTTATCGATAAGTTTGTTTCTATGTATGTTTAATTGGCGTTTGTTTTTGTTGCATCCATGCACATATCCTCTTATAGTTGATGTGTTTCCCTCTGTTTTAGTTTGTAACCCAAATTTGTTTTCTCTCAATCGATTCATGACTTTTGAACAGCGATATACTACTGTTGCCTTTATTTATATCTACTTTACCGATGACACTGCTGATGGACATTTCTTCCTCTAGACTATCATAGTTGACATGTACTCTAGTGTTCCTTGCAAAATCATCGAGACGTACTTTTTATATAATTTTGTTGTGTATATAAAATATTGAATGTTTGGAAACACTAATATTTTCTACACCTTTTCCCACATTGTTTTACACTTAGCTTGTAAAGCCCAACGTTTAAAAAATGTTCGATATTTTCGTGGTCTTTTTAGCCTTTAAAATGCCTTAATGCTAGAGCCACTTTTAGTTTTTATGCAGAAAAAACGTTCATTTGAATTAAATATTTAAAAGCCCTGCATCATAAATGAGTTTTTATTTTGAAAAATATTATTTCAATTTCTTCAATATTAAGACTCCTTTTATGTACAGATTCTTACATCTCCCAATCAAAATAATGTATACATGCACATTTGATAATATAGCCACATAAACTATGCGGCACTTGATTGTTATTTTATTTTGGTAGGGTTGTTGTCTGTTTGATACGTTTCCTGTTTCCATTCTCAATTTTAAATAGAGTTACCAGGTAATCAAAGTAAAATAGCACTAGCTACTCATTATATAAATCTTTAGAATATAGTCACTTTATGTATATAGTGTTGTCCGGTATGATACTGTTCTTCGAGTATATTCATGTTGATCTGATATTTTCACGAATATATGATGTTCATATTTTTTGGTAAGACGTGGTACACAAAAGTAACAAAGGAAATGCATGCATATAATATGTATATCCCTAGATTTAGACGTTGAAATTACCAATACTATTGCATAAATAAGATAAATTTTAAAATGAACTAATTTTTATATGACAAGGTTTTTGTCAAAAGCAGTCCAGGTTTTTCGAGTATTGTAAATGTTATATAGAGGGATAAAACAGAAGTTGTATGTGTTAAAATGTTGTCTTTAAAAGTATATTACGGTTTGAAAATACTAAACAAGTTCAAAGACATTAAACACGTTTGTTTATGCTGTAGTATCATATTGTATAAACATACATCTAGCTAATGTAGTGTAACGAAATAGGGGTCCCTTGAAATGGAACTTGTTTCCCTAAAATTGTGTGATGATGTTGTTGAAACCTTACCGTTAATTGACTGTTCCTATTATATATTTCTTGTGTAACTATGTTTGTTACTTTTTATTATTCTTGTCTATGCTTTTACAATCGTAACACTTCTGAATTGTTTACTTTAAATGACGTACAGCACAATGACGTCATAACCTATTTTTTGTTATAACGTCAGCTCTGGATTTGGTAATTTAGGTGAATGGTAAGCCAAAATGGTAAAAGGTAAACCAAATCGGTAGATTGGTTTACCTAAGTATAAATACGGCGGAGAAAACTGATAAGACTTCAGTACGACTTTACCCTGGGACAGTAAAACACGCTAATTCCAAGCGATTTAAATATACATGTACCGAAACCGATTACCAGCCGAAGTAGTAACCAGACTATTTCCATATAATGTGGGCTTGTTAGTTCCTTAACAAGTTGCATTTAGAGAATAACTTCTCGAGAGAAACATTATCATTTGACATTGAATTTGATTTACCATTTGCCGATTACCAGACTTTAGTTTGTAAACTTTCGGGGTATATTTATAATCCGCTATCCATTTTCTTTAATTCACGATATTCTAAGGTTTATAAAGTATTTATTTGTTAGACTAGAATAATGCTGAGAGATATACTATTTGTATGAATTGTTGATATTTAATGCATCTTAAAGTAAATATAAGTTGATTTTTATTTAACGAGTCTGTTATTCTTACAAAAACCTTAATGGAACCAAACTAAAATATACATGGATACCACAAAGTACCACAAAAACTTATACAGAACCATCCTCAGATCTACAAGAATATCACAGAGTACCACGCTACCAGAGTACCACGCTACCAAAGAAGGGTCGCTAGTTATAACTATAGTTCATATATATACTTATACATTGTTATAAAACACATTATTATAGCAACACACTAAGGGTTATACATTTATAGTTTAATACCAAAGCCTGACCGCTCGGTTTTCGTTATAGTGGTAGCAGTGGAGGCACGTACCTGCATTTTTATATTCTTACAATAAGTTTAATAATATTTAAGATAAGGCATCAATAAATATAAGAAGAATAGATAGTGCGGTAAATAAATTTAAAACACCTAGGTTTACTGCCCAGGGTAGACCAGTGCTCCCCAGATCTCGGTCCTGTGAAATATTCCATGATCTGACGACGACCGGAGAGATAAGCATAAGAGTGAACCAAGATCAATGGCCCGCACAAGAGAATACAGATAGATACAAAAAGGATGGTATATATCATACTGACAAAAAGCCATTGCCAGGAGGTCTATCACCATCAACGAAAGTCATTGACCAAGTGAAAAATAAGGAAGTTTCAAATAGGGCAGTGGTTGTGCATTTGGAAACAAATGCGTCGTGGCCGGTAAAACAGAATCTTGGTGAAGAGTCAAGCGCTTTTTATAACCATGCTACCAGGTCTAGGTATGTGTATCAGAGTCAGAAAACAGAGGGTTCTACTATAGCAGAGGGTACTGATGAGGCAAAGGGTTCTGCTGAGGGAGTTTCTGGGAATACAAGACGGGTCCCGACGTCTTGTGAATCCAGATGGGATTCGGGAAATTAACCTAGGCCTTTGGACCGGGGCTTACTGCATAATATGGGGAAACGTACCAAGCATTACCTTTGACGTCCCGCGGACGATTTAGAGTTGGGGTTAACGGGACCGACCATAAACACCGTACTGATGAAATGACCAGTAATTTTAATTATTCTGGTATTATAAATAAACCAAATGTTGCGCGTGATTAAGAAATAAACTTACAAAATACAAACTGCTACAAAAAGAAACCAAGACTTTATGATTGGGAGGGTAAAGGGGAAGACTATTTAGTTCAGTTTGAATTAATTGCAGCAATTAATCAATGGTCTGACCTAGAGAAAGCTTTAGAATTAGCTACTAGCTTAAGAGGTACCGCCCAAAGTATTTTAACCAATTTAAGACCAGAGATGCGGACCAATTTGTACAACTGACTGCTGCTTTAACATGACGTTTTCAACCAGAAAACATAGCAGAAATGTACAGGGCGCAAATTAAAAGTAAAATACGCGGACGCACGGAACAAATACCTGTATTAGGCCAAGACATAAAACGTCAAGTAATATTAGCGTATCCATCAGCTCCAATGGCGGGTAACAAAGAACTTTCAGCCAGTGATTGTTTTATTGATTCCCTTCATGATGCCGACATGGAATGGGCTATTTTCCAGTCCAAAGCAAAAAATATTGATAACGCGTAAATGAATATGATAATAGGGAAATGTATTTGTCTGAACAAGTCGATGACATTTCAGGTCGTCTTTCAAAAATGCCGTATAACAGAACTAACAACTTTAATCCAAGAAAGTGACAGGCCAAATGACTTGTCGGGGATTCTATAATTAGCTGAAACTGAGTACTAAATTTTAGCTGAGACTAATTATGATTTGGAACACACCAATCATTTTGTAAAATTGAGTCAGATACATATATTCTGATAGTTTATATATCATTGTTAATGTTTTTGACATGAAATTAATTAAGTTGATTGATACCAAGTCCATTGTTAGTGTTTTTTGTTTGTTATTCATCCATGAATAATACCATGTCCAAGATTGTGAAGACAGTGTTAACCAATGCACGTAGTGGTTTACCCCTGGCTAAAGGAAACTTAGTTATGCCGATGGGGACTGCTGTATTACCAACGCAGTCTAATAAATACTGGGTATAGTGTCTCATTGTTGTAGATATAGATAAACTTGTATCAATGATTATTGAGTTTGAGTTTTAAAGATAAAAGTCCATGTATATATTTGATAAGGGAAAGAGTTTTTTTTTAAGTAAATGTCAAGTCAATTCATTTCCGATTTTTATTCATATTATTTACATTTGTTGATTGTTGTGTAATATGTAACTTATTGTCAGGAAATTCAATTGTAAAATTTTGTTTTTTGAAAGTTTGTCCCGCGGAGAATATTTGATGATGCTCTATAAACATTTGTCAAAATACACAGAATTAGTTCCGATTTAAAAACTTTCATTATGCGAAGAAGATGTGATGGTGCTTTATGAATATTCGGCAAGTAAAGAAGATATGTCAGTGCTCTATAAACATTAATCAAAATAAACAGAACTTGTGTTTTATGAACAATCGTTACGAGAAAAAAGAGATGGTGGTACTATAAGAACATTTTCAAGAATTTAGGATGATAAAGAACAAGTGCGGAATTCAAACTTTGCGTGAAGACGTATACATGTATATACTTATGACGTATTTGAACAATGAACATACAGAAGATTGTATTATATTTGATCAAATATTGTTTTATAATTTTGAATATGTGTGTTATAGAATGTTTTAATGAAAGATATGGGAGAACTTGTTTTAAATTTTAGGGAAAGTCTATTCATATTTGGGAACAAACATTATTTTTCAAAGGTGGGGAGAGTGTAACGAAATGGAGGTCCCTTGAAATGGAACTAAAATCGTGTGTTAAAACCTTGCCGTTAATTGACTGTTCCTATTATATATTTTTTGTGTAACTATGTTTGTTACCTTTTATTATTCTTGTCTATGTTTTTACAATCGGAACACCTGTGAATTGTTTACTTTAAATGACGTACAACACAATGATGTCATAAACTATTTTTGTTATGACGTCTGCTCTGGATTTGGTAATTTAGGTGAATGGTAAGGCAAAATGGTTAAAGGTAAACTAAATTGGAAGATTGGTTTACCTTAGTATAAATACGGCGGAGAAAACTGATAAGACTTCAGTACGACTTTACCCTAGGCAAGTAACACACGCTAATTCCAAGCAATTTACCTATACATGTACCGAAACCATTTACCAGACTAAGTAGTAACCAGACTATTTCCGTATAATGTAGGCATGTTAGTTCGTTAACAAGTTGCATTTAGAGAATAAATTCTCGAGAGAAATCTTATCTTTGACATTGAATTTGATTTACTATTTGCCGATTACCAGACTATAGTTCTTAAACTTACGGGGTATATATATATATATATATATATATATATATATAAAAGTCTATAAAAACGACCAACCAGCAAATTTACTATGTACCGGATCGTCTAGAATAGGCGATACTATGCAGATAAGGAAAAAATTATATCAGTCTAAAGATTTGCACAACGGTACTGATATAAGATGTTATAATACGAAAATGTTGTTATTTAACAACATTTTCGTATTATAACATCTTATATCAGTACCGTTGTGCAAATCTTTAGACTGATATATATATATATATATATTTCCGCTATCCATTTTCTTTAATTCACGATATTTTAAGTTTAATAAAGTATTTATTTGTTAGACTAGAATACTGCTGAGAGATATACTATTTGTATGAATTGTTGATACTTAATGCATCTTAAAGTAAATACAAGTTGATTTTTATTTAATGAGTCTGTTATTCATACAATAACCTAAATGGAACCAAACTTAGATCTATCGGAATACCACAAAGTACCACAAAACCTATCCAGAACAATCCTTAGATCTACTAGAATACCACAAAGTACCACGATACCAGAGTACCACGCTATTAAAGAAGGGTCGCCAGTTATAACTTTAGTTCATATATATACTTATATATTGTTATAAAACACATATATACTCTTAGGGTTACACATTTATAGTTTATTACCAAAGCGTGACCGCTCGGTTTTTGTTACAGTATATCGATTCAAACAGATACTTCTTGATGTAAATCATTCCTTTTTTATATTTCAAAGGCATCATTTTCAGGCATATGTTATATATATTCCATTGTTTATAATATATTCCATTCAATTCAAATGTCATTCAAGATTACGTACATCTTCTTTTTATACATTTACTCCTTCGAATTTACAACCACTTGACATCACTGCCATTTTCATGATCCAAGTCATTCTTGCTTGCTTTGCTGTTATATATGAGTTTTTTTAATAGTAGTAAAATGCATACTATTTATATCAGGAGGTACTAAATTCAAAGTAGGAAAAGCTACTTTGATTGCCTTCATGTAAATGGTGAACTGATTGTATTTGCGTGAACTAATGCTTTTGACAATATTCGACTGTATTTGCGGGGACAAACGCTTTTTTACCAATATTCGACAAGCATTGGTGAAATTCATTTTTTATTTAAAAGATGAAAAATTAGTATAGAATATCCTTGGTTCATCATGTATCATTGTTGTTTTACTAAGATTTTTTGTATCCTATTCTGACATCGGACACCGACTTCTTTTAAACCTAGTTTTAACTGTGCGAATTGCTATGTGTTTCTTAATTCCATATTTGCTAGATGTATAGGGAGAAGGTTGAGATCTCACAAAACGTGTTTAAACTTGTCGCATTTTTGTCCCAAGTAAGGAGCCTCTGTCCTTAGTTAGTCTTTTAAGTTTTTTAATTTCATTTCATGTATATGTTATGGAGTTTGTGTGACGTCCATTTTCATTGAACTAGTACACAATTTTATTTAGGGGACAGCTGAGGACCGCCTTCTGGTGTGGGATTTTCACGTTTCGTTTTAGACCTTTTTTGGGGCTTCGGCTGTTGTCTGCTCTTTCGTTGGGTTGTTTCTCTCGTTGACATATTCCCCATTTCCATTCTCAATTTTAACGAATATGCATGCTGATTTTCATAACCTTAACGAAAACTATAATACATGGATATAAAACTTTGAAATAAACATATTTGAATCTTTTAATATGCAAGTCAAATATATATGAACACAGAACGCAAGCATAAGTAGAAACTGCATAACATTTAGTAACATGTATGCAACCACTCATAAGTTTTCATTTACAAAACAATACTAAACTACAACAGCTACTCCCCTAAGCCAGAGTTTTGGAAAGATATGATTTAAATGATGCAACACATTGATATTTTATTGTTCACATTATGACGTACAGATCCTCTTCATGTTCTATCAATTGATAATGCTTTAAAAAGAACATTTCAGTTACTTCACACACAAATCTTATGGACGTTTACCAAGAAACAATTGGCATATGAGCTGACATCGGTATCATTTATATTATATTCTCTTATGGTTGGGGCCTGTTATCTAACTCCCACGTGAATAGATATTTTTCGTATCACACCGTACGGAGTGTGATATGAAAAAGTGATATCAAAATTACGTTAATTTGATTGGCTTATCTTGTAAATTTCCAATATTTTCATTGGCCGTTGATCAGGTCATTATTCAATGGAAAAGGTCATGACGGGACTACTTTTTTTCTTGACAACTGATTGTTTACTTCCGGTTTTCGCGATTTTCGTCTGCTTTATCGTCTGCATTATCTAATATAAATCTTATTATGGACGAAGAAATAAAGAAAGGAACCCGTGAACGGTTATGTAACGGAGCAAAGGGCATTATAACTGGCACAACTTCCAATTTCAATTTCCCTCTGTATGCGACAGTAAAACTACCGATGGACGTCCGCAAAGCTTCAAATACAATACAGTTATCTCTATTCTAATGCAACACAAGTTCATAATTAAATTTCAGTGTAAAATCTTCATTTAAGAAAACTCCGCGAAAAGATGTTATCTTCTTTGGTCCCTACACTACGTGACGTCATAGGTATGCTTCCGGTGTCATACATAAACACCGGGCATTTTCTGGCTTCTGTGCCGCTTCAGAATGTAATAAAATTTGATAAAAAGAAGATTTTAAGGCGCAACAAGTGAGTTATTTGTTAATTATTGTAGAAATAACGTGTCAATACACTTGTTACAAACTAGATAACAAGCCCCAACCATAAGAGAAAGATCAGTACGCGTTGCAAAGAAAAACGGCCGTAGCAACACAACTCGCAACAAATAGGCCACGCACATACAACTTTTTGCCATAAGAGAAATAGGTTTAACAACTTGTGAGAATTAGATATCGCTTGATATCAACTCTCGTTATTTAATTTCAATAATAATAAACTCGCCATAGGCTCGTTTATTATTATTGAAATTAAATAACTCGAGTTGATATCAATCGATATCTAATTCTCACTCGTTATGAAACCTATAAATATCATATTTACAATGGAAGTTGTACATTATTAGTATTCACGCATCAACTGAAATTAAAACTCACTACATCAAAATACTGCATGACGTTAGAAAAACCCAACAAAAATTCATGGTAAGAGTTTGTTATCTGATGATCCCTCACCGTTTAAATAAAGTAAAAGTAAAAGAAAAAAAAACAACATCCAGTTGCCTAAAATATTAAGGATAAGAAAATGAAGTGTCAACACATGTCAATGATAATTTAACAAAGAATAAAGTCTCATGATATTGCACGGACAATATATTCTTTTTGTGAAATGTTAAATGTTTTATATACACTGATATACACTCATATACACTGAAACATCTCTGGTTGTTTTCCAATCTCTGAAAGACATGATAATTGTCTTATGATATTGAACGGACAATAGATTCTTTTTGTGTGTTGTTAAATGTTTCATATACACTGAAACATCTCTGGTTGCTTTCCAGTCCCCTTAAGACCTGATGACTTGTAAAAGCGGACAATTCCTGGTTATACAAATTACCCGGAACTAACTGATTTGATCCTCTGTCCCTCACATATGTCACAAATACATCAGCTGTAACATAAATATTAGATAAGTTTTTGATGCATAAAACTTACTGTTAAACATATAAAACAAGAATGTGTCCATAGTACACGGATGCCCCACTCGCACTACCATTTTCTATGTTTAGTGGACCGTGATATTGGGGGTAAAACTCTAATTTAGAATTTAAATTAGGAAGATCATATCATAGGGGACCATAGGGGAAGTTAACCTGAAGCGGGACAGACGGACGAACGGACGCACAGACCAGAAAACATAATGCCCCTCTACTATCGTAGGTGGGGCATAAAAAAACTTTCTAATCAAAATAACTCAGGAAGTTAATCGTCTTAGTCAACAATAAAATGAGAACTGACCTCACATCAATGTTGTGTTGCACAGTGGAGGCGCCAAAACACAATATGATGTCTGCGGCAGCGACTGTTATTATGTATGGCAAGAGGTCACCTAAGAATGAGCTAAACGGTATTGTAATGATTCTTTGTCATGTACGTGCACAGAGTTTAACTCTTTATGTATCAAAACAATTTACTAAGACGACGGTCCATTAAAAAGTGCAACAAATGATTACAGGACTGATTAATGTGATCTGTATTATCGATGACGTGGGAAGGCATCTTGGTGTAGCATTATAGCTTCGATTGCTGGAAATAATGGGTTCGGATCCAGCCAGGATCCAACCTAGACATTAAAGGATTCAGCGAAAAAAATAGTGGGCTCGAAATAAATTGGCGTGGTAGGGTGGCATGTTTTCCTGCGAGCTGTATAACAATATGGCAGCTGTTATCAATAATTCGTTCCTATATATGTTGGCGTTTGTTTTTGTAGCTGTTCAGTGTTTCTTGTGTTTCGTTGTTTTCCTCTTACACTTGATGTGTTTTGTTTTTTGACAAAGATTAGTCTCAGTTAAATTGATTTATAACTATCGAACAGCGGTATACTACTATTGCCTGTATGTACAATTGTTTTATGTAAAAGACTTACCACCAAGTTTCTGAGCAGCTTGTACAGTCACAAGCTTCTTATCGCCTAAGTCCTGTCCAGGATTCTCTAAGATCACATTGCGCTCATTGAAGTCGACAAATACAAAGATGTATCTTGCACCTGGAATATTTAGGATATCTTCATGTCTCCTGACCAGATGCTGAATGATTTCTATGTTTCCTCCTCTATTCTTTGTTGCTAGAGCCGACTTTACCAATTGTTTGTGCAAATTCATAGTTTCAGAGTAAAAACTCAATACACATACTTTGTTATCAAAGACCGGAACTCTTTGGATCCTATCCAGTATACTAGGAGCCCTCTAAAATAGTAGCGAAAAACTCCATTCAAACAGTTTAAATATGTTAATACTATTAAGTAAAAGAGGAACGAAAGATACCAGAGGGACAGTCAAACTCATAAATTGAAAATAAACTGACAACGCCATGACTGAAACTAAAAAGACAAACTGAAGACACAACATTGAAAACTAAACACTAAGCAACACAAACCCCACCAAAAACTTGGGGTGAAATCAGGTGCTCCGGAAGGGTAAGTTTATCCTGCTCCAAGTGAGTACACATGCTAGATAAGACACAATGCCGTTATGAGTTTTCTTATTTTCATTTTGTAAATGAAAATAAATCTGAAATTTGATCCTGCTTTCATAGGGAATCGTTTCGTTCACTCAAAAACACATTCGTACCATACACGTTCACAACTTGGGTCCGTTAAACTCTGGGTTTTTTTGGTGATTAAAAGATTGATTATCAATAATGTTTTATATAAGATTATTTTTAATTGGTATTCTCAAAGCTTATTTGATATTAGTGTAATGTGTTTGGTGTAAAGTAAAATACTAAAGTTAGCGTGTAGGAGAAAAAACAATGAGGAATGTTCATGAAAAAATGAAAATTAACAGTTTGTTACTAATTTGATAGTCGTTTAAAAAATTAATCAGTTAAAAAAAACTTTAAAAAGGGTGCAAACGTGTGAAGTGCGACGCGACCCCCTGCAAAGGCGAAAGAGAAGGTGAATCAACCAATTCGTTTCAATTTGCTAAATCAATTCTTTCCAACAGTGTTAAACCATTTGGACTATTAAAACAACCTTATTACTTTTAAATCTACTGTATATACATGTATGTGTACATGGAAAACATTCGTAAATATAAATCGAAATGCAGACATCTTATACGTTCAGGTATTTCACATTCAATTTTTTATGGTAATATGTTTTACAAAGCACAAGAATGTCGGCAACAGACTTATTTGAAACAAGGGATATAGTTACGATACTGTTGTCAGGCTATAAAAGATGGCATATTTGGCTTTATATTGATTCACTTATATGGCCAATTTTTGGCATGATACAGGTTATTTTCTTCTTATATATTTTATGATGGTAGGATATTAAACTCCTGACAGGAGAGATTGTGCTTGGTATTTATATGATGAAGACATATTTTTTCAATCAGTTGAATTGAGATCAGGAGCTGGCATGTCAGTAACGTTTAGTAGTCCTTTTTTGATTTATGTATCATTGTCATTTTGTTTAGTTTCTTTTGTTACCTCATCTGACAGCACACTCAGTCTTCTTTTAAATAGAATTGGCTAGATGTATTGAGGTAGGTTTGAGATCTAAAAAAAACCATATTAACTACGCCGCATTTTTGCGCCTGTTCCAAGTCAAGAGTCGCTGGCCTTATTTGTCTCGTGTGATTTTTAGATTTAGTTTCTTTTATATATTTCGGAGATGAGTATGACGTCCATTATCAATGAACACATTTGTGTTTAGGGGCCAGCTGCAGAAAGACTCAGGGTGTGAGATTTTCTCGTTGTCTTGAATACACATAGGCTGTTTTCCGCTCTTTGATCGGGTTGTTGTATCTTTGACAAATCCCCCATTTCCAATCCGAAATCTTATATAAAATAAATATGAGTAATAATTAAACATGTATTTCTTTTGTTAATACTGTATATGATAGCATCTATCTTAGCAAATATTTCTTTACACTATTAATTAGTCCAGTCAACCTAGGAAAATGTAATTGCAACAGAATATTTTTAAGTTTTAATCTTTAGCATTATAACCCAATTATACATAGAAAAAGTCAAACAAAATAATTTGAGGAAATTAAAAAATCACGATTTTAAATTTCCTATGGAGATTTGCATTGAAATGGGAGATATAAACTCTACAAAAAAGGCAGAAATATCAATAAAAATTGATTAAAAATTATAACTTTACTACTTCTATTCAGCAGAAAGTTTTGATTCTTGATATTTTGGCCGTATTAGAGTATTACAAAAGGATATAAATGTGTTCTCATATATCTTTTATCAAACTTGAACCTAAATTTCGTAATTCAGTAATTGACCATTTATTTAATTTTTCAACATGTCAAGGTAAAGAATCTCAAATTAAATAAAAATAATCAAACGTATATTCTTCTGTTTGTGGTTTAAAGTTTCTTTAAACAAATATAATTTACAGATATAAAAAATACCAAATTTTCACAATATTTTTTTAAATAGTCACTCAGCCATAAATTTGCAGCTCTGTAATGAAAAATGCACCCAAAAAAAGAGTACTCATAACACTTTGGTTTTATTCATTTCATGTGCAGAAGATGATATATCAAAGTCAAATACGAACGTATATCCCCATTAAAGCATCAGTCTTTATTTGAATTTTAAGAAACTGACTCATTTTTTCCCCTTTCCAATGTAAATTTCCATGCATTTATCAAAAGAATGAATTAATGTTGCGCCTACCATTAAACAATAAAATGAATTAGTAAAGCACGCATGAATTAAAATAATATATATGAAATTGTGTTGTTGCATGTTCATATATACACGCGTTCGTATATATTTAGTAACTTCATAAATTCTCATTGCTTCTTAAAATATTTAAAGACATTCTTATATTTTACCAAGATGAAATGATTTGTCTTCTTTCTATTTACAGAGGGAAATGATAACATTAAATTGAAGTTTTATCTGTTTTTCAACTTATTTTTATTATCATTATATACAATAACGTTTTCCTGTGAAATCATAATTGATACCGCCCGCGTTAAACTGAGACAAACATTAAAAAGTTTTAAGTTTTTACAGGGGATGTAATATTTTGTCACTAGATTTTCCACTGTAGTTTATAAATCTCGTCTATATCCGCTTTACCATTAATTAATTTTCAAAGAATGTAGTAGTTTATAGCATATATCTGTTCATGTTTATTAACCCATAGAAACACTACTTCTTATTTATATTGTATAATTATATTTTTTGCGCTTTTTTTAAATTTTAAATAAAGGCAACAGTAGTATACCGCTGTTCAAAACTCATAAATCCATGGACGAAAAACAAAATCGGGGTAACAAACTAAAACTGAGGGAAACGCATTAAATATAAGAGGAGAACCACGACCCAACATTAAAATGTAACACACACAGAAACGGACTAAGCATTAGACAAAATCATATGAGAATAACAAATATAACATCAAAACCAAATACATGAACTGGGGATAGATAAGTTAGATAAAATAATATAAAACATTGTTTAAACTAAACACTAATACTGAATGCTATATTTTGTCGGTATTTAAATGTGGCATTGCACAAGGTTTGATTTTCTAAAGTGCAGGAAATTTATTTCCCCTGAATCCATAGGAGGTGTGCATATAGGCATCTTTTTCTGGGAAATCGTGATCTATTTATTAGCCGATAAAACAAAAAGCACTCAAATAACAGTTCTGTTCTTTTGATTAATTTCATGCTGAACATTAATTATTTTTGTTTTTTGGCTTTTTAATTTTGTAACAAAATTACCTGTGACAAAAAGGGTGGAGTCGAATGCGATTCTATTCTCTCATGCTCTCTAAATTGCGTTCCGCCATTATCATAGCGATAATATGTCATATAAAAAAGCGCACCAATCAACATAAATGCCAAAGCTACACATACATTGATGGGTTGGAACAGTCCTACAATGAAACGTTTCTTAAATTAGAAGTATTTGATAGTATTTTATGTTTTTCTGATGCCAATATAAAATAAACTTTACTTATTGGATTCAATTAATATTCTTATTCCTATATGTGTCTTGAAAAAGTTAAGTCAATTGAGTAAACCTTGCGAAATAAGTGCATGAATAAGTCAAATTGAATTTTACGATGAGAGGGAACGTTTTCTAACTCACTTTTAGAATGTTTTGTCAAACGTAAAAGTAACTCTTTAATTACTGTAACATTTCAACTTCATCGTAGCCAGTGCCTACTGAAAATATGTTTTTATGATTATTTAATAAAAATAAATATAAATATTTTGATAAAAAAAAAGACTGTGGAGTCTTATAATTTATAATTCATTTATATTATCAAATTTCAACTGTTTTCTTATATCCTTGTTTTTCTGACGGAAAATTGTTATACAAATATTGATATAATATATAACAATAAACTAGAGTATATTTATAACAAATGATAATATCACTACAATTTAATTTATAATACGGTGAAGTTGAATTCCCTGTCATTTATTCACATCTACACATGAAATTGTCACATGAAAAACTATATCTATATACCTTAACCTAACTTTCAAGTATAGAAATGTGATTTTTATTTTGAGTCAAGTGCTTGTGACCATCCACTCAAATTTGTGGTAATCCGATGTTCAGTACTTCAGTACTTTGAATACTTTTGAAAGTTTATTTTTAACTATTACGGATTTTGTCTATGTATAACAGCTTTAGATATAGAGGACACAACTTAAACTTTACCTCTTTGTTCTAGTTTGGGCCGTTTCGGTATTGAGGCGAGGTTGTTGGACACATTTTCAAAACTATTTACCAAAATAATGATTGATGTTAAGTGGAATATTAAAACAAGTATGCTTAGGGCCATTTCGGTATTGAGGCGAGGTTGTTGGGCACATTTTCAAAACTATTTACCAAAATAATGATTGATGTTAAGTGGAATATTAAAACAAGTATGCTTAGGGCCATTTCGGTATTGAGGCGAGGTTGTTGGACACATTTTCAAAACTATTTACCAAAATAATGATTGATGTTAAGTGGAATATTAAAACAAGTATGCTTAACATCTTTTTTACAATGATAGTTTTAAAGTTTGATATCCTATATTGAAAAGTAAATCAAGTCAAGTTTTAAAAAAAATGATTGCTTAATTTTGCAATTAAGATTATAACGTATCATATAAGGAATCGTATTCCAGATACAATCTAAACAATAACGGTTTACAAATTGCATATAAATATTGTTTAGATTAATCCCGAATTTAAGTCCAACTACAAACATCCTAAATCGTGAATGCTTACTGCAAAACAAAAAATATTATATTTAAATTATGTTAAATATTTCACAGCCGAATCGATTTAAAACGTGGAGACACGGATGCAGGCCTCATTTGTATTGTTCAGAGACCTGACTCTGTAATCTTATCATTGATTTTATTTGCAGATTATCAAATTTTAAGATATAAAAGCATCTGTGACGATTCATGCCAACTTCATAATACCCATTTATATTTACTTATTAAAAAAGTTGCATAGTTGCTAAAAAAAACTACATACCCGTATTTTGTGATTGCAGATTCCTAACTTGGATATCAAGTTCCCTGACTTTGGGACCCGTGTATTCTTCAAATAATTTCATTTTATTAACATCTTTGCTGAGGGAATCCACATTACTTTTAAAATGTCCAAGCTTCCCGTTGTAATCGTCTACTTTGGTAACCATGCTTCCTATTTTAACTTCTGTTTTGGAAATGTCAGTATTTAATTCACTTGTCTTCTCTAAAATTTTACCTTTCGATGTTTCTAAATCTTCTGATAATTTCGTCAATCTATGTGTTAAGTTGTCGTCAGTCTTTGATATGTGTTGTTTGAGCTTTGTTATATCTTCATTAGACAGCTTTACTTGCTCTTCAATATTTGTCTGTTGTTCCACAGCAGAAGAAACTGCATTACTTACACTTTCTGATGATTCCTTCAAATCTTTTAATCTCGACTCAGTATTATTTACTTCCATTTCTAAATCACGAAGTTGAACTTTATTATCCTCAAGGCTCCTTTGCATTAGAGGTAAAAGCTGATAACTGCTCCTAATCAAGGTAGCAGATTTGTTCATATTTTCTAAAGTAGGCAAATGTTTATTAATTTCATTAATTACTGTATGTACTTCAGAGACAGATGTGTTGACATATTCAGCTTTATCACTTGCTTTGTTTAGCAAAACATTAAGACTTGTTTGATTTTGAAATGCTATTTCAAGTTTTTTCTTAATATCGGTCGTTTCATTGTTCATTGAGTCGATAGTTTTTGAGAAGTTTGAAATATCATTATCTGCCCTGGCAAGGGTTTTAGTAATTTCAATAAATGTTTGCTGCTGTTGTGGTAAATCGACTTCCAGTTTACTACTGATCCCCTCTGTTAACTTTATTCTCATTTCTACGTTTTTCAAGGTATCGTTTGTTGTAGTCATCTTACTTTGCAAAATAACGACATGTGTATCAATATGTACTAATCGTTCCTCTAGTTTCAATAAATCGACATCTAAAATTGGCACTTTTTCGGAAAGTGTCTTCACTTTTTTCAAATATTCTTCATATTTCATCAACACTGCAAATTTATTTTCGATCTCGTATTGAGCTCGAATTATGTATACTGCCACAGCCATTGTAAACACTACAGCAGGTCTGAAAAGTGGATTGGTAAAATATATCGCAAACAATTCTTATATTTCAAAACCATTTAAAAGTCCCTTTGTAAACTCAAGTTAAGGCAAACGATCAAACAGCAGTGTAATATTATTTTTCTTGAGACAACTATTTAATTTGAATTTTCAATTTGGGATTGCAAAATACTATCCATGTGCGTGTGTGGATTGTTATTTTGATACCTACTATAAACATGCAGAAAAAATAAAACCGAATATACATTGCAAGCACAACTACAAGAACTAAAATATGAACAGAATTTAATGAGAAAAATTAAAACAAAGATTTGTTCATATTAAGTGAGCACATATCGACATATAATTATACGAAACAAATTACACAAACAGCTGCTTTGTGTTGTCTCGTACTTGTAATAATCAAGGTGCTCTGTGTTTAAGACTTCACTCAATATGACTCTATATATGTCACTATGCAGTTGCTTTGGGTTTTGCAAAGTATTTACAGGTGTTTTCTATGAAAAACTCATTAATTTAAAATATATTTATACCTTAAACATTTGATACATTTAAAGTTTAAATAAAGGCAAAACTAGTATATCGCTGTTTAAAAGGAAAATCAAGTCGTTAATATTCACAGAAATAAATACATATTGTCTGCACGCATATTATCACAACAAATTCAGTTAAAATGCTGTTCTTACATTCTACATATGGTTAATTGATGACGAAAATTGATAAGTATTGTTTGTGAAAGCCTTATGAAGCATTTGTCCTTTTTATCAAATGGATATCATATATTGCACAGTTGCGGCAAATATATAATAATATATCACACCTTTATGCGATTGCTTGTGCGACCAGTAACAGTGGTATCATTAATGGCATATCCACTGATATGTCATCCCTAAGCAACGTTGGTACAATGTTAAAATAATGATGACTGGTATAGTTGCAGTGTACAGTATATCGTATGAGAGAAGTTTTCACAATAGAACAAAATACGAGGCTACGTCAGTTTAATGCTTTTCAAGTTTAAATAATTCAAAATGCAAAAGAAGTATTTAGATTTAGTCATAATTCGATTAAGCAAACCAAATCCAGGTAACAAGTCATATTTTGACTATTGTATTTATTGTGTCTGTTTATTTAACGCATCAATGTAAAAATATCGGAAATTGATGAGACTGTCATTAAAGTGAGAGAGTTAGCGCTATAGAAACAGGTTAAATCCACCATTTTCTACATTTGAAAATGCCTGTACCAAGTCAGGAATATGACAGTTTTTGTCCATTCGTTTTTGATGCGTTTTGTTATTTGATTTTGCCATGTGATTATGGACTTTCCCAATTGATCTTCCTCTAAGTTCAGTATTTTTGTGATTTTACTTTTTTTTTTCATATTCAAATAAATAAATAAATAGTCTTCACACACGTATTATCCCAACAAATTCAGTTAAAATACTGTTTTACGAAAAACTAAGGATTTTCTTATCCCAGGCATAGATTACCTTAGCCGTATTTGGCACAACTTTTTGGAATTTTGGATCCTCAATGCTCTTCAACTTTGTATTTGTTTGGCTTTATAAATATTTTGATATGAGCGTCACTGATGAGTCTTATGTAGACGAAACGCGCGTCTGGCGTACTAAATTATAATCCTGGTACCTTTGATAACTATTTACACCACTGGGTCGATGCCACTGTTGGTGGACGTTTCGTCCCCGAGGGTATCACCAGCCCAGTAGTCAACACTTCGGTGTTGACATGAATATCAATAATGTGGTCATTTTAATAAATTTCCTGTTACAAAACTTTGAATTTTACGAAAAACTAAGGATTTTTTTATCCCAGGCATAGATCACCTTAGCCGTATTTGGCACAACTTTTTGGAATTTTGGACCCTCAATGCTCTTCAACTTTGTACTTGTTTGGCTTTATAAATATTTTGATATGAGCGTCACTGATGAGTCTTATGTAGACGAAACGCGCGTCTGGCATACTAAATTATAATCCTGGTACCTTTGATAACTATTTACACCACCGGGTCGATGCCACTGCTGGTGGACGTTTCGTCCCCGAGGGTATCACCAGCCCAGTAGTCAACACTTCGGTGTTGACATGAATATCAATAATGTGGTCATTTTAATAAATTTCCTGTTACAAAACTTTGAATTTTACGAAAAACTAAGGATTTTCTTATCCCAGGCATAGATTACATTAGCCGTATTTGGCACAACTTTTTGGAATTTTGGATCCTCAATGCTCTTCAACTTTGTACTTGTTTGGCTTTATAAATATTTTGATATGAGCGTCACTGATGAGTCTTATGTAGACGAAACGCGCGTCTGGCGTACTAAATTATAATTCTGGTACCTTTGATAACTATTTATATTTTACATAAAAATTATGGCAAATTGATGACAAAAATGGATAATATATTATCTGTGAAAGCCTTGTGTAGCAGTTGTTCTAGTTATCCAAAGATACCATATATTGCACAGTTCTGGCAATTACACAATAATATATAAAAACTGCAATTTACGCGATTGTATTTGCGACAAGTAACAGTGTTCCATTTGTGACAAAACAACTTTACTGGTATGCCATCACTAAGCAACGTTGGTACAATGTAAAAATAATGATGTCGGATATAATTGAGTGTACAATATATCGTATGAGACAATTTCTCAACATAGAACAAAATACGATGATGTATATAAACACTACAAGTAACCGTGTTGACTTCAACAATGACCAAAACCCTCAAATATCTGGTTAACATTCGTTGTTTATCGCATGTCGACCCTTTGGCTAAAATAGCTGTGTTTTAACAAAAAAATCAAAAACTGGATGTTGCAGTGGACTTTTTTTTAGTTTCTACAACAGGTGCCAAAAGCCCTAAATTTGAAAACTTCCCAACAGGTAATAATTGAAATGAACTGTTTTGCTCGACATGGACAAAAACGTAACAAACACTCTTGTAACATACACACTTTTGACAATATTATTTAAAACAAATCAATAGGGATTTCCTTCCCCTTGTGTGCTACCATTTAACGGTATCTAAGTTTGGTTCCAGTATATGTTTAGTCCTGGACATATGATCGATAAACGCATTTTATATTTGTTTACAGAGACTATCACCTTTAAATATTGACCTCTGAATCCATAACAATCTTCCTAGTAACATAATACGCGAACCAAACAATTCTTATAGCTCTGTACCTACACGATTGGCAATTTTGATTTAAAAAAAACGTGTCACATCACAACTTATTCATGATCAGAAAACAAAAATGGACGCCAAAATGGAGAAATATGCCTTGCGTAATCTAGCCAGAAGATATATATTCTGTAAGACAGTTTTCACTATTCACGATCATATATTTAGGAACAAATATGGGTCTGCACAGTGTACAATATATCGTGTGATTGGTATTTACAAAGTGGTATGAAATAAGATTTGTTTTTGCTATATTTATGTTTGTTCTTTTTCAACTTCATATGTTTTGGCCATCATTACTTCGTTTGATCCAAAATGCCTAATCTCGCGATCACTGATGAAAATAGCATAGGAAGATGTTACTAAATTGGAAAAACCTTTAATAGTAGCAAAACAACACACTTGACCGTTTTGTATTAGTGGAAAGATCTTCAACTCAAAACCAATGTCTATTTGTTATGATAAGTAAACGTTTCTTATCTTAACCATGTTCGAGTTATACACAAGAAGAAATATTGGCTTCTGTATTCCTGTAATAACTCTGTTAATTGACAGGTTCTTGGATACATACAATTCCCACCAACGAACATGTTTGTCTTCCGTTGTGGTAAGGTTGTTGTTTGTATTCAAATATATAAATGAAAGAATTTCGAAGTTTCGATATTTGATTGGTTTTTTTTAACAATTTTTTAAAGAATATTTGGATTAACTCAGTAGGTATATAACAATGAATTTTAAATTATCAATGACGGTATCCTATAAACAATAACAAAGGTCTAGTGATAACCGACACTAAAAAATGTCATTGAATCAAAATGAAGCCTAAGCATACTTTCTACTTGAACAGTTTAAACAAGGAATATTCTAGTGTTGACATTTGAAAACCAGATGCTCTGCAGGGCGTAGCTTTATACGACCGCAGAGGTTGAACCCTGAACGGTTGGGGCAAGTATGGACACAACATTCAAGCTGGATTCAGCTCAAAATTTGGATTGTGATTAAATAGTTGACACAGCATAGGTTTCTGACACAGAATGAATGTGTTCTAATGAACTTAAAATTTTTGTTTTCTCTTAGAGCAATTCACTATGCTGTTGAATATTAATCCTCTCAAAAAAATGTTTGAAGAAATTTTCTTTTTTATTTATGAAATTTCAAATGAGAAAAATTGAACCCAATTTTTTTAATCACATCCCCCTTTCCCTTATTCCAAAACTAATCTCAATTAAAATTTCTAATGGAGTTTGCAACAATAACTACTCATTTAAATACATCATAAAATATTAAGATGTAAAAAAACTGCTTGTTATCACTGAATGGTAAAGATTATTTTAATTTATCAGTTGGTAGTAAAAAGTGAATATACATTGTATATTGTATATAACAAAGATTTAAGTTGATTCTGGACAAAGAAAGATAACTCCAATTAAAAAAAAATATTGCTATTGCACAATATTTTGCAATTAGATATTTCTTGCTTACTATTCTGGACAAAGAAAGATAACTCTAAGTAAAAAAAAATTTGCTATTTCACAATATTGTGCAATTAGATATTTCTTGCCATTGCGCAATACTGTGCAATTGAAAAGACTTGCTATTGCACAATACTTAATATAATAATTTTAGATCCTGATTTGGACCAACTTGAAAACTGGGCCCATAATAAAAAATCTAAGTACATTTTTGGATTCAGCATATCAAAGAACCCCAAGATTTCAATTTTTGTTAAAATCAGACTAAGTTTAATTTTGGACCCTTTGGACTTTAGTGTAGACCAATTTGAAAACAGGACCAAAAATGAAGAATCTACATACACAGTTAGATTTGGTATATCAAAGAACCCCATTTATTCAATTTTTGATGAAATCAAACAAAGTTTAATTTTGGACCCCGATTTGGACCAACTTGAAAACTGGGCCAATAATCAAGAATCTAAGTATATTTTTAGATTCAGCATATCAAAGAACCTAACTGATTCATTTTTTGTCAAAATCAAACTAAGTTTAATTTTGGACCCTTTGGACCTTAATGTAGACCAATTTGAAAACTGGACCAAAAGTTAAGAATCTACATACACAGTCATGACAGTTAGATTCGGCATATCAAAGAATCCCAATTATTCAATTTTGATGAAATCAAACAAAGTTTAATTTTGGACCCTTTGGGCCCCTTATTCTGTTGGGACCAAAACTCCCAAAATCAATACCAACCTTCCTTTTATGGTCATAAACCTTGTGTTTAAATTTCATAGATTTCTATTTACTTATACTAACGTTATGGTTGGTAAACCAAGAAAAATGCTTATTTGGGTCCCTTTTTGGCCCCTAATTCCTAAACTGTTGGGACCTAAACTCCCAAAAGCAATACCAACCTTCCTTTTGTAGTCATTAACATTGTGTTTAAATTTCATTGATTTCTATTCACTTAAACTAAAGTTATTGTGCGAAAACCAAGAAAATGCTTATTTGGGCCCTTTTTGGCCCCTAATTCCTAAAATGTTGGGACCAAAACTCCCAAAATCAATCCCAACCTTCCTTTTGTGGTCATAAACCTTGTGTTAAAATTTCATAGATTTCCATTCACTTTTACTAAAGTTAGAGTGCGAAAACTAAAAGTATTCGGACGACGACGACGACGCAGACGACGACGCCAACGTGATAGCAATATACGACGAAATTTTTTTCAAATTTTGCGGTCGTATTAAACGGATTACAAGAATGTAAGATAATTAAATTAAGATTTAGAATATTGATATAGTTCCCAATGAACGAGAACACATATTATGACGTCTTTGTATAGGTTAATTTGCGTTTTGAGATTAAGAAGAATTGGTGGTACACATTTATAATTATTCGCTAACTATTTAATTTTTACTTTAAAACAAATTAATTAAGTTTTATTCTGGAACCGAAAATAATAGTCCCATGTTTATCGTACATCAGTAGCAATGCGATTTCATAAATCATCTGAGATTTAAAACAACATTCTTACTTTCAACCTGATAAAGGGTTTACATTAACATAACACATGACAATCTAGCTAACGAAACTGCTATTTCAGTGAAAGAACAGAACACTAACTACAAGTATATCTTACTGTATCGTGATAACAAAGTTTGGAAATAGTGTAATCTAAATAGTGATGTAGAGTTTCAAGAAATAATACACTTAAATATAATAACTGAATTAAGCTCGTCAAATTTTATCTAAATAAATAACATTTCTACAAATTAAACTTACATGGACAATTTAAAGGTAAATACGTCTGATGCTCGGCCCAAACTCTGTTCTTTTCGATCTTTTGATGACGTCTGTAAAACAGTTGGACTGTTTTCTTCATTATCAGAGAACTCATGATTTGGGTCTGGGTCGTTTGTTGAAGAATATATTGGTGTATTGCGCTGATTAGGTTCTGTGTCGTTTGTTGAAGAAGAAATTGTTTTATTGCGCTGATTTGTTTCTGGGTCCTTTATTGTAGGATGTTTAGTTTTACCTTTTCTTTCTTCTTTCGGGGATGCCATTTTGTCAGATTTGCTGCAAAAAGTATATAATTACAAAAAATATAACATTTGACCATATAAACTAGTATAGCGGGGTCCTATAAAACAAACTCACAAGTTTTTTTTTTTATCAAGTCATTTTAACAAATTGAATACTGCAGCAACTTTTATTCAAAAGTTGAATGCTTTTTTGTAGTTTTATTTTTGTGTCAAAGCGTTGACAGAAGCGCATTAGATTTGAAACTTTTAACGCTTTTAAATATCTTTACTTCTCAAAACGAAACCTTAAATTCTTAAGATTACGTTTGTATTTTATAAATTTCAGACAACGAGTTAATTCAAGCCATATGGTTTTTTTTCTGTGCATTGTTTAAACGTTTTTACTAAAAAAAAAAAAACATATTAAAGCTAATTACTATCAAATTTCCATGTGGAGGAGGGAGATGGCTTTGTCGGCGAATCCCTGAGCGACAAGTCCTACTTGAAATATCGACAGTATGTTATTCATATTTAGAGATTTCTTGGATGTTGGACGTTGATTTTCCCTAACTGCTACTTATATCTGGTTGGCTTTAATGTTGGCTTGAGTTTTCTGGAGAATGTCTTATCAACACATAGATTGTTTATGTGCACATAGATGACATGATTTTTAGTTTGCTATGCCATGCCTCATAGTGATTGTAGGTATGTGCCATTTCTTGTTGTTGTGGTTCAATTGCTGTTGGTTGTTTTCTTCTATCCAGTACTTGTTTGCAAATGTTTCGAAAGCCGTCGTGTAGATGATTATCTCTTCTACGTCTTCAAGTGAAATAAACCACATCATGTCTAATCTTTGCTATTCAAAGTTTATCTTTCAATCGTTTATACTTCTCAAGATTACATAGCCATAAACACGAAAAAAGATTAAAAATGTCTTTTAAGGCTGGGTTATGACTCTGAAACGATTCAACTGCAGATTTCGGCTTACTAACGTTAATTGTTTATATAATTTTGCTGTAATGGTGTGTTCACGTTTCTCAAAATTTTGATAAATTTACCTTATGCAAGGTAAAATGTCTCTCCTTATAAAACATACCCTCCTTTTACAGTCCAAATCAAAATTTCTCGCCATTCATCTCCAGCTGTTGTCTGCTTTATATGCTATTGTAGATTAGTTACTAATTATCTCTCTTCTTGAGATATGCATTCAATATACTAGTATGGCAATATGCATGGAGCAATAAATCACTCTTATAAACATGCATATAGATTGTAATAAGTGTACGTGGCAAGTAAATGATTAAAAGGTCAACATGCTGAGTTATTTTAATTGTTAAAAAAACGAAACGAAAGAGCACACGTATATAAAGGAAGTTAAAGTTTAATTCATTTTATTAACGGCAGTTTAGCATGTAAACACAAATTGTAGTTTATTAAAGATAATATATAAATATAACAGGACAGTCGAAGTTTGCACACATTACATTGAATCTGAGTACCCATATTGAATACGAACAAACAAAAAGGGAGGTGGTAGGCACTGTCAACAACTCGAACCGTACTGATCAAAAGATTAACTATGGCGTACACGAAGGTATTCTAAGGAACCACCAATGAACCGTTTCGCTCCAATAATTAACAGAAGTCAAGAACAGTGGTGTTAAACACCCAATCTAGTTACCATTTATAAAACAAAACACCATAGTGCCACTGACTTTTCAGTTACAAATACTGATCTAAAATATCATAATCAATCAGCTCATCAAAATCAATTTGTATGGATACAACCAATCCATCTACAATTAATTTGTTCGACACAGGACTCAACAGCAAAGCGGTGTTTGAATTTAAACACATTTCAAATAAGAATAAAATTGCATACAAGATATAGAAAATAGCAGAACTTTAGACAAAATGATCCTGAATATCAATTGATTATTAATAAAATGGAAACTAGAAAACTGATGAAAAAAAAAGAAGAAAACAAACGTTAACATACAGTATACAAAGAGACATAATTATAACTCAAAATTCGCAGAATAAAAAGCTATTTGACTTAGAAGAAAGAGAAACCAAAGAAATAACAAAAACCTCTATCTATAATCTCCATGTATTACTATATAAAGATAGAACATATGGAAATGAGGAAGTGATTAATGGTTGTCACGAACATTTAAAAACCCTAGCTACATTTGTAAACTTATCCATAATTCTTCATACGACTTTAAACACCAAAACATATGTGGTGTAGATTACCTAGCAATACCATACTTACGCAGTCAAGTTTTAAACAGAATAAAAGCAAGATCAGAATTTGTTGAAGCATTAAAATTAAAATTAAAATATTAATACAGAAAACTCAGAAGTTAGTTTTGATCTATCAATTGAACATATAGCATACATGCAGGAGAAAACTTCACGTATTATCTGCTATCCTTTGTGAATATCATCATACGTAGTATTAATACCTGAAATATTTATTATGATGTATCGCTCACAAAGGAAGAAAAAAAGACTCCAAGAACTAACGAGGAATTGTTGTGCTATCCATGTTATGTGAAATCATTTAACACATCCCCAGAATAGACTTTTTACAAATTCTTTTGCGAAAACAATCACCACTACAAGGAGGATTTACCCACAAAGGATGACTGGGGAAGAGAAATATGGTCACTTGGTCTTCTTCCGATCGGCAGTAAAACGCTTTCCAAAGTGGGGTGTCAGTTTGGCAGTGCTCAACGTCTGGTCAGAATTGGGACGTTAAAACCGATGCCTCGTGTAAAGAGAGTACCATGCTCTTAACACGTTAAGAACCCTGTCAACAACTCTTTGTGGTGTCTGTACCAGTTCATTATATACACTTCAAGTGGCAGTCAAAATTTCCCTTGTCATCCTCCCGGGAGCACTATATTATTACAAGAACTACTCATTGTATTTATTGTTAAATTGTTCTCGTCCTGAACATGCATGAAATATTTGCCAGTGGACGTTAAGCAACCAACAATCAATCAATCAATCAAAGAGAATTTACACCTAAAACTTTCCCTTCAAATGCAGAAATTATATTTACAGAGAATATAGACGTACTAGTTATAGTCCTTTATATATAGCATTGCTCGATGCAAAATCAGAATTTGATGTTGTCAAGGCTGTAAAAAAAGGCTAGACTAAAATCAACTATTAGAATGTTTCACGCTTGAGTGACATCATAATACCAAGTCATTATCCATATAATTTACAAATTTTGGTAAACCATGCCTTACAATACAGGTAAATAAACCATTAAACTCTACAACCAAAGAAAAGTGTCATCACTCAAGCAAAGATCTAAACAAACAAAAACAAAAAAAAGACAACCACAACTGGACGTTTAATCTTGTAAACAAAGAAATGCTAAATGTAGACAAATCAATACATTAAGAAAAAATTCTGTCAAGAACTAAATCATATACACACCATAAAGAAAACGAATTCACAAAAGCACGTAGAAATTCTTGAAAGCACGTAGAAATTCTCATTAGCATGAAGTTTACTATAGCAGCAGCCGGGTTTTTATGGGAATTACGATCTTGATCAAGTAATATATATATCAATATATATATCCTTCTTCGGTAATAGCACGATGTAAAATGAATCATGTCAATACATTCAAATTGAGACACTATCAAAATCTTGAACGTTTATACAATTTAAGCGGACACCACAGACGCAGGTACAATTTTAAAACTTCCAAACACGGCGCAAAGATTACAAAGATATGCCAAATAAAAATAGTTATTTGCGATGTGAACTGGCACAACTCTAAATTTCCAAAGGTTGTGACAGTTTAGATGTGATAACTGCATAGAGGGCAGTCCTCAAACAAACAAAATCAAAAATGCCCTAACCGATCCAAGTTGATATAACATTTTAAATTTGACAACGGTACTAGGGCAATTGCAACAGAAACTACATATTTAAGCCTCCCAAACGAATAGCAGTTTAACAATGATTAGAAAAATAAGTTTTATCTAATAAGGTAAAATAATTGAACGTGGCTACGTCCTTATACATCCATCCCAAATGAATGGAGCCCTGTAATTTAAACTGGTAATTTAAAAAAATCTTCAAACTGTAAAGCCAGTACGGAAGCCGGAGTTACTGGAAACAAGTGATTACAGGAAAATGAGTGACTCATTCTATGTTCAGTGTCGATGTGGCATGCAGTATGTTGGCGAGACAGAGCAGCCATTCAACTAACGCATGAATGGTCATCGAAGTGACTACACTTGCAAGCCCTACCTACCCATAAGTCGTCATTTGAGATCACATGGGCACGCCCAAGCTGATCTCAAAAACTTACCACCACAATCATAGACCACAACGAGGGTTGGTCGGAGGTCGACAGAGTCGCTCGGGAAAGATTTTGGATAAGAAAGTTAAGGACAGTTTCCCCAGAGGGCATAAATGAAAAAAGGAAGATTCAACTAAGAAATTCCTATACAAATATGAATTCTGTAATATCATTCAATTTTTTACAGTTTTCTAGTTTCCATTTTATTAATAATCAATTGATATTCAGGGTCATTTCGTCTATCTGCTATTTTCCGTTTCTTGTATGCAATTTTATTCTTATTTGAAATGTGTTCAAATTCAAACAAAAAAAACCGTTAGAACACGCCCCTATTGACTGCAGTGTGATAAATATAGATTCCACAACTGCAACAAGTGTATTACGATATTTCAACACTCGAGGCAGTTTAATTATAATACTCCCAACGTCCAAAGTTGAACTTTTATGTAAATGTGGTACATGAAATCATACTAGACTCACTTGAAAGACAGCTACTATGTCAAAATAGAGATCCAGAACAAAAATGTGAATTGATATCTAGAAAATTGTGATATAAACAATTGCACACGTTATAAGAGCTAGAAGCACTGATTTGCACAATTAAACAATCAAAAATAAAATAAATAGCATGAATATAGATTACCTCGACCAGTTTCTTCAGTTGAAAATTTTGATAAATAAAGATTAAGATACCATATATGCAGAAATGTAAATGTACAAGTTGTATGATATTCAGGATGATGGAGAATTTTTAATTTACAGTCTTTTATTCTGAATAAGAGCTTGTCCTGAAGGACATGAAAATATTCAGTGGTATTATAAGGTTAATATCTCAATGAAATTAAGTTTTGAAAGTTCTATGGTATTCCATTATAAATGAACGTATATCAGATGCATACCAGCATGGGTTCTTTAAAGTTTTCATGGTTTCATACCGATGGCTACAGTGCTGAAGGTACGTAACAAGGTTGCCTTCTGACTCGGGACGCTGGATATTTCAGTTCATCACAAAGGTTTTTTTCACCCACCACACTTCTCTGATACCGACCGAGGCGGGAGTTTAAACTTGAATGATTACATTGCGGGCCTCGGTTGGTCAAAGTCCCCAAGCCTACTTTGACCTGGAGATCAATCTTCAGATATCTCTGCGGTTTGTCTGTTCCCGTCGAGTGTCCCGGTAGTTCTTTTTGAGTTTTTAGGCATCATCCAACGATAATAATAGGCTTCTCGGTGTCCTAGCACTCCCTTTGTGTTTAGATAGACTCAAAATTGAAAAAACTGATAAATAAGAAAAACAAATTTTATAAAAAGAAAAAACATGATAGCAAACATACTAAAAAATTTAAACAAATTAAAACACAATTACAGAAAGAGATGAGAAATGCCTATTGGAATTATATCGAAAACATGATTTTTGACATTGAAATACAAGAGCCTGAAAATTCGAGATTTAACAAACAACCTTAAAAACTCTTTTCATACATAAAAGGCCAAAACAATGAAAACACTGGTATTGCACCTCTTAGGAGTGAAGGTCTACTTCATACAGATCCCTTGAAAAAAGCTAACATATTAAATGAACAATTTAAATCAGCTTTTACATCTGAGACCAATACAGTTATCCCTGACAAAGGTCCATCAACACATCCAATAATGGACGACAAAGACATCAACAGAGAAGGCATCTATAAATTAATTAAAAATATAAACCCAAAAAAGGCAACAGGACCTGATAACATCACTGGAATAGTGCTTAAAGAAAACATCAACACATGCACAGACATACTCACTCTAATTTTTACAAAATCAATGCAAACAGGAAAAGTACCTCACGATTGGAACCACGCAAATGTAACACCTGTTTTCAAAAAAGGAGACAAACATCATCCTGGTAACTATCGTCCAATTTCACTTACATGTATTTCATGCAAATTACTAGAGCACATAATTGCAAGCAACATTATGAAACACCTTGAATCTAACAACATACTTTATGACTTGCAACACGGCTTCAGGGCAAATAGATCATGCGAATCCCAAATAATATCACTAATTCACCAACTATGTTCAAATAACGACAAAAATATACAAACCGATCTTATCATCATGGATTTCGCAAAAGCCTTTGACAAAGTTCCACACAACCGTTTACTATATAAACTTAAATTTTTCGGTGTATCAGATCAAGCCGCAAACTGGATAAAATCTTTCCTTTCAAACCGTACACAAACAGTTATGCTAGAAAACCATTCCTCTGATAACTTACCAGTTACATCAGGTGTTCCTCAGGGCACTGTATTAGGTCCAATACTATTTTTGATATATATCAATGACTTACCTGACTACTTACATCATAGTCAAATCTGGCTCTTTGCTGACGATAGCATCATTTACCGACAAATAAAATCACCATCAGATTGCCTTAAACTCCAGGAAGACCTAGAAGGAGCAATCAAATGGAAACAAGACTGGCTAATGCAGTTTCACCCTGATAAATGCAACATACTTAGAGTGACCACAAAGAAAACACCTATCCATTTTTATTACAACATGCACGGTCACATTATTGAGTCAGTTGAAAATGCAAAATATTTAGGTATAACTATTTCATCAAATTTAAAATGGAACAAACACATTCAGAACATGACATCTAAAGCAAATAAGACCCTTGGATTCATCAGAAGAAACTTAAAAATAAACTCAGTAACCATCAAAGACCGAGCATACCAAGCCCTTATTAGACCAAAACTTGAATACTGCTGCACTGTCTGGGACCCCTACACAACAGAGAACATTAACTCCATAGAAAAAGTTCAAAGACGTGCAGCGAGATATGTATGCTCAAACTACAAATATACTGAAAGTGTAACAAACATGATTAACACACTCCACTGGCCAACATTACAAGAAAGGAGACTCAAAAGCAGATTAAATATGTTCCATAGAATAACAAACAACAAAATTGCCATACCACATACTGACATATTAATTAAAAGCCAATCAAACACCAGGTCTAGCCACGAACAAACATACCGACAAATTCGATGCAGCAAAGACAGTTACAAATTTTCATTTTTCTGCCAAACTATAAAAGACTGGAACAAATTACCAGAACCAATAGCCTGCAGCACCACTACTGAGTGCTTCAAGGAGAAACTCACTAGAGAGATGCTCCTTGACACTTACAAACACCTACATGTATAATATGTATCTTGTTTTTATCTTATACCAAAAATTAAAAATAAAAATTGAAAAATATTACTTACATATACATTTGTATCATAAAAATTGAAAAATTATTTAGAAACCAAAAATATATATTTTTAATCATTAACAATATTATCAAACCAGACATGCGCCGGAAAGTAATCATCAACCAGTTGATGTTTTTCTGTATATAAAGAAGAAGAAGATGAAGAAGAAGATGCATGGGGGTTGTCATTTTAAATCTGGAGACTGATCGTTTTAACACGTTAGTAACACAGCTACGTTAATCTCCGAATAACGGAGCAATCTACCAGTTCATAAATACATACATAATACGAAATAAAAACATAATCACCTAATAAATTATTTCGAAGGGGAGAGATGTGGACAACAAACAGACAAACTGCTACAACATTGCAGATATTGGTGACCGTCATATGATACTAGCAACTTGGACGTAAATCTTAGATGTTTAAGCTAACTTCGACTTAATCAAAATGTCAGTTATTCAGTGATAAAATCTGAAAGAAAAATAGATGCAGAAATATAATATCGCACATAGTTACATTAATTCATACCTGTTGACTTGTCGGCTAGGTGTGACGTACGCTAACGACGATAGTGAAAGTAGAATAATCGGAAATCCCAAATACTTTTAAATAGCAATTATGTATAAATTATGTTCAATAGATCCGGGATCAGACCGCTGGTCTTTAGAAACATGTTACATTTTCAAAAAAGCTTGTTTATATGTATGCTCTTCTGACATCTATGACTTTGTCCGATTAATACTATATATATATTCTAAAATATCATGGTCAATGTAGTCCCGCCATTGCTTGATTGTTGTTACCGCCACTTTCGATTTTGATTTTGGATTTTCCTTTTTGAATTTTCCTCGGAGTTTAGTATTTTTGTGTTTTTACTTTTTTTTCAGCACTATTAGCTGTTTCGTGGCAGTCACTTTTTATTGATGAAGGAAGCCCAAATGCCAGGAAAGAAACACCGACCTTCGGCACGAAATATTTACATTCCTTGTAAATTCAGATTTCTTGCCACAATATCCTTGATATGGGAGTATATGTTAGTATCCTAAATTTCTCAGGGTTTTGTCATATTGTAAATTAATTGTATTCATCTTTCAGAATTCATTTTCTTGTTTGTTTCACAGAAATGATAATGGTTTCCGGTCAGGGAGAGTTAAACGAAACCAAGTAATTTATATACCCACAAATCACCAAAGACACAGAAATTAACAACTATAGGTCATACACCGTATGACCTTCAACAATGCACAATTAAGGCCCATACCGCATAGATTAGTCAGCTATAGAAGGTACCGAAATGACAAATATAAAACAAATCAAACAAGAAAACTACCGGCCTAATTTATGCAGAAAATAATTCACGAAAAACAAATATATAACACAGCAACAAACAACAACATTTGATATTACAGGCTCCTGACATTAGACAGGCACATACAGAATGGGGCGGGGATACACTAGTTTGTTGGTACTAGTTACCCCTCCCCCTCCCTTACCAGAGGCAGTAGTGTAGTAGAACAACACTTAGAACAAACTATAAAAATCAGTTTAAAAAGCTTAGGCAGCACTGAACCATTTGATTTTCGGGGGGGGGGGGGGGGGGGGGGGGGGGGGCTATGGGGTTTTTTTCTGGACAATCTATTTTTTTCGCAACAAGTCGAAAACATTTTTTTTCTTTCAATTTTAGCATTACATATAGTGGCAGCTGAGGGGGAAACAAACAATTTTTTTTTTCTCAGAATCAAAAACAAATTATTTTTTTCTCCGAAAACTGGAAACAAACTTTTTTTCCAAAAAAAACATAGCCCCCCCCCCAGAAAATCAAATGGTTGCTGCCTTAACTCATCAGATGTATACAAATAGAAATGCATCTAAAAACACTAGACGCCCACGAGTACGTATACACGTATGATACGGTGCTTTTTGTCCGCAATTCGCTTTTTGTCCGCTTTTGCTTTTTGTCCGATAATTTTGCTTTTTGTCCGAAACTTTTGCTTTTTGTCCGTTGCTTTTTGTCCGTTTTGCCTTTTGTCCGATTATTTTGCTTTTTGTCCGAAACTTTTGCTTTTTGTCCGTTGCTTTTTGTCCGTTTTGCCTTTTGTCCGATTATTTTGCTTTTTGTCCGAAACTTTTGCTTTTTGTCCGTTGCTTTTTGTCCGTTTTGCTTTTTGTCCGATAATTTTGCTTTATGTCCGATATAAAATGTGTATATTTTTGGCAGGTTTCATTTTGAACTTCAAAATACCATGTCCTTTTAGGAGTTAAATACAGACCATACTCACATTATAAATGATTTGTACATGAAATTTCATGTCTTTTACAATATATCGCATTACCTCTAAAATGGCTCAAAGCACTAATATCCTAGACCCGTAGGTGTTGGTCAACAGAGGGCAAGGGGAATACTCTTGTATATCCCTTAGTCTAAAAAACAACTATTGAAAGCTGGCTAAACTAAGACATACTCCAGGTAGGCCATTATACCAGAAGAAGAGGTAGTCAAACCCTTATAAATGGCTTATAGCACTTATGTCCTGGATCTACACGAGTTTATCAGCAACGAATTAAAAGGGACATGAGTTTCGCCGGTATATCACGAAGTAAAAATAAACCTCATTATTGCCAGCTATTCAAACTAAGAGATTCTCCACGTTGGCCATTATACCAGAGGTATAGGTAGGCAGTGCCTCTTAAATGGTCCATGGGCCATGGCACTTATGTCCTCGACCCGTACGAGTTGGTCAGAAGAGGGTAAGGGGAATACTCTAGTATATCACACAGTCCACCAAAAATAGTGACGGCTGCCCAAACTAAGACATTTTTAGGTGCGCCCTTATACTAGATGTTGGAGTAGTCATTCTCTTAAAAATGGCTCATAGCACTTATTCTATAGACCCGAACGAGTTTGTCAACAATGAGTTAAAAGGGGGATGAATTAGCCCGGTATATAACGAAGTTGAAATAAACTGTTGCCCGCTGGCTAAACTAAGAAATTATCCACGCGGGCCATAATATAAGAGGTCGAGGAAGGGATTGTCTCTATAAAATGACCATGAGCACGTATGACCTAGACCCGTACGAGTTAGTCAGCAAAGTGTAAGGTTGGTACCCTAGTATATAATAAGTCGAACTAAACTATTGCTGGATGGCTAAGAGATTCTCCGCGTGGGCCATGATACCAGAGGTAGAGGTTGTCATTGCCTCTAAAATGGCCTAAATCACTTATTCCCTAGAGAAGTACGCGGTATCATCAAAGGGTTTAAAAGGGAGTTGGAACCTCTGTTTACAAAGAAGTCGAAATAAATTATTGCCGGCTTGCTTAAGTACGAGATTCTCCAAGTTGGCCATTAATCCTAGGTTAAATGTGTGCATTGCCTTTTAAATGGCTGAAAAAACTAACGCCCTAGACCTGTACGAGTTTGTCAGCAAAAGGTTAAAGGGGGGATGCGATGCCTCTTTTTACAACGAAAATATAAATTAAGCCGACTGGCCTAACTAAGAGATTCTATACGCGGGGTATTATATCAGAGGATGAGGTAGGCATTACCTCTAACATTGCCATAACACGTATGTCCCAGACCCGTGTAAGTTAATCAGCAAAGGGTAAGGGGGGTACCTAAGTATATCACAAAGTCGAAATAAACTATTGCTGGCTGGCTAAACGAAGAGATTCTCCACATGGGCCATGATACCAGAGGTAGAAGTGGCCATAGCCTCAAAAATGGCCACTTATGCCGTAGACCCGTACCAGTGCTTCAGCAAAGTGTTAAAAGGGGGAGGTGGTATCTATGTTTACAACGAAGTCGAAATGAATTATTGCATGCCGGCTGGCCAAACAAAGAAATTCTCCACATAGGCCATTATAACAAAGGTAGTGGTGGACATTGCATCTAAAATGGCCCATACTTCTTATTCCATTGATCTGTACGAGTTTGTCAGCAAAGGGTAAGGAGGGTACCCTGGTATATAACAGAGTCGAAATAAACTATTGCCGGATGGCCAAAAATAAAAGATGATCCACGTTTATCATGATACCAGAGGTAGAGGTGGGCCTTGCCTTTAAAATGGTTTATATCACTTATGCCAGCAAAAGGAAAGGAGGGTATTCTAGTATATCGCAAAGTCGTTATGAAATATTGCCGGCTGTTCAAACTACGAGATTCACCACATGGGCCATGCTACCAGAGGTATAGGTGGTCATTGCCTTTAAAATAGCCTATAGCACTTATATGGCATATACCCGTACGAGTTTGTCAGTAAAGATCTAAAATGAGGAGGTGGAACCTCTGTTCACATTAAAGTCAAAATAACTGTAGCCGGTAGGCCAAACTCCGGGATTCTCTACGTGGATCATTATACCAGAGGTAGAGGTTTATTTCGACTTCGTTGTAAACAAAGGTAACACCTTTTATTTTTAACCCCTTGCAGGCAAAATCGTACAGGTCTTTGGAATTAGTGTTATATGCCATTTTAAAGGCAATTACCATATCTATCTCTGGTAAAATGGCCTACGTGGAGAACCTCTTAGTTTGGCCAGCCGCCAATACTTTATTTCGACTTTGTTGTAAACAGAGGTACCATCTCCCCCTTTTGATTCATTATTGTCAAACTCGTACGGGTCTAGGGCATAAGTGCTATAAGAAATTTGTATGGCAATGCCCTCCTCTATCTCTGGTAAAATGGCCTACGTGGAGAATCTTTTAGTTTGGCCAGCCGGCAATTATTAAAGTGTATTTCGACTTCGTTGCAAACAGAGGTACCACCTTACCCTTTTAATTCATTGTTGTCAAACTCGTACGGGTCTTGGGCCTAAGTGATCTGTGCCTTTTTTAAGGCAATGCCTACTTCTACCTCTGGCATCATACCCCACGTGGAGAATCTCTTGGCCAGCCGGCAATTGTTTATTTCGACTTTTTTATATACCAAGGTACTTCCCTAACCCTTTGCTGACTTACTCGCTGGCTTATCCCTTATTGTAAGTAAGTAAGTTCAATAAATATAAGACTATATGCCAGGTCTTTCTGACAACCAATTACAAACAAATTGGGGTTTATCTAATGAGGCTTTTCCCAGGATGCAATTGCTCGTAGACTGTATACAGTTGACCAAATAATCCACAAATTCCGCAAAAGGATCTTTTAATTAAAGGCCATGTCCATTTAGACATTAAGCAACAAAAGCCCAGCATGACCGATGCATTTGTCTTTAACATCTCCGATATTGATTCCGCGTGGCCTTCCAATTGACATGAGTGTCCATTGGTGTTCATTGTTAAACCTTTGGAGCTATATCAGTTTGTGTGGAAATTAAGAGCACGATGACCTTCCCTTGGTGATAACAACATGACCAACAACCATATCGTGTGTTACCAAAAGCCGTCAGCGATAGTCACACCGACAATTTGCTACCTTCGTGGACAAAAGCCTGGCTTTTCGCTGGATCCTAATTAACATCTAGTGTTGTCACTACCATTTGCTGTAGAGATTTAGTTGCACAACATAACAGAAACATTCTTTGTAAATACTCTATGTTGATATTTTGACATTTGGATGGTTCATATACCAATTGTAGCCGAAAAATGATAATGAAACATTTCTGTTTAATATCGATCTATTGTTGGAATTGTAAATTTTCATATTCAATTTTTGTTTGTTTAAAGATGACCATTTTAAATAAAGATTTTAATTTTTTAAAAAGCAAGTGTTAGACTTGTGCTTTTATTGCCACTCAGTTCATATAACCTGTCATTTTAGTCGAGCCTGTAACTTTTGTTGCAGAAAGCTCGACATATGAATAGTGATCCGGCGGCGGCGGCGGCGGCGTAAGTTAACTTCTGAAAAGCTTAATATTTTAGAAGGTGGAAGAATTGGATGCTTCATACTCTGTATATAGATGCCTCATGTTACGAAGTTTCTGTCAGTCAAATGTCCAATGTCCTTGACCTCATTTTCATGGTTCAGTGATCACTTGAAAAAAAAGTTCAGAATTTTTGTAATGTTGAATTCTCTCTTATTATAAGTAATAGGATGACTATATTTGGTATGTGCGTACCTTGCAAGGTACTCATGCCCGTCAGACAGTTTTCACTTGACCTCGACTTCATTTCGTGGATCAGTGAACAAAGGTTAGAATAAGTTTTGGTGGTCAAGTCCACATCTCAGATACTATAAGCAACAGGGCTAGTATATTCGGTGTATGGAAGGACTGTAAGGTGTACATGTCCAACTGGCAGGTGTCATCTGACCTTGACCTCATTTTCACGGTTCAGTGGTTATAGTTAAATTTTTCTGTCTTGGTCTGTTTTTCTCATACTTTATGCAATGAGTCTACAATATTTGTTGTATGGAATGATTGTAAGGTGTACATGTCTAGCGGGAAGATATCATCTGACCTTGACCTCATTTTCATGGTTCAGTGGTCAAAGTTCAGTTTTTGAGTTTTGGTCTTTTTATCTAATATTATATGCCAAAGGTCACTATATTTGGTGCATGAAAATATCTTATGATCTATATATAAGTCTCCCAGGTTTTATTTGACCATGACCTCAATTTCACGGTTCATTGCACAGTGTTAAGTTTTTGTGTTTTGGTCTGTTTTTCTTAAACTATAAGTAATAGGTCAAGTATATTTGTTGTATCGAAGAATTGTTAGCTGTTCATGTCTGCCTGGTATGGTTCGTCTGACCTTTACCTCATTTTCATAATTCATTTGGTCTTTGTTTAGCTATCTTGGTTAATGTTAAGTTTATGTGGCAGTTGTAATAAATCTTTATACTTAGGGCTATCAACATAATATGAATGATGAGTAAAGTAGGCGAGACATTTCAGTGTGTGCACTCTTGTTTAAATGTGCTTATTTATCCGAGTCCTGGACTGCATTCCAGTGGCTTTCATTCGTTTACTTTTGTGTAAATTTTATACAGATCAGTATTTTTTCAAATGTTTTACCAATATTTTAGCTGCATGTAACATCTTGAACACTCAGAACAGCAAAACAAAATTTAGATTTCAGAAATAAATAGCCTTTAGTCATCGACGAATAGCCGATGATTTCAAGAGTTGTTTCCGTTAAAGGATGATTCTTTTTTTTGTGTGCAATACTTGCTCTTTCGGAGGCTCGAGGGTAATTTCAGCAAAAATTTTATCATTTTTGTTTTCATTACAAATTTTATTTATTACACTATTAGTTATAACTTTATGAATTGGCTCAAAAATCAACCCAAAAAATCGAATGATTTTGGCCTCAGATTTATTTTTCAAATGTTTATATCACTGTAAAAGCTCCAAATTGTCTCCCTTTAGTGCAATAATGACATTTTGTTTTGGCATTAGAATTAAAATGTCTTTTTCAACTCATCGGTGACCTATAGATATTTTTCAAATATGCTTTACGGAAACTAAACAGTTGTAAAATTAAATCGATTTCTGTAATTTAGTTCTTTTTTTATTTCGATATATATATCTCTCTATTTCTCCTATTAGTTCAACTTAAAAAAAAAGTACCTTAACAAAAATGGTTGCTTCTTTCGAGGGCAGATTGTGAGCTTAAGTGAACGATAACCCCATGTTTTTATTTGATTTTTCTATTTAGTATATGATAAAAGTTCATCTATAGAAAAACAAGCAAAATCCTACATGTATATTTAAAAAATAATGGATTAATACCCTCCAGTCCCCTTAACGACAAAAAAAATAAATAGAACATTACGTTTAAGTATCACCTACAGTATTTTACAACCTCCATTGGTGATACATTATATGTATTTCTGCTGTTGTTTTATATAAGTTATTGTCCTGAATTTTTGCGTTTTTGCGTTTCAGTTTTTATTGTGAAATTTCTTCAATCAGCCAAGACAAACTTTAAATTTCGCCTTAACGATGTTTTCGCGAGAAATCCATGTATTATTATCGAATTACTGCATTTAATCATTGTCTAGTGCCCTAAAATGAGATTTTCCGAGACGCTGGGTTTGAAATTTGGATACCCTATTTAATTTAAACAATATTTGCAATCTTTTCAAAAAGATGCAGATGGGAATGTTCGTTCCTTATGAAAGTGTTCTCAAGGAGTTAAATTATAAACTCCTTATAGGATTATCAAAAAGCTACTATTAAGGACCCCCTTGGAATAAAGATCTTCCAAGACAACGTGTTCGAGAGTTTGAGTTTAATACATGACTTTTTAAAACTTAATGGACGGAGCAGGATTATCTTACTCTTCCAGTTAACCATACATCATCACAGTTGCATTGGTTCTTGTTGCTCAGATTTTAAATTTCAATGATTTCGTCCGAGACCACAATTGTCGTCCCTTGATTTTCGTTATTAGTCCCTAGTGATAACAGTGGGTTACTTGCCAATAATTTTTATACCCCTTCCAAATTTATTTCTCCTTGTTTAATGCCTCACATTGTAAGTAGGGGGAGGGGGGGGGGGGGTGAAATTACACTGTAAAAAAATTTGGGTCCAGAATTTTACAGGAAAGTAGTGATTTGGTCCAGCTGAAAAAGGTTAAAAATTAGCACTTCGGAAGCTGTCAAAAGATTTCAAGACACCCTAAACACAAAATTGTCCATATTTTGAGTTAGACGCGATGAAGTTTTCTATAATTTTGATATAATTTGTGTCAAAATTAGTACAACACACTGTTAAAGTTTCATTGAGAAAGCGCAGGTGGGATTTTTTTAATTTTCATTTATGTTCTAAAAGAAATGCACTACGAACTAATTGTGTTCTCGGACCATTTGTTTTGTGGACTGTTGTGTATCTTGTTGTTTTTCATTCAGCTGCGGCTTTGTTGGTTTGTTTCAACCCTTTTTAGTGTGATTATCCTTTGGTACACTTTGCCTCTCTCTTATATATGATATCGCAATAATTATATATATGTAAGCGTTCATATACATTTATATGGATACAATATTGAATTAAAATAGATATAATAATTAGATGAGTGAAAAAAAAGAAAATGAAGTAATAATTGTACGTGTGAGGAGTTGGCATTCTTATAAAAAAGAAGATGTGGTATTATTGCAAATGAGACAACTATCCACAAAAGACCAAAATGACACAGACATTAACAGCATTAGGTCACCGTACGGCCTTCAACAATGAGGAAAGCCCATACAGCATAGTCAGCTATAAAAGGCCCCGATAAGACAATGTAAAACAATTCAAACGAGAAAACTAACGGCCTTATTAATGTCAAAAAAATAAATGAAAAAACAAATATGTAACACATAAACAAACGACAACCACTGAATATACAGGCTCCTGACTTGGTACAGGCACATACATAAATAATGTGGCGAGGTTACAGTCTTTTACACTAGAAATATTTTAGATCTTGTTATATAGACTAATTCTTATTCATTCTGGTCGTAAGTTAGTCTGTCATCCTCAAACGTGTGAGCAATGGTGTACGTACACCAATTTGTAGAATACATGGGATATTCAAAGACTTAAACGAACGTTAAGTCTCAGAGGCATGACTTTTTATTAGTTGTTAGTGGCTTTGAAATAGCTGTCAGATAACTGCGAGTACTCTCAGATCTGTTCATTGTGACTTTTTGTGTCGGGATGTATAAGTACCCGGCCACGTCCACTTGTATTTGTGTCTATCTGATGAGTTAAGCCCTTTTCAACTGATTTTTATAGTTCGTTCTTATGTTGTACTGTTATACCACTGTCCCAGGTAAGGGGGGGGGGGGGATCCCGCTAATATGTTTAACTCCGGCACATTATTTAAATCTGTGCCTGTCCCAAGTCAGGAGCCTGTAATTCAGTGGTTGTCGTTTGTTTATGTGTTGCATATTTGTTTTTCGTTCATTTTTTTACTTAAATAAGGACGTTAGTTTTCTCGTTTGAATTGTTTTACATTGTCTTATCGGGGCCTTTATAGCTGACTATGCGGTATGGGCTTTGCTCATTGTTGAAGGTCGTACGGTGACCTATAGTTGTTAATGTTTGTGTCATTTTGGTCTTTTGTGGATAGTTGTCTCATTGGCAATCATACCACATCTTCTTTTTTATATGCTCGAAACTTTAGAATAGTTTAGAAATTTATCAAATCAAATAATCCTTGAGTGATGGTTTCGTTATTGAAATTCTAAATTGATGTTTAACCGCGCTAAATATTATATATGATAATCATACGAATAAGTCAGGAACGGAGTTTCAATCTGTAATTCAATAGTTGTTGTTTGTTTCTGTATTTGTTTGTCGTATAGTGTTTTGTAAATCAATGGTTTTCTCGTTTGAATAGTTTTATCATTATGTTAAATGGTGTCGGCGTTTGCTACATGTGGAAGTGCACACATTTACGACATGTTATTGCTTAAACGCACAGTTGCTTCTTCCCGCTAATAATATATAATCACCATTTGCACTTATATGCGAATGGCCGATTGACAGTCGCTCCAAAAATATTTTGCAACATTTCAGTTAAAAAAAACCTTTTTTATGTCTGGTAATATTTTCGTCATATTTCCAACAACTTTATTTGTCTTAAACATTACAAATATTACAAATATAACAAACAAACAAACTTCATTTTTGGAACACTATCACAAAGTTTACGTAATACATGTGTAGCTATTTATTTAGATAAACTGTATTAATCCATACATTTCGGAATTATTTAGCAACTATATCCAAATGACGAGGAAGTTCGAGGTTATTCAAGTAATAAGATTAAGGAAACTTTGGTTAACACAACAGCATTTTCAACAAAGTAGTTTATTTTTGTTTGACAAACTCGAAAAGAGGGGGAAAAGTAATAAAATGGTTACTTAAGCATTTACTAAATTTTAATCACGAAATAAATGCGTTTAATATTTTAGATACAGATACAATATAGTGCATTCGTAAATGTAAAACACTTTTTAATAGAAAATTTAAAAGAGATACATCAACAGTGTTTATTTTAGAATTGCTCAAGTCTGTAGGGCTTATTCCCGATTGTCCCACTTTTTTTTAAATTAAGAGCTCATATTGTCCCACATGAAAAGTTCTGACTGGTCCACATTATTTTATGAGGCGAAATGTTCTTATCCCTTGTTAGATTGTCTCTATGGTTTTGTTTCAGATATATAAGCCAAAATCTACATTTTATGCGATGCTCTTCTTTTAGACATTGCGGCCATCTTAATTATTGGGCGGGGTCATCGGATACTTTTTTGAAACTAAATACCCTAAGGATGATTTTGGCCATGTTTGCTTTAATTTTGCCAGTAGTTTCAGGAGAGAAGATTTTTGTAAAAATTAATGACGACGACGAATAATGAGAAAATGAGAAAAGCTCACTTAGTCCTATGGTCCAGGTGAGCTAAAAAGCAAAACGGACAAAAAGCAACGGACAAAAAGCAAAAGTGTCGGACAAAAAGCAAAATTATCGGACAAAAAGCAAAACGGACAAAAAGCAACGGACAAAAAGCAAAAGTATCGGACAAAAAGCAAAATTATCGGACAAAAAGCAAAACGGACAAAAAGCAACGGACAAAAAGCAAAAGTATCGGACAAAAAGCAAAATAATCGGACAAAAAGCAAAAGCGGACAAAAAGCAAATCGCGGACAAAAAGCACCGTATCACACGTATATATACACACAACAGAAAGACACTAAGTACATACCTAAAAGAAATGGCAGTTAATTTAACATATTCATATTTATTTATAGTGTATTGGGAAACAAGTAATGGCAACTTATATCAATTCCTTCCCACTTTGCGGGTGCGAGTGCTGCTTTGTAGCGGCCGCATTAGCCTCCCTTTTTTCGAAATCTTCAAGTGTGTCTTTTACGTGCAAGAGAATGCTCTTTCTTAACACGGGTCAGCCAATTGTCGACCCCTTCCGATGGACTTTCATCGTTTCTCAAGTCCATCCTCGCAAATTGTAATCGCAGTTATTGACAGCTATTTTAAAGCCAATAACAACTAATGAAAAATCATGCATTTATGACTAAAATATCAATCAGTACACATCCAACGTCCATTTGATATACAAATGTAACTGTATTCAGACGTCGTTAACAGTCAGAGAAAAACATGACCTTGTGAATGTCAATTATATAATCAGATACAGGTATGGACAGATTTTAGAGCGATGAATGTGCATAAAATGTCTAATATAATATTTAGTTTGATTTTAATTTACTGACATCAAAATCAATGTTAATACCAATAAAAACAATACATGTATACAAATATTTTATTGCAGTGTTGAATTAGAAACCTTATAGAATTAGTTTACTAGTATTTGAAGGATCGAAAATTTTACACGGATCGTTTCCAAATTTCACGGCTAGATCAACAACATCTCCGTAAAAATGCAGATGAGCTATCCCATTTGAAATAAGTTTTTACAGGAACAACCAAGCTTCAAAAACAAATCTTTATATCTATAAATCCATGCCTTGATGATTTACCAGTAATACAAAGATTACTTTCATTGAAATATAAAAACGTTACAAAAGACACGGGCACAGTGAACTAGTTGTGATATATAAACACCATAAGATGGTACCAAAGGAACATCCCCGTTAGATGGTGCCCGTTGAAAGGAACATCACCGTCCAAAAAAGGAAAACTAACGAAAAGGAACGAAACAAAGTGTTGTTGAATTTACCAATAAAATACAATTTAGACGGGTCTTTATTGATGAGTCTAGTCATAAATTGTGATTCATAACCGTGCAAGAACAAGTCCGCCTTTAAATGTGCACAGTTGGTGCCCATAGGAATACCTATAAACTATCGATAAACTTTATTGTCGAAACGTACATTAATATTATCAAAGAGAAAATTAACAGCTTCAAATATCTCATCACACCTCCAGTAAGAATATCTAGCATATTTAACTTTCTCATTAGTGCAGAGCTTCAATGAGTTGCTGCAAATAAACCCCGCAGCATTTTTGCGCATGTCGCAATGCAGGAGCATCTGGCCTTAGTTAGTCTTGTATGATTTTTTTAATTTTAGTTCATTTATATATTTCGGAGTTTAGTATGACGTCTATTAGCACGGAACTAGTACACATTTTTGTCTAGGGTCCAGCTGAAGAACGCTTCCGGTGCGGGATTTTCTCGCTTTATTAAGATACCCATTGGTGGCCTCCAGCTGTTTTCTGCTCTTTGGTCGGATTGTTGTCTCTTTAAAAAAAACTCCTCATTAAGGGAACGAAACAAAGTCTTGCTGAATTTATCAATTAAATGCAATTTAGACGGGTTTAGATTGATAAGTTTGGTCACAAATTGTGATTCATAACCGTGCAAGAACTAGTCTGCCTTTAAATGTGCACAGTTGGTGCCCATAGGAATACCTACAAACTATCGATAAACTGTATTGCCGAAACGTTCATGAATATTATCAAAGAGAAAATTAACAGCTTCAAATATCTCATCACACCTCCAGTAAGTATATCTAGCATATTTACCTTTTTCATTAAAGAGTTGCTGCAAATAAACACCGCCGCATTTTTGTGCCTGTCGCAAGTCAGGAGCATCTGGCCTTAGTTAGTCTTGAATTATATTTAATTTTAGTTCATTTATAAATATATTTCGGAGTTTAGTATGACGTACATTATGACCGTGAACTAGTACACATTTTTTTCTAGGGACCAGCTGAAGCACGCTTCCGGTTGCGGGATTTTCTCGCTGTATTGAAGACCCATTCGTGGCCTTCACGGCTGTTTTCTGCTCTTTGGTCGGATTGTTACGTTGAAGATCTCTATGACACATTCCACATTTCCATTCTCAATTTCAGTGCATTCAGATTTACCAAACGACCATTTAATCAAATAGGAAACATTTTGTCAGTGATAAGATTGTATGAATGTTAAGTAAAAAAAGTTGAAAAGTCAAAATTTTCAACAGAATCATATGGACCATCAAAAGCAAGTAGTTTATCTTAAACATTTAAAAAGAATTGTTTACAGTCCAAAAAAAGTAAATTCTATCTTTATTTCAAAAATCATGGTTTAACAGATTTTCTTTTAACTGTACCATTGTATTTTCCCAAAAAGAAATAGGACAAAATGCAGTTGAATCTTTATTTCAAATATCACAGTTAATAAACAAATTTATTTTAAAAACGTAGAATTGTAATTTTCCAAACAATCTAATTTAGTACAGGTTAAAATCTACACTAGACCAAATTGGGCAAACTTTGATACTAACATATACACATCAACGTTAAAACAAGAGCTGGAATGCGAAAGACGAAGAAAAGAAACTAGCGTGGAGGAACGTATCAAATTTCTCGAAAAATCCATTCACAAGGCAGGAAAAAAATTCATACCCAAATATAGGCAACTCAAAAGTCTAAAAACAGTAGGCAAGGCTATTTGAAACAGAAAAATAAGCGAAGCATCTAGAGATTCAAAGAATGCCCATACTTCATGGAAAAGGAAAATTAATAGTCATCAAAATGCTGATACGGAAAAAATCAATCTCACTAGCAAAAAGCGAAAATTATTTTAAAGACAGCTACAAAGACAAGCCTACCAAGAAAGAAAAAAATATCAACAATATCATGCAAGCCTCCCAGGCCAGAAAGACAACAAAACCTTTCATAAACTTGTCAAACAACAAAGATCGAAACTTGATACCAACACAGATATATTATATATTGGAAACCAAGCATTTGAAGGAGAAAAGATTCTATCAGCCTGGCAAACACATTTTGAAACACTGGGAACACCAAACTTTGATGAAAATTGGTTTGACCTGGAGCGTTTAGAATTATCAAAATTACAAAATAACATAATAACGGAATTAAACATTCAAAATAAAGAAATAAAAAAGCTATACCAACAGAAATTGAATCTGCAATTAGGAAATTAAATACAGGAAAAGCTTCTGATGAGAACGGCATCGTATCTGAACATTACATACATGCCATTGATGTAATCACTGATGAAGTAATTGACATTATAAACCAATTTTTTGAAGAATTAGACGTACCTCATAGTCTAAAAATGAAATTTTGACACCTGTCTTGAAAAAGAAAAAAGAAAAAACTATACCTGGAAACTACAGAGGTATTGTAGTCACTAGTATATTCTCCAAGATATTTTAATGAAACAATAATAAAAGACATAAAATTGAGAATGGAAATGGAGAATGTGTCAAAGAGACAACAACCCGACCAAATAAAAAACAACAGCAGAGGGTCACCAACAGGTCTTCAATGTAGCGAGAAATTCCCGCACCCGGAGGCGTCTTTCAGCTGGCCCCTAAACAAATATATACTAGTCCAGTGATAATGAACGCCGTACTAATTTCCAAATTGTACACAAGAAACTAAAATTAAAATAATACAAGACTAACAAAGGCCAGAGGCTCCTGACTTGGGACAGGCGCAAAAATGCGGCGGGGTTAAACATGTTTGTGAGATCTCAACCCTCCCCCTATACCTCTAACCAATGTAGAAAAGCAAACGCATAACAATACGCACATTAAAATCAGTTCAAGAGAAGTCCGAGTCTGATGTCAGAAGATGTAACCAAAGAAAATAAACAAAATGACAATAATACATGAATAACAACAGACTACTAGCAGTTAACTGACATGCCAGCTCCAGACTTCAATTAAACTGACTGAAAGATTATGATTTCATCATATGAACATCAGGCACAATCCTTCCCGTTAGGGGTTTAGTATCATACCATCATAACATATATGAGAAGAACATAACCCGTGTCATGCCAACAACTGTTTTTAGAATAAATGTGTTTAGTTCCGATGCAAAGACCTTATCAGTGACTCAATATTAACGCCAAAATATGCAATCTTTAACGACTTGACAACAGTATCGTAATTATATCCCTTCTTAATAAGTCTATTCAAAGGTTTTGTAAGTTTCTGAGGTGAATACTGACACCTTTGTGCTTTATAAAGAATATTTCCATAAAAAATTGGATGTGAAATACCTGAACGTATTAGAAGTCTGCATGTTGAGCTATATTTACGAATGAGTAGAACCTGAGCTATTTCCATCTCAAAATACTATACAGAGAGGATTCACAGAAGGCGCATCAAGCCTATTTACAGCTTTTATAGTCTCCGAAACAACTATGCTATACAAGTTCCTAAAGATTGTACTAGAACTATTAACATTGGACGCAGAAAAAGCTTTTGACACTGTTACCCATGAAATAATGCATGATGGGATTAGAGGAGATACAATGTATGTGGGTATTACTGAAAAACATCTATACCAATATGACACTGAAAGTAAAATGGGGAAACCAAACAACCCAACATGTCAACATACAACAAGGAATACGTCAAGGACCTAAAATATCTACTCTCCTGTACAAAAGGTATAACAACACTATCCTAAATGCAATCACAGGCAGTCATGCACCTCGAGCTCGGAGCAAAGACAGGTACCATCTGCGTAGCTTCACCAACCTGTGCGGACGACATTGCTCTACTAGGTGAACCATAGGATATACAAGCAATGCTCAATATTATTGAATTCCATACAAAGAGAGACATGGTGAAAATAAACCTAGAAAAATCAGAAGTCCTATGTACATCTAAAGGAAAGAACTACCAACAAAAAGCATACACCCTCGGTGAGAAACAAATCAACAGAGTCGACAAGCTAAAACATCTTGGTATCACAAGGAATGTCAAAAACAAAGTAAACACTGATGAAAGGCTTAGTAAAAAACTGATAGACAAACCATATATGCACTTCTAGGATCTGGCCTACATGCACGTACATGAATGTGTCCGCTAGTACTCTGCAAAATCTGGAAAACATATGTAGTTCCAAGATATCTCTATGGTCTGGAAGTACAAATCTGCACAAAAACTGATATATATATGTTCCGGACCATATGAGTATTTGGACCATACGCGTATGGTCGGGGTAATTAACACTTTGTTACAGTTTACTTTTAATGCCTTTAAACTAGTCATATAATATGACTGTTCAATAAAAAGACGCTATCATATAGGTAGTTTTATTAATTTATATTATAATAAAAAGATTAGCTAATTTTATGATAAATAAAAATTAAAAGTTTCACATAGTTAATTTTACTTACTTGTCAAAACAATAATAAACACATTTTATACCGATGGTCATTACCGATGGTCATTACCGATTTGTTATTACGATTGAATGGCGACTTAAAAAAAAATAAAGTCCAAAATTTGTTAATGAACTGTATATAATGGTAACTTGAAATTGGAAAGGACTTCACAGAATCCTTCATAAACAGAATAGACAAAATCTTAAATAAATACAGTCTGCCAAATCCAAAAGAAATTTTAGAAAACCCGCCATCAACATACAAATGGAAAAACATGCTGAAAAAAACCATAAATATATAATGGTCAAATATCTGGAAAAGGGAATGGCCTGACAAAAACAACGATTAAGTACTTGACAATCCAAGAAAATCCTACTGAAAACCCACATAATATCTGGAAAGCTGCCAGAAACAATCAGAATGACATTCGAAAAGCAGAATTCAAAAGTAGGCTAATAACTAGAACCTACATTCTACAAACAACTAAAACAAAATTTAGCAAAAATCAAATATCAGGAATATGTGAGCTATGTACCAAAGCTGAGGAGGACATTAAGCACTTTCTGCTGGAATGTGAGTCTCTGGAGAGTGTTCGACTAAAACAGATGAACAAACTTCTATCTTTAACCGAGTTGAAAGGGGGAGGTGATAAAGCTCCTCATAAAGAGGAGGATGTGCTTCAAATTATAATGGACTGCTCGAAGCCATCAACAACTAGCTTATCCCACCTAAAAAATGACCTGATAGAAATAGAAAAACAATCTCAAAATTTCTGTCACCAAATGCATAAGGAACGCACCAAAATGAAAACATGACGATACATAAAGTAGAGGCTGAAGTGAAACTGCTGAAACACCCAAGTACTTATCTTCAAGACCATAAACAAAGTGAATTTACATTTAAACAACAACATTAATTGTTATTGTATCCAGCTATACAAACTGCATGTATACAAAAAAGGAAAGATGAACCAAGCAGTCTGCATGGAATGCCAAGCTAACTGCCTCCATCTACGACTAGATTAGCTGCTTACATCTAATTATATGCTAAGACCTTGCCTTGGCAGGAGTTCACCTTTTACTCAAATTTTACGATATATATGAAAGTTTGTTTTTTTTGTTTTTTTTAAGTTAATGATATTTTTTATTTTAATTGGTAACCTTATCTCTTAAAAGCTATTACCATACTGCCAAAATTTAATCCCATTCTTATTGTTTTGCTTGATCAACTTATTTTTACCTTTTATCCTTTGATTTTATCATTTTTCTTTCACATTTAATCCTTTAATTTATTAAACATATGATAGAAATGTTTCATAAAAGGAATCAAAACGGGTTTTAAACTCATAAACTCTAACCAAGGTAGAATCATAAATGATGTAAATAGCACATAATTTTTAAACAATTGTTCTTAAAATTCACAGTTTAACGAGGGGGGGCAAGGGGTTTAACTGTTATGCTGTTATGGGGCAATTTAATTCTTTGTTATCTGTTATTCTGAAAATATATTTGCTGTTAGCTGTTATTGTCTTATTCATTGTTAGCTGTTATTGGACTATTAGGTTTTTTGTTATCTGTTATTGTGATAATATATTTGCTGTTAACTGTTATTGAAAATTGAAATGTTATTTTTTTTGACAGCCCATATTCGGTAGAAATTGAAGATTATTGAACATTGGGGTCTACCACTAGTAATATGGTGGTCCCGTATTCGGCGAAGGATTTCATTAATATATACCCAGATCAACACATAAACATATTAATATCAGTGAAATCCAGGACAATTACAGTATATCTTATGATTATCCTTTGTAATAAAATCCATTTTTTATGAACATGTAGCTTGCTGTTCGGTGTGAGCCAAGGCTCCATGTTGAACGTTAAAGGCTGGGTTTTTTACCTACACTGGTTTACTTTTATAAATTGTTACTTGGATGGAGATTTGTCTCATTGGCACTCATACCACATCTTGCTTTATCTATGTATTTAGAATTTTTTTTTGTATGGGGATAATGTTCCTTGTTTCCCGTACGTACATTCGAGCATTTCTTAATATGACAAAAAGGAAAGTATATGGCCAGGGATATCTGATGAGGATCTCAATTAAGAACTACATGGAGGTCTTTACTACAAGTTAACATTTTATATAATAAAGTACACAGACTCAGATTTGTGATTCTTTTCAAAGCAGAACCAAAAACATTGTACAATGAAAGTTCAAACCAAGGATTTGTATAGTAAGACAAATCCTTGTTCAAACCATGTACTGGGTTCCGAAGCTGCACATAACTCATTACAAACAAAGATGTATTTCGTCTTTAAGCCATTGTTCCACTACTAAACTATGTATTCTACTTACGAGTACACTTGGTACACTCAAAAACCTGATAATAAGATGTTCAAATAAGGCCTTTGAAAATAGTGGAATAATTGGAGTGTCAAAATTATTTTGAAGTACTTGATAAATTGCATGCTTATAATTTGTGCTTTTGATTTTTCTACCCTATATACCACTGTGTCTCGTAGTCTTATTAAAAGAAAAAAAAATCCCACACCTCATGCATTGAACGTGCATTTAAAAAAAAATCAGAATGCAAATATATATATTCAAACTCTTTCAGGTCATTTTTTAGTAATAACAAACAAAAGAACTATGTCAATTGGACCTGCTTTGATACCATAACTGCTCTTAAATTTTTACTAGATATCATTTTTGTCTGCTATGGAGTTTACGTATATTGTCAAGCTATCAGAATTCCAATGTGGAATAACTGTGCACCACTTATTGTTGGCATGTTTCTGTTTTGTTATGAGTTACAATTAATGAAAAAAATCAGCAACGGAAGGGATTGTGCTTGATTTTCATATGATGGAGACATAATCTTTTAATCAGTCCAGGACCTGACTTATTTTAATATTTCATTTACTGTTATCTGTTTTTGTCCATTTTAATTCCATGTTATCTGTTATAAGCCAAATCAATTCGCTGTTATGCTGTTATTGGGACCCCCCTTGCCCCCCCTCTTTAACCTGTATATAAAGTTTTTTTTAAACTTGAGCAACCACCACACAAAAATGTAAAAATTTTAAAACCATATATCCCCAAGTGGGAGTGTTGCGATATATAACGGAGAAAAAGACCTGAACAGAACAGAACAGGGGCGGATCCAGCCATTTTAAAAAGGGGGGTTCCTAACCCAGGACAAAGAGGGGGTTCCAACTACATGTCCCCATTCAAATGCATTGATCGTCCAAAAAAAGGGGGTCCAACCCCCCGGACCCCCCCCTTTTTGGGTCCTATTTCTTGTTCCCCCTTCATTCTGTATTTTTGACCATTATTGTCTTAAAAAAACATCGACCGTCCTGCAGTCACTATATAGTTGACACAAATTTTACCCTGCGAATTAATTACGTATTTGGTACACGAATGTGACCGAGAATGTTTTTAATTTATTTTTACAACTGGTTTACGAATTTTTTAATTATATAGCTCGTTGATCGTTGAAAATCACAGGATCAGTCGACCGCCGATTCTGGAAAAATGCAGACTGCAGGCGACAATATTGAATAGTTTTTTTCACCCACTGAACAGTATAGAAAACCATTAAATGTGGCGTCAAGTCATTTGTTTTCCAACGGTTTTCTAGAAAACGTATGGACTTTTATTTTAGTCTGATGTGTTTGTAACTATTCTAAACTCAAAATGTGTCAACATTACAAAAAAAAATCATAATTTTGTGTATAATTTTGTGACTTGTGTACATGGTGCATGCATTGGCAGATGAACGAATTTTAAGTAATGTTAAGTTTATTTCAATATTATCTTCTTCATAAGGTTCTCTCAAAGTTTTTCATGTACCCTACTCCTAATAATTGATGATACATCAGTCATCACTTCAGGACAGAAGTGACTTTTCTTTTGGAAACTGATGATGAAAGTGATTTGGAGAAGTGGTGAGAATTGACAGAAAAGTGCTCATGGCTCATCAATGTTTTGTTTTTACAATAACATAAACATGATAAAGGGCAATATGTACCCTATTTCTTTAATTATTTTATATACTGTTGAATTCTTTATTCTGTAGGTGCATGTCACTGTTGACACTGGATTGTCTCCCTTGTAAATATTAAAGTCTCGCGTGTACAATTTTCACTTTGGTAAACAACTCACATGTACTTTAAATATATACTTACAGGTGGCAACTGTCCTTAACATATTTAGACAAAAATTTAAAAACATCCATTTATTTAGCAATCAACAAGAAAAATTAAAAAATTATAATAATGATTCTTAATAAAAACAGTGTGACTCGAAAAATAAAGTCACCCAACAATCTCATTACTAAAAATTAGTGTTTTATAATCATTAGAGACCGAGTACCTAGTTGTCGTTTTTTTCTATTGACCAAAAAAGTTCTAAATCAATATGTAATGATCCTGTGTAAAGAATATCTCGTGCTTAAGGTTCTGTCTAGACTCTTCATAATTTTCACAAAATAGTAATTATAAATGCTTGTTTTTGATGAACTGCAACAGGTAATGTTCACTGAAATTCAAGAAAAAACAACATGTATGACAACATTGTTTCTAAAAAAATAACATCTTAACTCAATTGATACACTCCTGACAAACTTGGGTAGTCTTCTTATGGTAACCATAGTATTAAAGTAGTAGAACTTCAGGGTCATATGGATGCACCAGTGCCAAGCTATGATACTAAACAAAAAATATAAACTCTGCAAGATGTGCAAAAACATGTTATTTCACCTACAAAGCCATTTTCTGGCAGCACATTGACTTTTTCTAACATTTTATGTTTCACACAAACTTATTTGACTTACCTTATGCTGTTCAAAAAAATGTAAATAGATGGAAGAATTAAACTAGAAATCATAGTCAAGATATAATAGTTGGATGAGAGATATTGTTTGGTAGTGTATCTGCCCTTATTTATTTTACATCAATGGATGCACATGCTTTCTTGTTAATGTCACACTAAAAGGGTTACACTCCTGACATTTTGAGGTACAGTTTTGGACATTATTTTTTATACATAGCACATACTGCTACCATCTTTGGTAGTAAGAACTAACTTATCATAATACTTTATCTGACATAAAACATCACATATAACATGTATAAAGTATCACACAAGGGACTGACAAAGGTTTGAAGGAAAGTCATATTTTTTTTTAAATAGCCCTATATATATATGGGTTCGAATCCTGGCGAAGGAAGAACAAAAAATTTGGGAAAACAAATTTACAGATCTAACATTGCTGCGTTGATGTTTAGGCGAGTTGTATATATCAAAATGTACACAGCCATGTACATGTATCACCATCATTGTTGGTGATCAGATGGATAAATCTGTTGTAGAGTTGTCACTGACTCAGACGTACTTATAAATATAATTATTTTCTGTCATTAATTAGTAGGACCCTTTACTATAGATAATTCAGCTGATCTGTAACAATAACATCTCCATGCCTTATATATCATGTACTTTATTACGACGCTAGATTAAAACTGACGAGGAAAGGTAACACCTGGCCACTGAAAGCTTTATTTTTTTAAGCCAAGGTGGTAGTGTGGTCTAGCGCACTGGATACAGTGCAGGCGATTTGTTGTCACGACATCTCAGTAGCATGGGTTCGAATCCCGGCGAGGGAAGAACAAAAAATTTGGGAAAGCAAATTTACAGATCTAACATTGTTGGGTTGATGTTTAGACAAGTTGTATATATATATATATATATCAAATATATTAAATTAAAAAAAGTCTAAAATAATGCATCTATAGGCTTCATATATACATGTATAATATGTCAGCATTTCGTGTGTATTTAAGCCTAAACCCTATCTAATTAAACATCAATGTGACCTCCAAAGTCGAGTCATTAAACCTGAAACAAACAAAAATCTAGATATAAATAGATAGTGAAGTCATGCAATTTGACTTTTCTAGGTCTGTTTTATTTTGTATTATAGGTTACAAATATATGTAGATCATCACTTTTACTTGTATAAGAATGATCATGAGTTTCAGTGGATCAGATCAGTTAATCAAATGGTTTACCCATGTTTCACTTTCAATGTTGACATTCTTTTCCTTTTGATGGTCATGATGGTTGTGCACATGCAATTCATGCGCAACCCAACTCTGGCTATTGGTTGAAGGTCACATGAATCCAATGAGGTTGAATTATTCACTTGCAAGTGCAGAATTCATTAGTGATGTTTCTGAGCTTATTTTGACAACATTGATTGCTCAAAGCAAATCATTATTTCACAATTTCAATTTCATTTAAGATTGAACAAAAAGATCATATGTTATTTTTTTTTACATTTAAATTATACTAGTTCCTTTAAGGGCATATATGTTTCAGTTACAGGGGAGGTTATGACATTGCTAACGTAAAATGGTATTTTTGCAATGTCAAACTGTGACATAATGGGAAAAGATTCATTTTTCGACTGATTTTTATCATTCAAACTGATTTAACTTTTAAACGAGTTCATGGACCCCTCTTTTTTTAAAATGACATTCTGTTTGATTACGTATGAAGATTATTTGTACCACCTTTTATGAAAAAGTCAATGAAGCAATTTTTTTTAATTTGATAAATATATATAAAAAAATGACGTTTTTTTCTACATTCATGAACATTTGATAAATTTTAGTTATTTCTAAACAAAATATTTTATAAATTTATATGAAACTTATATAAAAGTGATTTTATAAATAATTTAACAAAAACAGCTTGTGTTTATCTTTTAAAACAAAAAAGTTATGCATTACTGTCGGGAAATATACGTCCACAAATCCGAAATTTGAGCAAACATCGGAAATTTCGACCACATTTTACTCAAAAAGTAGCACATGAAGGTATATTTTTTATTACATATTTAATTTAAGCTGGTAAAAAATAGCCTATATATCTTAAAAGGAACAAATTCTCACCGTCAGAAATTAACTGTTGGGTATGCCTTTAATAGAATGGAACACAAAAGGATCTTAGAGAGTGAAACTTGCAAATACAGGCAACAGTAGTTTACCGCTGTTCGAAACTCATAAATTGATAAAAAAAATCAAATCTGGTCACAAACTAAAACTGAGGGAAACACATTAAATATAAGAGAACAACGACACAACATTAAAATGTAACACACACAGAAACGAACTAAGCATTAGACAAAATCCGAACTAATGCAAAATCCAAAATGCAAATTACACAATATTCATTTGCAACTGGAAACATTATTGCATATGAATGCCTTCATGTAGTACATGTATGAATACATATGTATGTCTGTCATAATAGATTTGTTCCCCTGTAGAGTTACATGTATTATGCTTATTTGTGAAACATAGGTATACTGTACATACAAACCTATATCTCTTTCAGTTTGAGTTGCACCCTTTCTTAAAAATCTGCCATTTTTCTTTTTTATGATTGTCTGGTTAAACTTTTTTTTTCATTACAGTATAAATAGAAGAAAATGCCACCCAAACCTAATACCAAAGAGACAAAGATTTTAATGTCCGAACTGATGTTACTGTGTGAGTGGGGAGAATGCTCGCATCAGTTTAATAATATGGAGGAATTCTTATCCCACATGAGTCAACATCTTATAGGACATCATTATGAAGTCGGAAGGGATGATCCTAATACAGGTAACTCACCTTTGTAACACTTAAATAAGCTTATATTCCTATGGCATATTTTTTTTCAGAAGATTTGCCATTCGAAAAAAACAACCAAAAAGGCAGTTGAGAACCTCAAGTCAAAGAAAAACAATCAGGCCACAATTAAAAATATTTTGGTTTGCCCAAACCCTACCCAAGGTTGAGACAGTGGGTAGGTAGGTAGGCATTTTTTTTTTTTTTTTTTTTTTAAGAAATTGAAGTATCGGATGTTTATTAGTCTTCATGCCTATCTGATTAAAAAAAAACTTCTTCAAATCAGGACAATAAAAGAATTTGAGTAGGCAGCTTTTTTCTGGGTAGGTAGCTATATAGGGTTTGGGCAAACAAACCTATTCTTTTTTATGGCCTCATGATGCAAACATTTATTTTCAAAACATTACACAGAAAACAAAAAACCTAAAATATGCTGGAGTCAAAGCCCCAGATTTAGATAACAAACATAAATATACCTACAATAGTTAGGTCCCAGCATCAAGGATAAATAATAAAGAAGACTTACCAGACAAAACAACAAAGATACAAATTTATTAAAAATTAGGATACTCAAATACAACACTGAATATAAACTGAATAAAGTCTAAAAGTAAAAGCAATATGAAACCCTTTCAAATAATACTAGAGGTTAATTTGTTTAAGTTTCATATTGGCCTACATTGTAATATCATTATTTATGGTGCAAAAACTTGCATTTCTAAATCAGTGATTTTACAAACTACAATCATGACAACTGGCATTGGTGTTTTCATTTGTATCACATTTTGTCATGTTTAGGCTTTTATAGTTCACAATTTACTATATGGTATGAATTTTGCTCTTTGTTGAAAAATGTATGGTGATAAGTCCAAATAATTATGATGTTTGATGTAGGAAGGCGTCCCAGAAAAAAAAAATAGCCTTGCCGTAGGAAGGCGTCCCAGAATAAAAAAATAGCCTTGTCGTAGGAAGGCGTCCCAAAAAAAAATTAAAAATAGCCTTGCCAGACGTCATGATCATTTGGACTAGAATGGTGACCTATTGTTGCTTGAATTCTCTTCATTTAGATTCATTATCATGATGATACAATGGATATTGAGAAATATCTTGATCTTAGAGAGTAAAAGGAAACTAGATGATGTTGATGACATAAGTAATTAACATGATAGATTAAAGTCAATTCTAGCTTTAAAAGGTTATGTTGGTAATTGTCAAAGATACCAGGGATATTAGTTTTATAACAGAACTTCCTTTTGTCAACATTAGGCTTACTTTGAAATAGTTCAATATGTTAGATGTTTATATTTTCTTAGGACACCTGGCCCATAAAAAAGAAAAGAAATGAAACTTTATGCATCAGCGTGTTACTATTTTATATGAATAAACTACTTGGTAATATGCTTGCCCTCTGAATGATTCTTTTGGTAGTTTATATATTCATGATATAATTTATATGAAATTTAGGATACTGCTGTTTATATTTCAGACGGAGAGTTCCTGTGTGAGTGGAGAGAATGTAACACAATGGTCCAAGGACGTAGAACAGATTTTCTACGCCATGCCTACTTCCATTGTTTTCATGTCAAAATTAAGAATATAGGAGAGCAGATGATACGTAAGATGGGGTTAAGGGGATGTTTATTAGAGAACCAAAGTCGCAATCTTATACCAGAGTTACCAGAAAGACTGCAGTGTGGCTGGAATATGTGTGAGGTGAGATATAAACAGCATGTTATAAATTTCATGTGTCATAAGCTCTTTTCTAGATTTACCTTCACCAGGAATGCTCAAAGTTGAATATTTGTAAGTCAAGGATCATCCAAGGCCAACTTTGCCTAAGGGAGAAATACAAGAAATCCACAATCATAAAAATATTGTCACATCAATAATAACAACTTTTTATCATCTTATCAAAAGAACAGTCTAGTTATTATTTCCAATTAAGCAAAGAGCAAAATAATATCATATACAAAACTATTACCTCAAATCCATAGTTCCATTGTGAGAATTTTTTTTATTGCTGCAGTTGTATTTGTAATAGGGTTAATTAAAGGATAAAACAATTTAAATTCAGAGTTCAAGACCTGAACAAAATAAATTTTAAGTAACATGTCATGATCAATACAAAGTCAAATTAACAGGGATCAATTGTAAGTTGATTACATGATAAAGGTCTGCCAGTTCTTAAATACAATAAGTTGCTTATATTTACCCTGAGAAGGGTAGAACTAAAATATAACTTTCATTTTTGCTACATTTATTTTTAGACGATAATTGACAATCCAGAGATATTTTACCGCCACGTAGATAACCATTCAGAGACATTCCCTGAGGGAAATAATTTGGAACACGGAGCTAGGTGTGAATGGGAAGGTAATGTTTACAAGTTACTAAAGTATTAACAGACATTATGTTAAAAATGTCAGTTGACTTCTTATAGGAGTTATCACCTTATACGCTAAGTTTTACCATTTTTGGAAAATGACGCTATCAGCGGCATTTTTCCAATACCATGGACCAGAACATGCAGAACTGGAAGTCGATTTTATTTCCGCCTACCGCACTTGGTTTCATATTTACTATATATATATATACATTTTACATACTAACTGGAATCCGCTACACTCAAACAAAGTGTTGTAGTCGGACGGGAACCAGTTTACATACTTTATTTTATTTACAAAAAAAAACCATCTTGACCTGTCTATAGAAAGGCTTGTATAGTCCACGGTTTTATTCTCCGAAATTGGACCTTCCAGAGGGGTTGCCGACTATAGAGTATAATAAGCAAGAAATAATTTCAATTTTACGGCGAGGTGGTTTGTTTATGTTACGCCATCTTGTTATTGATATTGTAGAGGGCGCTCTCATAATTTTTGTCGAGCCTGCAACTTTTGTTGCAGACAGCTCGACATAGGGATAGTGATCCGGCTACGGCGGCGGCGGCGTTAGCTAACTCCTCAAAAGCTTTATATTTTAGAAGGTGGAAGACCTGGATGCTTCATACTTTGTATATAGATGCCTCATGTTACAAAGTTTCTGTCAGTCACATGTCCAATGTCCTTGACCGCATTGTCATGGTTCAGTGACCACTTGAAAAAAAAGTTCAGAATTTTTGTAATGTTGAATCCTCTCTTATTATAAGTAATAAGATAACTATATTTGGTATGTGCGTACCTGGCAAGTTCCTCATGTCTGTCAGACAGTTTTCACTTGACCTCGACCTCATTTCATGGATAAGTGATCAAGGTTAAGTTTTGGTGTTCAAGTCCATATCTCAGATACTATAAGCAATAGGGATAGTATATTCGGTGTATGGAAGGACTGTAAGGTGTACATGTCCAACTGGCAGGTGTCATCTGACCTTGACCTCATTTTCATGGTTCAGTTGTTATAGTTAAATTTTTGTGTTTTGGTCTGTTTTTCTCATACTATATGCAAAAGGTCTACTATATTTGTTGTATGGAATGATGGTAAGGTGTTCATGTCTAGCGGGCAGATGTCATCTGACCTTGACCTCATTTTCATGGTTCAGTGGTCAAAGTTAAGTTTTTGAGTTTTGGTCTTTTTATCTAATACTGTATGCCATAGGTCAACTATATTTAATGTATGGAAATATTTTATGATCTTTATGTCAGTCGCGCAGGTTTTATTTGACGGTGACCTCATTTTCACGGTTCATTGCACAGTGTTAAGTTTTTGTGTTTTGGTCTATTTTTCTTAAACTATAAGTAATGGGTCAACTATATATGTTGTATAGAAGCATTGTTAGCTGTACATGTCTGCCTGGCATGGTTCATCTGACCTTGACCTCATTTTCAAGGTTCATTGGTCTTTGTTTAGTTATCTTGGTTAATGTTAAGTTTATGAGACAGTTGTAATAAAACTAAGCTTTATACTTAGGACTATCAACATAATATCAATGATTAGTATAGAAGGCGAGACATTTCAGCGTGTGCACTCTTGTGATAACATGCAAGAGTTTTCTGAATTCCGATCGATAAATCTATTTCTGTCATATAAGAACTGAAGTTGGTTTGTCATATATGTCACCGTTATGAAACTGATATTTGATATTGTACTTCCATAAAGAAATGGAGGTCGTTTAATTAACATTTAATATACGTCCTTGCTACAAATCACAAGTCTAGGGTTTGTTTATGTAATTGTGTGTATGCGTATAGTTTTCTTGACTTGAGGAGGTATCAGATTGAACGGTTGCTCTGGATTCCCCACTCCATTGATTAATTTGAAACTCACGAGATCCTTTCTATGTCTGTCTGCTATTGAGGGTTATTGTTGTTGCATAATTTTAAATCATATGCATCATTTAAATTAAAATAAATGTAGTCCACAACGTTAAGTTGTAACTAAAACACCCCTTCAGCCAAAATGGAGTCTTCCATATTATCGCTTCGAGTTGTCTCCCTTCCGTAAGTAACTTTCGTCAAACAACGATACTTTGAGAAAAATTAACTTGTTCTGTCTATAGACGTTGTATTATATTAAAACAGATCGCACTTTTAATAGAGGAATGTGTACGGAAAGGATTCATGCCCACTGACCCAAAGGAAATTAAATATTTAAAGAGTTATTAGGAATAGGGGTTCCACCTAGAATTCATGTAGAAAAATAGGTGATAAGGTACGAAGTGAAATACCTTCTCTCACTCTCAGTGCATGCTGTGGAAAGTCAACTTGAAATTAATATTACAAAAATAAAAGACAATAAGTACATTGTTCATACACTTGTATCGAGGATTGGCTATTTTTAAAGTTGAATAACTATTCAGATTACGTAAATTACATTTTTCGAGTATTTTGCATGGACATGTACAGTTGAATTATTTTTGAAAAAAATAATAATACATGTATCAATGAAAACAATGGCAATCGTATCCCTCAGAGCAATCTGCTCTTTGATTATTATACATGCCTGTCAAAATTTTGACGGACGTATTATTGTATACAAATGTCCGGCTTCCGTCTGTGCCTCTGTCTGTCCGGTGTAAACATGTGGCACTGTAACTTGAGAACGACTTATCCAGTTTCATGAAACTCAATATAGTTGTTTCTTATGATAATCAAATGATCTGTATACTTTTTGGTGAAAATAAGATAAAAACTTTTTGAGTTACAGGACTTTGTAACTAAAACAGGGGTGTTTTTTTTCACATGTCGCACCTTATCTCAAAAATGATTTATGAGTATTGCTTAAAATTTTTTTTTAGTTATATTAATCTAAAGATTTGTATACTTTTTGGTGATGATTCAAAATTTTATTTTTGAGTTATTGAGCATTTTGTAAAAAAGGGGGAGGGGATTTTACATGTCACGCCGTATCTCAAAAACAATTAATGATTATTGTTTAAAACTTTACACACTTCTTTGTTACATTATTCTAAAGATCTGTATACTTTTTGGTTTTGATTCAAAATTTTATTATTGAGATATTGTGTTTTTTGTATAAAAAAAAAGGGGGGATGGGGTAGGCGGAGGTCACATGTCACGCTGTATCTCAAAAACAATTTATGTTTATTGCTTTAAACTTTACACTCTTCTTAGTTATGTTAATTTAAAGATCTGTATACTTTTTGGTGATGATTCAAAATTTTACTTTAGAGTAATTGAGTTTTTTGTAAAAAAAGATGAATTTTCACATGTCACGCTGTATCTCAGAAACTAATTATGAATATTGCATAAAACTTACACACAAGACAACAGGCGTATCATGCGCTCATGGAGCAGCTGTTTATTATTTTCAAAATCTGAAACTTCAAACAGAAACCCTGAAAATTTGATAACTTATATAAAAGATCTTTCTCAGTCTCAATATTAGAAATATCAGAGGCATTTTAACTGGTTGACTTGTTTTTTTATCATTGTAGGGTGTGAGACTGTTGCTAAAAATAAGTATAAATTACGTGAACATCTACGTAGTCATACACAGGAGAAGGTGATAGCTTGTCCAACCTGTGGAGGACTGTTCTCATCAAGGACCAAGTTTGTAGATCATGTTAAAAGACAGGCAGGGGTTGAATGTAAGTGTATGTGTATTTAATGTGCAAACATTTACTGAAAGGGAGATAAATATGGTTGTGGTTTTATTTATTTGACTAGTGGCTAGGTTTTTTTAAACCCCACCTAAGGGCATTATGTTTTTCGGTTTGTGCGTTCTTTGGTTTGTCTGTTCTACAGCTGTCTGTTTCACTTAAGGTCAAAGATTTTGGTCAAGGTAGTTTTTGATGAAGTTGAAGTCCAATCAACTTGAAACATAGTTCCCTATGATATGATCTTTCTGATTTTATTGTGAGCTTTTATCCCAATTTCACAGTCCTCTGAACATAAAAAATGATAGTGCTAGTGGGGGATCTGTGTAAGACACATTCTTGTTATCTCCCCTAGGTGACTTTATTTCAAAATTTTTCTCATTCAAGATGTCAGGGTTTCAAACTTTTTGTTGTAGTGAAGTTTTCTGTGTATTCAAGTTCAGACAAAGAGTTTGGAGTTCCATTCTGAAGGTTATTTCTCTATAAACAATCAAATTGTTTTAACATTTTATTTTTAACATTCAACATACTATAACAACAAATAATATAAATTATATATTTAACAAAATAAAAAAACGACTAATAAATAAATTACCGGTATGTCTAATTATGACTAGCACAAACTCAAGACAACGGTTTGCATTTTACATAAATCACCCATTCAATTCAAACCAACTCTTTGTAAAGATTTTGACTATAAAAGCTTAACACTTTTTCAGTGTATTGTATGTGCAAGTCTTACAAAATGTCTCAATATATGTATTGAGGGTAAAGTGGCCATCCAGAAGTGTTGTCCTTTTGTAGATATAGGAAGATGTGGTGTGAGTGCCAATGAGACAACCCTCCATCCATGTACCCATTCTTACTTATGACCTTTTGAAATGACAGATTCCACCATAATAATATGATAAACATACAATAAAAGAACATTTGCAATGGCATATTTGATTTAGGTTTCTTGAAAAGACAAAAATAGCATGTGAGGTGTTATTTAAAAATAGAGTGTTTGAAATTAAATAAGCTACATTATGAAACACACAAACAAAAAATAAGATAAACAATATTCATCTCAGAATGAATGTTGTGTAAAGGCACTGATATATGTTATGTTTATAATTCAGTTCATCAGTTTGTAGACAAAAACTCAATGTTTATTTGATTTAGAATCTATAAACTAGAAATTGAATCCTACAACAAAATGTATCTCAAAATTTTCTATTTTTCTTAAAAAATAAAAAATAGGACTTTAAGGAATGATTTATTTTAACAAGTAAGGTTCTTGCTTGTGTTTCTTATTTTTTTTTACTCCTTTGAATTTTAATTTGATTACCTCCCTTTGTCACTATCTGTAATTGCTATAGTTAACAGTTAAGTATCTGTTTGATATTATGAGAGAATTCTGATTTTAAACAAATCAATTATTATTTGAATTTAAATGATTTGAAAATGTTTAATGGTAACAAATTCAGTCTTACAATATATAGAAAATTAAAACAAAACTGTTTTAGCTGTTCATCAAATCCATATACATGTATCATGTGTGCAGCTATTGACAATGTCACTATCCAATAATCACAGCTATGTCTTTGTAATAAATTAATTATGCACCAATTAGTCTTGTCCTGAGGTTACAATATTTTGATAAAACAGCCTTCAATCAATCAATCAATGTTTTGATTTAACAGAACTGTTGATGTTTAATTGTCATTTGTTAAACAACTGTAAATCAGTGACATGATTTCGGCTGTGGCAATAAAGCTTTCGGTACAAAGTCAAACCAGTTGGCCATTATTGACATGACTCTGTCTCCAATACAGGATGGTAGATGCAGGTAGAGGAATGGCAATGCCCTTGAAAGTAATCCACTGTAATAATGAGACTTTGGACTGACTGACAACAGTGCTAATTTTATGTTGTCTAAAATTTCAGTGAAGTCTGGGTTCAGATAAGCTTCTGGATCTGAAAAGAGAAAGCAAGAAATATGACTAATGTGTTTTTATTAAAACTTTCCCTTTCTGTATTGTATAAATCTAATTACGGTTTCTAGTTCTGCAACGTTTAATTAATTTCTTTTAGTGATATTGTGACACTGATTAATTGAAGGAATACAAAATTTAAGTTACAATGTGATTGCAAGCTTTTACTTCTTTGACATAAAAATCTTCTTAGTTCTCTGTCAATATCTACAACAATTAATGTACAAAGTCATCATGACCAACAAATATTGTTTATATGTTTACAATAACAAGTTGAGATTTTGTATTGCTTAGAAAAGGTCAGCACAATTGATTGACAGAAACTATATATTTTATTTAAAGAAAAAATATCAGAATTTTTCATCATTCATACACAGATTTGGAATAAGAAATAAAAGTGTATTTAAAAAAAAAATCTGAAGAGATAATGGGAAAAGAATTGGACATACCTTTAAGCTTATGTTTAATGTAAAACAGTCTTTATAATGGGAAAAGAATTGGACATACCTTTAAGCTAATGTTTAATGTAAAAACAGTCTTTATAATGGGAAAAGAATTGGACATACCTTTAATCTTATGTTTAATGTAAAAACAGTCTTTGCCGTAATTTTCTTTGACAGATTTACTTGCCCCTTTCCACCACCTTTCTGCCACTGCAGCCTTGTCATAAGCCATAATACCTAAAAATTTCAAAAAAATGTTTATGAAGAAAAAGGGCAGAATTCCACCATCCATTTGCTGGATAAGATTGTGTAGATCACAAACGTACCTTGTCTGTTTGCAGTTTTAATTTATATTCAGTGAATTTTCTATATAACTGCAATAATATTGATTTAGTTGTTTATTGAAATGTCACTGGAGAATCATAAATGACTGTCCTTTTTCAAATTCCATTCAATCTTCTGTTTCCATAGTTATCTAGTTAAGTATCCCTTATTGGTCTCAACCCAATTATAATAGTTGACAAACAGTCTCGCTTCTATGCAAATTGGCATGTGTTTACTTTGAAGAACTAAACTTGACCAATTGCTCTGTTTATAAATTGCAGAGATCCATACATCTTGTTTTGATTTTATTTAAACTCTGGTGGATAGTTATCTCATTGGCAAGCATACAACATTTCCTTATATTTATTTAAAAATAAAGATTTTAAAAACACCACTTACTTATTAAACATGACATGTTATGGACGACATCAAAAGATGGATGTAGGATAAAAAACTGAAATTTAATAGTTAGGGGGTGGGAGGGGGTCAACATTGCTGCAAGTTTTGTTAATCCAAAATTGATTTTACCTATATCCATATAGGTAAATCAATTTTTACCAAATTAAGTTAAGAGGGGGTGGGGGTCAGTGAAAAAACTATGTGAATTAAGTTTTTTATCCTACATTGAACTTTTGATGTTGTCCCTTAAATGTTTGTATGTTTTTTAAGAACTAAATTTCCAGAAAAAGTCCATATCATGGAAAATTTCCTTCTATTAGACATTATCACAAATCTCTATAAAATTAAAGATAATTTGATATAATAATGGTTAACTTGGGTTGATAATTAACCAATCAGATTGCAAGATTTTATGTCATAAGAAATACAATGCTTTACCTGTTTTGTACCCACTAGGGATGATTGTACAGACTTTTATCTTCCACATTTTGAATTCATATCTCCATACTTCTGACATTGTAGCTAGCGCGGACTTAGAGGCACAGTAGGCTCCCATCAGTGGTACAGGTGCAAGGCCTAAAAGTAAAACATTGACAGTTTTCTATTTCTTGTTGGCAAAAATATGCAATGAAATATTTTAATAGCAAATCAAACAAACACTTATAGATTTTTATGCCCCATTTATGGGCATTATGTTTTCTGGTCTGTGCGTCCGTCCGTCCGTCCGTCTGTTCGTTCGTTCGTCCGTTCGTCCGTTCGTCCGTCTGTCCCATGTCAGGTTAAAGTTTTTGGTCGAGGTAGTTTTTGATGAAGTTGAAGTCCAATCAACTTGAAACTTAGTATATATGTTCTGTATGATATGATCTTTCTAATTTTAATTCCAAATTAGAGATTTAACCCCATTTTCACGGTCCACTGAACATAGAAAATGATAGTGCGGATGGGGCATCCGTGTACTGGGGACACATTCTTGTTTTTAACAATTTCTTAAAGTTATAAATGAAGTTAAGTCACTTTCTTGTATCAAAGATTAAATAACTGTGATATTGCATGTATTACTAAGATTAAACTGCAATTGTTAACATCAGATATAGCATTCACCAAATTGTAGTTTGTATCATCAGTCAAAAAGCCAATTTCATGGAATAAAAAAAATCCTTGATTCTGACCAAATTTTAAAAATTTGGGCTGACATCACATTTTATCTTCATTTATTGTCATCATTTGTGAAAACTATTGGTGAAAAAAATTGAAAATTGCCAGGAATTTAAATAATTTCTTTTTTTGGTGTTTCTTCACCAATCAGTGCTTACCACAATTGCTTGCTACATTAACAATTCTGCCTTGACTTTCTCTCAGTAGAGGTAGGAAGTGTTTACACACAGTCACTGGGCCCAGGTAATTCACAGCTAATATTTTATGAATATCTTCTGTTACCATCATCTCAACATTACCAATAAAACAAATTCCAGCATTGTTTATTACACCCCATAATTTCATACCTGTTAAAATAAACAAATACCATCATTGTTAATTACACTCCATAACTTCATACCTGTTAAAATAAACAAATACCAGCATGTAAATAACATGTGAACCCCTTAACTTCATATTGTCAAAATGAACAAATACCACTCCAGCATTGATAATTATACCACATAATTATATATAACTGTTAGAATAATTAAAAAAAAATGTAGGTGAAGAATTCATATTGCACAACTTTGTATAGATCTCATGAAGAATATTTATTGAGACAACTACATCTAATTATATATATGTTGACACTGGTAGCTGTCTTGGCTTTGCTGTATATTGCGAATCATTTAGCTCATTAGTAAATACTTCTAATTTCTATCAAATGATAAAATGAAGAACAGCAATAACATTTTTAGCCATTTTGTTCACCAGTGAATACCTCTAGCAAAGGTTAGCATGAAGAACTCTTAAATAAGTTATTTTATGAGGTTTTTTTTTTTTTTATATATATTCATCCTCCATGCAGCGCCTTTTATAATATATAAGTTTTTTTGTGAGAACTTCTGGAACCAAAGTATAGACATTTTTAAATTAGAATTGAACATACTTTAAACAGTACAAATAGGTTACGACCTTAAAGTTCATCAAGATAAAGAAGTTTAGAAACCTTTATACAGTTTACAATTTGATAATAGTATAAATACTTTGACTTTGTAACTTTCAATGTTATTTAAATTTATCACAAGTTCAAGATTAAGTTTGTTTTTAATGTTAAACAGAAGTAAAAGGATATAAATATTTACATTTATTTAGCAGATAAACGAGTAAACTCATGACAACAATTTAACCTAGATTTAGATTATGCAGGAAACCTTATATTGATGTAAATGTATTAAAAAATCAATCACCTGAAAATGATTTTTATGTAAAATTTGATATAATATAAGTGGTATGATAAATATATAACAGGAAATTTCTTTTTTAGGCCTTCTTAAATATGAAATAAGATATTAATCACTTATTTACCACATTTACAAAAAACTTGACTACATGTATGCTTACACATAAAAAAAAGTCAATGTTTCATAAACGCTTCAAATTATTAGTTAATTATGATTCTTGATTAAAAAAGCGTGGAACAATAAAAAGTCTACAGTTGAAAAAGCAAAACTGGTCCGTAAGAACTGCACAAAAAACATAAAGATGGATAAATATTACCCTCACAAACAAACAAAAAGATTCTGATATATTTCTGAATTTCTTTCTTGATATTATCAATTCAGTATCAAGTTATTGCTTTGATATATTATAACATGTTTAAAGAATCAATAGTTTATTTTTGTATTGGAAAAAAACTAGAAATGATGTATGTTTTTACTGACAATTGAAATATACATCAGTTAATTTTCTTTTTAACTGCAAGAGAATATTATTTTAATGAAACAAGAATGGCTTTGATTGTTTAATTTTACAATGAATTTGATTGTATTGACCTTACATTTCAAGGTTGTTCTGTGTAAATCTCAAGGACATGTTTTTACCTGACATTTCAAGGTCATTCTGTACAAATATAAGGACATGTATTTAATTTACACTTCAAGGTCATTATGTACAAACATTAGGACATGTATTTACCTGACATTTCAAGGTCATTCTGTAAAAACCTTAGGACATGTATGTACCTGACATCCAAGGTTTATCTGTACAAACCTAAGGACATGTATTTACCTGACATTTCAAGGTCATTCTGAACATACCAAAGGACATGTATTCAATTGACATTTCATGGTCTTTCTGTACAAACCTAAGGACATGTATTTGCCTGACATTTCAAGGTCACTCTGTACAAACCTAAGGATATGTATTTACCGGACATTTCAGTCATTCTGTACAAATCTTAGGACATGTATTTACCGACATTTCAAGGTCATTCTGTACAAACGTAAGGACATGTATTTACCTTACATTTCAAAGTCATTCTATACAAACCTTTCAACCTTTGGACATGTATTAACCTAACATTTAAGGTCATTCTGTAAAATCTTTTGCACTTCTATTTACCTGACATTTCAAGTTCTTTCTGTACTAAAGCTGCAGCTGTTTTTATCTGACTTTCATCGCTTACATCAAGTTGGATTGTTTGAAGTCTTGATGAACAAGAATTTATTAGATCTTGTTTTCCGTGCCCTTCATTTTCCAAACAGCCAGCATAAACTTTGAATCCTGCCTTATCTAAATATTTGGCTAAAGCTTTGCCAATACCACGATCACAACCTGCAACAAATGAGTTTAATGTAATAAAAAAATCATTCTTTTAATGTTATTTGTAAAGAATACTTTTGATATATGTTTTCTTGCTACTCTTTTTCCCCAAATATCAGTTACTTTTAAGTCTATCATTGCTTTGTCATACAGATTTACTAATTTCAAACCATTATAGTTAAGAAACAGGTACAGGTCAGCGGTAAGTGTTATACTGATATTTTAGAAAATCTAATTCAAAAGTTGTGATGAAAACATTAACGAATTAATCATTTCATTAGTTAAGTATATCTGGATATCAAATTCTTTTTGTTGTCGATTATAGATAATGGTAAAAGTGAGGTTCTTCTCTTGTTACAAAGTCAGGTGATTGGAAACCCATTGATATTTAGTACAACTAGATAATTAAAATCTGACTGATGTTACATAGGCATTAGCAGGTGCAAAAAGGCTCTGTGTTGAAGACCATACTTTGAACTATATTGGTTTACTTTTACAAATTATGACTTAGATGGAGAGTTGTCTCATTGGCAATTATACCACATCTTCTTATGTCTAGTTATCGTCATCAATATATGAATAATATCTGCAAAGACTATGATAAGACAAAATCAATCAATAAAAAAAAATAAAAAATGGAAGTGGAAAATTGAAATTGTTTGAAAAATATATATGAGTTACCTCTACTTTGAATATATGGAGATGTTATACATTCTACTTTTTCAGTATGTTATAGTAGCCAAAAAAAAACCCAAGTAGACTGTCAGCATATTTTTGAGTCTGAGAGAAATTTGTATGTAAAAGTTCAGTTGTTTACACACACTAGTTATGTCAGTTATCTGAGAGATTATAAATGTCATTCCAGTGCTTTACCTCAGCACAGATCTAATCCTAATCATTTCATGTACTTAAATTTTATACTTGTATTTGGGAAAAAAGGGGGTGGGGTGAGGATGTCTTTTCTATCCCTAGAGCTTTAGTAAAATGATTTTTTTTTCAATGATATCCTACTCTGACAGTAAACCTATATCTTTTCCAAAATTGATGCTATTTCTCAATAGATCTAAGTAAGATGATCTGTCTTATATTGTACTAGACAAACTCTTGACCCAAAAGTCAATTTTGATTAATAGTAAATTAAACAGGAATTGTATAATGGTAAACATTCTCAATTTTATTCAATTTTATTAAGTCATGAAGTTATAAGGGTCAGAAATCATATAAATTGGTCCAACTACAGTTAATGTAAATTCTGTTATAGATTAATTTCTTTTCTTTTAATTTGGTCAAATATAAATATTTGCAGAAATGAATAAAACACCAATTGTTGAAAAATTGACAATTTTAAAATTGAATTTGCTTATATGTCCAAGATACATTTATATATAAGTGTAACATCTTAAGAAGTTGTAGTCTTTGATTATCATGATAATAAAACATTTTTTTTTTTTCAATACAGTTAATTCAGAATTATTGCATGCATTTTTTGTTGCATTTTTGAAGAATAAACAAAATTGCTGGTTTATTTATTGCAATTTTAGGAAACACTTCATACAGATATGTATCATATCTCAGAATGCAATTTCTTATTACTGCAATACTGAAGAAGATGCATAATTTGCATTAATAAAAACCTCTGAAAATTTTGAGAATTAACAGTTTCCAGTTTTGTTGAAAATGGTAAAAAAATTACATACATTGTTGGATTTGAACTTCATAAACCCAATTAGACTTCTCAATAGAAAACTAGAGCACAAGGAACAGGTTGGGTTGCAGAGATTTTAACCCTACCATTTCTAATTCATTTTAAGGAGTTTATTTAGTCACTTCCCAGGTGTTTTTATTATATAATTTCAATAAAATATCTTTGAAAAGTACAAATGTTATGTCTTGCCTTAAGTATTTCACACATTTGTTGCATGTTATTTATGTGTGACTTCTTGCTATATATACAGCTACCGAGGTGACAACAGATGATATTAATAGTTTTCTTGTTGCTGCAAATTTCTACTCTGATGCTTTGACACATTGAAATAAACTATTATTATTAGTCTCACAACCTAAATAGGGTTTACATTCATATGAACTATTTATGTCTCTACTTAGACCAATTAACTACTGGAGCCAACTGTCTGCATTAGAGGGGCCCGTTCCAGTCATGCTTCAATCATTCCCTGTATAATCAACCAAATTTTTCCCACAAAAGGGGGGGCTGGCCCCCTGCCCTCACTGCCTAAATCGCCTCTGCTTAACTTCTCTCTCAATCCTTTTCTAACTTTTACTTGTATGCGTTATGATCTTAAAAAGAGGATGAACTCTACTGATGTTTTTTTGGGTTGGGTGTCAATCGTTTGTTTGTCTTAAACTTTTCCTAATAATACATAAATAATAATAGTTTCAAACTTTGTAGCATGTGTGTCCTAATTTAAGTTGAAGTAAAAGAGATTAATTCACCACTTGGTTGCAGCAATGGGATGAATTAACAAAACTTCGATTATTTGGCTCATTCTAGGAAATTATTGATCGTGTGACGTGTGTCAACTGCTTATCTACGTCATCTGTTATATTGTTTATGAAGGATTAGACTAATAGTGAAGTATTCAGTTAAGATTTTGAATCTTGTTAGAAACTTCCTTATTTACTTGTTAAACAGTCATTTGACAGTGGTACAATTGTGGTAAAGATTTCTTATCGTTTATCCACTTATAGTTCAAAGTAAATCCTTTTAATTCTGTGGTTTTAGTTTTTTAATTAATCTTATTTACAAATGTCCTCTAAGGCTATATACCCATGATAAATTTGTTTCGTTAAGATTGTTTATCAACGATGTTGATACATTTATTTTGTCTTTTTGGCATCTTTATAGTTACATATCTTGAATACCTTTTCATGATATTTTGTAAAAAGACTAAGCTTTACAAATTACAAATTTATAGAATTTTGTGAGAATTTTTTTTGTTTATATTATTCTATATAGCTAGCTTACAAGTTGACTGAATAGTATGGGGAGGGGATTCAAACTTCTGAAAATGTCTATAGTTTTGATAGTCTAGAAGTCAGTATCCAAAGACTCATTTTCATTCTCATATTTTATTTTCAATAATACTTATTTTTCCAAAAGTTTCAAAGTGACCTCTTAAAGTGCTTTTTTAGCAAAAAAAGTGAAAAAACACACACACAGTCATATCTATAGTCTTAAAATACTCTAGAATTTAGTTTGTTTCCTTCATTTTCTTTTGTTTATTTACAAGTAATAATTTTGCTGAATGGGAAAAAAGGGGGGGGGAACTAATTTCTTGCCCTGGGCTCCTACACAATTTAGTTTGTATAAAACTTTTAAAATTTATATAGTTCATAGTCCATATCTTTTTTTTTTAAATTTTAACACTTACCTGACTTAGCTAATGAAAAATCAACAGAAAAAAGCCTTTGATAAATTTACTTATTTCAGTTATACCATGTATTATTCATATTGATGGATTTTTTTTAAAGAAACTAAGTCAATGAAGTTTTTGTTAAATAGAATGTTTTTTACTAAAACAAGAGATGTTTAGTCAACACCATTGAGACAGATGACAAATAAGACAAAGTGGTCAACTAGCAACTTCCAAAAATATAAGATCTTAAATCCCTTAGTTTGAAACGAAGAAAAAAGTGCCTTACAATAAATAACCTTACCTAAAGAATAAACAGATGATATCATAGACATTATGATATTCTGTATTTAAAAAAATTCAACCAACTTTGTGAATTTTTTTATAGAATTATTAACATATTACATAAATTGATAATACATATTTATTTTGCTAACTGTAACCTGTAACTTTAAACTTTCAAGGCTTTACTTGTATATATTTCAAAACTGACTTGTATATATTTCAAAACCGACTTGTATATATATTTCAAAACCAAAATTGTTATAACTGGCCTAGTGTTTTAAATTACCTGTTATGAGTATAGCCTTATTGTTGATTTGGAGGATAACTGGTGCCAGCTGTAGATATGACACCATAATCCCAAGTAAAAGTACCAGGCTTCCTTGAAATGCCAGTCCATATTTCACTAGACAGAAAGCTAGGCCTGCTAACACAAATAGTCCATTAATGTCCCTCATCCTTAGTTGTACTGTGTGAGATCTATACCAGTGTAAAACTATAGTCACATACAGGAGGAAGATAGAGATAGAGGCAGTAGCCCAAGACACATTTATCATCAGGTCCATACTGATTGCTTTCAACTCAACTCTTTGCTGTATTTCTCTCACCATTCCTGTTGAAATATCCCAAGCAATCATTTTAATGAAGAAAACAACAACATTGAATCTTGCCTTATTTGAGCATAATTTTTATTCTTTGTTTTGATATTTGAGTGTTGACATCAAATTTGTGACATCATATTACCAGTTGGTCAGTTATGTAAAAGGTTATTTATTCTTTGTTTTAATATTTGAGTGTTGACATCAAAGTTGTGACATCAATTACCAGTTGGTCAGTTATGTTAAAGGTTATTATTCTGGTCAGTGACCTAAATTTAATAGTCTGACCAATGTTGATTATGATTCATCAGATGTTTTTGATTAAATCTTGACGAAAGATGAAATTTTAGTACATAGTGTCAGTTTTTAAAGTTTGGAAATCATGCAGAAATGTTTTTGTTTGAATACGTTATGTTGGCACTTTATAGTAATGTAGAATTTAGATAACAAACCCCATCCCCCTGCTAGTTTCTGAATATTAAAGTCCAAATTACATTTTTGTACTTGAAAAATTGATTAAATATAAAATGCTGAAAACTAGTATATCTAATGGTATTTTAGTCTATAAGCTATGTATTTTAATTTTTAATGCATCAACACGTCGGTTTACGAAATGTCCGAAATGACAACAAAAAACATGCACTTTAATTGAAATCAATTCGGGCGGGTGGCGGTCGCGTGCAATTTTGATAATGTCATAGAGACGCTCAATCCAGTTCAATCCAGTAAAGAAAGTGTTAAGAAATCTCCTATTAGAGACTTATTTACCTTTTATAAATAATCTCGCATTGTCAATATGGTTAACTTGATTTAATTTTGAAAAAGAACATATTTGATCCTTTAACCAGATTATCAATAAAAATGTGATTAGTTAACAAATTATTATAAAAACAATACCTGTATTTAGATATTTATTTCATTGTACAGTTAAGATGTCCAGTTCTATTTGAATCTTTCTTTCCAACAGCTTATATTCCTTAATGTTTTTATTTTACCTTAGACTTGTCCAAAGTCATCCAAAAGTCTTTCAGTAAAGAGGCCTTTCTTTGCACAACTTTATTTCACTATCTAGAAAAGTTCCAGTCTTCTAAAAGTTTTTCAGGAAAGATTTAACTTCAGCCTTAGAAGTGGGTATTTATACCTTAAGAGAAATATGTGTCCATACACCAAAGTTTTTTGAGTGCACTGTACTATCTTTGACATTAAGGTGACTGACATTGGTTATCTATCTGTCAACACCTGATATATATAGCTGTATGGATAAGCTGGTCAGTTAATCTCATTAACATCATTTCAATTATAGAGCTAATGTATCCTTCAAGGAACTGTATTTATGTCATTCAATTACATTTATAATTTGGAAAAAGTCCATTTTAGGTAAAAACCTACCAAATAAGGTCACATGAAAAAAAGTAAATTTAAATTTCTGTTCAGATCTAGGCTAAGCTGAAGAAACAAAACTAGGAACACACATCCCTCATTGTAAGAGGTATGTGAAACAATTTGAGACATCTATTAACCAAAATTATTTTACAAAATATGACCTTGACCTCTTTTCAAACTTTTGGGAGTTAAGTTTTCTAGTTTCCTAGTACTAGCTATCACTACAGTTCAAAGAGATTTCAACTTTCATTAGATTTATAAGAAATTTTACTCGATGGTTGATCCCTGGAAACAACCCTTTTTTTTTTGGACAAATAATGCATTTGAAAAGGACATACTGTTGCCACCCCCCCTTTTTATTCTGGGTGGGGACTGACCTCCCCAATTTTATTCTGGGTTGGGATCCCCTTTTAAAAATGGCTGGATCCACCACTGTTACTGCTATAAACTTCTTGGTTGAATGAATGATTTACCAACTGTTACATACTATTTAATACATCTAGTTTTATTATTTAATGCTTATTGAGGAAGACCAATGCACATTATTTGGCCTGCCTATTTTAATAAAGAAAAGTAACAGGAGATTGATTTTAACTGTATTAAATAATGCTTATGTTATTAATTATAAATATCACTTGCCTCTGTCAATTAATTCATCCATGATACCAATTCTTGTGAATTTTTCAATGAAACAAAGTTTTTACTGTAGTTCACTAAATGATAGTCCTTTTTCAGGATATTGGCAATCGTTAAATCAAGATTATTACATTTGATAAAATAAAAACAGCTCTGGTATTACTTATTTATTAATTTATTAAATGTATTGATCAAAATATTTACATTTAAATTATAGAAAGGAAACAAAAACGTAAAAACATAGAAAATCAAGCCAAAAAATTAAACCACACCAGTTTTAAGGATAAAAATATATAAATTTCAATTTTCCACCCACCTATCATATTGTTTTTTTAAAACATAGAAAACATGTTAAATGTATATACAAAACATTTATTTTTCTGATAGCAGCACAAGGTATTTATGGATTGATAACATGTATAACTGAAGATAACTAACTTGTGTATGGTCATATATAGTTCAAAAAGTTTCATTGCAATTATTTAAAAAAAAACCCAATAATATTCACACTATTTGACAATCAGACTTTAAGAAATTAAAGAAAGACTTATAATGAATATGACATGTTTTTAAGATTATGCAATTTTTTATTTTTTATATTTTTTTTTGGGGGGGGGGGGGGGGGGGGGGGGTTGCTTTTTTAATTTTATTTGGGAGCAAAGGGAGAGTTATTTGAGAAATTTTTCAAGACAGCAAGCACCAGAAAACTTTCTGTGGCACTCACAGTATTGATTAGAAGGGTTGCAGTTAAATTTGATAAAGTGTAGTATATGTATTTTTATATTAAATATCTAAAATAATGTGTGACTTACCATATTTGATAGAATTATCAGAATCAAACAATACTGTCATTTTGACTTGACTTCTGGATACAACTATATACCGTTTACGTCAGTGTAGTATTTGACTTGAAGAGGTACCATCTGGATCAACTTCCTGTAAAACGGTGGGAGTACACACTTTGTTGTTTATTTTCTAATTTAAACTTTTGTGTTGACAGGATGTTAGGGTATTATACTTTTTGTCATCTTACTGTGTATTGATGTGTCCTACATCCAAGGCATCATTGATACTTAGGGTTCGTGTAAATATAAAGATTTTGGTACATTGACGTTGGTTCTAATTGTTCTTGGAGTATTTATCATAATCTCATTGTAAACATTAAGTATTGATGTCTTTAATGTTTTACATCAGTGGACGTCACGTTGTCAACAAATATCTGAAAAAGAGACCAGTCCTGTCGTATTTGTTGGTCTAGTGACTTACATTTTTCTGAAAAGATAATAAACTCATTATCCTCAATAGAGACCAGTCCTATGGTGCTTGTTGGTCTAGTGACATACTTTTTCCTGAAAAAGAGGTTCTAAACTTATTATCCTCATAAGAATTAAAACAGTTTAATTACCGTTAGCCGAAATTTTGACCTATTTTGTCACTGTTTCAATTTTGGCCTATTTTGTCACTGTTTCTACTGTAGACTTGCATGAGAATTTTTTTAATCAACTGTTTGAAAATAAAGCTTTATAATGTTCTTGAATTTCTATAAATAAAAAAAATTAAAAAATCTTCTTTTTTTCACTTGGTAAATTGAGTATCTCAAAGTACCAAAAAGAACTACAGTGGATTCATCATTATTCGTTGGATACTAATTTTCATGGGTTTCATGGGTAGAGGTGAACCACAATTTCAAATGTTCAACAAATAACATAATTTAAATAGGCTCTCTTTGGTCGGGTTGTTTTCTCTTTGACATATTCCTCATTTCCATTCTCAAATTTTAACCGGATTTTTGTGACAAAAATGTCAGTTATTGATTTGGGGATGTTTAATATGTTGTTACTGATGATAAAATGGAGGTCAAATTTGCCCATCCCTAGATTTTTCCATGCAGTTCAACTTTTTCCATGAAAAAATGATGGAAAATGATGGAAATTTCGTTTTTTTTCCATGGATTTCCATGGAATTTCATGGAAAAATATTCCATCATAGATGGAAAACTTATATGTGTTACTTATTCCATCATTTTCCATGATAAGATGGAAAACTTTCCATGGAATTCCATGGAAAAAATACTTTTTGGATGGAAAATGGGATGGAAAGTAGACTAATAAAACTTTGTAGATGGAAAAGAAGATGGAAAGTGGACTTAGAATATTTTTGAGATTGAAAAGAGGATGGAATCTGGACTTAGAATATTTTTAACATGGAAAAATTATAGAATCTTAACTTAGAATATTTTTGAGATGGAAAGTCATGGAAAAAATGTACACACAAATTACATACATTAATTCTTTATCATCAATTAAACATGTGAGCCAGTGAAAGAAATGCCATCTGTTTTTCATAAGTCTTTGTGTAGAAAACAGGAAGTGGTATGACCATACAGTGTGAGGCCAAATGAGGGTAGCACATGGATTTATACATTTTTGTGCAATTATTATTACTTAAAACATAAAAATGGTAAATAAACAATAAATGGATAATCTTTTATTAAAATATATATAAAATATTCAAGATATAGGTAAATAACAGTATTCAATTGGGACTCTTTTAAAAGAAATCAGATAACTCCTCATACAACCCCCAACACATTGAAAATTTGAACTGGCAATGGATATGCAGGCAACAAACAAAGATGTCTTCTCTCCTGAACAAAATGTAAAATTTATATTGGATGTAGATTAAATAGTTCCAAATAGTTCTTGACATCGAATAGTGCAGATTTATTCTCTGATGACTTGCATTGACAGTTGGATTTAGGAGCATTTCTTGTGGTAAGTACACTGAATTACATTCTACCATTTTGAATGTGTGCAAGTTCCTTTAGTTCAACATAATAACATAATGAAAACACCTATAGTAGATTTTTCACTTATAATTATTATGATTGGGTATTAAGACAAGTCAAACTGTATATAGTGTATCATAATAACTAAATAATCCACTAATGAAGTAATTTGGTTATAAAATTTAAGATCTGTTGAAATTGGTTGCCAATGAGAAATAGATCCATAAAAGTAAAAGAAAGTGTATCTTTACAGCAAACTGCAGATAAAACTAAGTTCTAAAGATATGGACAATACCAATGAAGACATTTATATACAATAATTATGAAGAAAAAAATATTTAGGACAAAGACTAAAGTTGTTAGCCATTATTGTGTTATAAAGGACATTATTTAAAGAATATCTCTTTATTTATAACAGTTAAATTATTTTTAGGTATCATGAGGAAGAACTGAAACTCCAAATAAATGGTTAATGCTGTTCTTCAAGGTGGATCTACAGAAGCCTGGTGTTGAAAAAAGTGACATTTATAACCTTAATTTCTTGCTATAAAGGCAGTGCAAACATTTACCAATTTTGAAAGTTTTTGCTTGTTTATTGTATTTATTATAATACATCAAATGAATTTGAATTAAAGGTTAAAATGATGGTTGAGTTTTATTGCTTATTACTGACCAATGCAAGACTCAAAAGACCTTATCAAACCGAAAAAAGCATGGCACCTAAATTTTATACCTTCATTATTACAGGTACAGTTAAACAGGGTATATAGCCAAAAGGTTAATTTGAGCAATTCATTTTAAATGGAAATGATGGAAATATTTCCATGGTATTCCATGGAAAAACATCATGGAAAATATTTCCATGGAATTCCATGGAAAATGTTTCAGATGGAAATATTATTTCCTTTTTTTTCTCTTTTTATTTTCCATGGATTTCCATGGAAAATAGGTTCCAATACTCCATGGAATTCCATGGAAAAATATTCCATGGAATTCCATGAAGTTTTCCATGCTAGATGATGGAAAATCTAGGGATGGGTGATATGGACAATTTTCACTTTAACCGTTCATCAGTTATGGTTTATGTGATATTGAAAAATGCCAGGACGCAAATAAATGTAAAGAAATCCGGTTTGCTGTTGCTCTGACAGCCTCTTGTATTTGTATAAGATTGGAAAAACCACGAAATCGAATATCAACAAAAATGCAAGTTTTCAGAAATTCATGAAAATTGAAAACACCAAAAAAAAATTAATTTCTAATTATGAACACAAAAATGCAATCACTCAATTTTCACATCAATGTAAGAATTTTAAAGCATAAAATTAATATACTATAAGGTGAAAATCTTTTGCTGTCCTGAAGTAAAATTTTGCTAGTGCAGGTGTACTACAAAAATTTCTGCAAGGGTTGATCAGTGGTATATGTACCGTAATCTTTGTTTTATTTGACTATCAAATAGTTCTGTATGGTTTTCCAGAAAATAAAATAATCAGTTGATTTTTTGGATTTGGGAAGCCTGCATGGTCCTCTCACAAGTAATGGGATAAATGGTTTCTCTTTGAAATATTTTGTTTTCAAAATAATTAGATTGTGGTATGATTGCAAATGAGAGAACTGACTCTACCAGAGACCAAATGATGAAGAAATTAGCAACTATAGGTCATGAAAGGGCCTCCAACAATGTGCCTGAAATATCAACAAAACAATAAAGAAAACCAAGTGATGAGTATGACTCATAGTTTAGAGACCTTTTAATGTCAGCTTTATTATGCTTTTTATATAACAGAAATAAAATGATCTAAATAAAAAGAAATGATTTCATAATACTGAGATAAGGTGCTAATTGGGATAGAAAGGATTGTTTGTCTGACATCATTACTGGAACACATCATTGTTATGGTAAATATCTATAAACCTAACTTCAAAGGACTGACATACTGTAGATACATTATTATTCTTTGGATGCTGGGGATTCATTTATTTTCGTGGGTACCAATTTTGTGAATTAAGGAATTTAGCTTACATCGTTGGTGGATATTAAATTTCTGGTTTTTGCCAGAGTCTGCATCCAAGACTAGAAAATTTGATATTCATTGAACTTTTATTTTTGAGTTTGGCCTGTTCCCATGAAATCCATGAAAATTGGTATCCAACGAGTAATAATGAATCCACAGTACCATTTCTGTGGGTACAGGTGAACTACATATATTCAAATATTCTTACTAATTACATATTTTCTATAGGTTGTTTATGCACAGATTGGCTCAACCCAAAAGTCAAATATCCTTGAAAATGTAAATTTTCCTCAGTCTAGGAAAATTGATACCCACCAAAAACAATGAATCCACGGTTTCCCTTAAAAGTAGCTAAATTTTTCTTCCAGTGTTATAAATGTTGCCATTAGAATATGATATTGTACTTCATCATGTGACATTACATGTTTACCTCAGTGTAACTGTCATAATGATGAATACATTATAAAACCATATTGCACTTAATCATGTGACATTATATTTTCAGGGCAGTATTACATGTACCAGTGTTCACAATGTTATATCATTTTATACTTTTAAAATTAGGTAACATCATATTTTTATGCCCCACCTACGATAGTAGAGGGGCATTATGTTTTCTGGTCTGTGCGTCCGTTCGTCTGTCCGTTTGTTCGTTCGTTTGTTTGTCTGTCCCGCTTCAGGTTAAAGTTTTTGGTCAAGGTAGTTTTTGATGAAGTTGAAGTCCAATCAACTTGAAACTTAGTACACATGTGCCCTATGATATGATCTTTCTAATTTTAATGCCAAATTAGCGTTTTGACCCCAATTTTACGGTTAACTGAACATAGAAAATGGTAGTGCAAATTTCAGGTTAAAGTTTTTGGTCAAGGTAGTTTTTGATAAAGTAGAAGTTCAATCAACTTGAAACTTAGTATACATGTTCCCTTTGATAAGATCATTCTAATTTTAAAGCCAAATTAGAGAATTTATTTCAATTTCACAGTCCACTATATAAACATAGAAAATGATAGTGCGAGTGGGGCATCCATGTACTGTGGACACATTCTTGTTTAGCCCAGTTTTACCAGTGTTCCCTTTGAAATAATCAGGTGACATTATACTTTCAGCCCAGTTTTACAAGTGTTCCTATTGTAATAATCATGTTAAAATATATTTTCATCTCAGCATTACCAATGTTCCCATTGTTATATGACATTGTAATAATCATGTGACATTATATTTTCAGCCCAGTGTTCCCATTGTAATAATCATGTGACATTATATTTTCAGCCCAGTGTTCCCATTGTAATAATCATGTGACATTATATTTTCAGCCCAGTGTTCCCATTGTAATAATCATGTGACATTATATTTTCAGCGCAGTGTTACCATTGTAATAATCATGTGACATTATATTTTCAGCGCAGTGTTACCATTGTAATAATCATGTGACATTATATTTTCAGCGCAGTGTTACCATTGTAATAATCATGTGACATTATATTTTCAGCCCAGTGTTCCCATTGTAATAATCATGTGACATTATATTTTCAGCGCAGTGTTACCATTGTAATAATCATGTGACATTATATTTTCAGCTCAGTGTTACCAGTGTTCCCATTGTAATAAAAGATTCTCATCAGAGAGATTACTCAGAGATCATGTCAGACATCACGGTAATCCTACAATTATTACAGATTAAAGATCATAGACAATTTAGAGGGCTAAAAGGAGTGATCAAATTGTAGAAATACACAACAGTCCAACATCCATAGATAGATACTGTAAACAGGGAAATTTTCGCGGTAGTTTTATTTTCGCTATTTTCGCGGTAAGAATAGAAACGCGAAAATATCAAGGAAACTCTTTTTATTACATTTACTTTTACAAGTTGTGACTTGGATGGAGAGTTACCTCTTTGACACTCATACCACATCTTCATATATCTACGTATATGAATAGAATATATATATAGGACTACTGTATAACACTGATTTCATAGACGACACATATATAACTGAAATCATAACTGTATCTCTTAATGAAAAGCAATGTTAGAAGTTATGAATTTAATGCAAACAGACAGCATAAAGACGAAAGCAATCATAACGGATTTTGTTATTTAAACAATACTCATTGCAATTATGTTAATGATACATGTCAATCAGTAATAGAAGTATCACCTCGTTGAATCTACTACACAGATTAATTAGATCAAAAGATTGATTAATTATCATTAATCCTGAGATCATTTTATTTTGATTCAATCTAAATTAGGTCTACTTTTCTGTATGTGTTTTTACAAGCAAACTTGTAATCTACTTTAACATTTATGAACAGAAAACTAAAGATGTCTGATTGATTTGATCACTTGATATATGTAAAGCTGATCACTTTTCAAATCATTTATGAATATATTGATATGGGCCACTGGGAAATCGCGAATTCAAAACGGCGCGAATGTGGATTGTGTTAGTAAATCGCGAAATAAAGATGGCGCGAATGTGGATTGTGTTAGTAAATCGCGAAATAAAGACGGCGCGAATGTGGATTGTGTTAGTAAATCGCGAAATAAAGACGGCGCGAAAATTTCCCGGTTTACAGTAGATAGATACTTTATTCTCTGAAAACTACATATAAATTTACAGGGAAACATACGATATAAATAAAAATACAGTACATTAAGATACCATTCATACATGTGTTATCCTAATTATTTATTAAGCATGACATCACAATGTAGTGGTTTGAAATGCGAGAATAATTCTGTAAGGAAACTATTTCCATTCGTTGAATCCTGAAGCAAGAATGTAACTTTTACCAAATAAAACAATCAGTGTTGATTTTATACTGAAATTCCTAGGAGAAGTCCTCAATCAAAACAAAAACCAAGCAGTTTGTTTTGTAATTATAAGCAGATGATTATTTTCCATGATTTAATGTCAAAGTATCGTAATTATAAAAAAAAAAAAGATGTGGTAGGATTGCCTATGAGTCAACTCTTCACAAGAGACCAAATGACACAGAAATTAACAACTTTATTTGGCTGTACAGTCTTCAACAACAAGTTAAGCCCATATGACATAGTCAGCTATAAAAACTCTGAAATGACAAATGTCAATCAATACAAACGAGAAAATTAATGGCCTAATTAATGAACAAAAAATGAACAAAAAACAAAAATGTAACACATCAACAAACTACAACCACTGAATTGATGACTTTGGACAGGCACATACATACAGAAAAGATCCTGTAAAATTAGTTCCTTGAAGTATGTGAAAATTAAAAAGTTCTATACTATAGTGTGTCAGTCGTTAGAAAACAGATTTTTCTATTATAAAATTGAGAATGGAAATGGGGAATGTGCCAAAGAGACAACAACCTGACCATAGAAAAAAACAACAGCAGAAGGTCACCAACAGGTCTGCAATGTAGCGAAAAATTCCTTCACCCGGAGGCGTCCTTCAGCTGGTCCCTAAACAAATATATACTAGTTCAGTGTCTAGAAGTCAGTATTGAACAAGCTGAATTTTGCTTTTTAACGAGGGAATTTGTTAACATAACCCTTAAGCATGTTAAGGGAAATAACTCTTTATCAAATAGGTTTCAAAGAGAAAACCATTTGTACAAGGGAATGAATGCACAGGATTTAATACTATACTATTTTATCATTGTAGTCAACCAATACAAGTGTCCTTGTTGTGAAATGACCTGTCCAACACCATCAAGTTTGAAATCCCACCTTCGATATCGTCACACCAATGAAAAACCATTCAAGTGTGATCATTGTGACTATCGGTAAGATTTTGTTAAATATGTTTAGATAGTTTTTTTCTGTCTTGCTACTTGTAAAGTTGTAAAACATAAGACACATTGCAGATGAATTAATATGTTATGTCTTCTTTCACCTAGGTAAATGTAAATGATAATGGCGGTTCATTATATGTAGAACTCTGTCATACAATGTGAGTGAAATCATTAATGCTCTAGTTGTAGTAAAAATTAAATCACAAAATTACTGAACTCAGAGGAAAATTCAAAACAAAAAGTCCCTAATCAAATGGCAAAATCAAAAGCTCAAAACACATCAAACAAATGAATGGATAACAACTGTCATATTCCTGACTTGGTACAGGCATTTTATTATGTAGAAAATGATGTATTGAACCTGGTTTTATATTTAGCTAAACCTCTCACTTGTATGACAGTTGCATCAAATTCCAAATGTTTTTTGTAAGAAATAAGTTACAAAGTAAATATGCCTGACACCTCAACAATATTATAATACATTAAGATTCCTGTTGAGGAGTGTATGCCTTGTTATTTTATCCTCAGGGGTCAAGCTTTTTTTAAGGTTTTTTGATAAGGTCACTTTTTCAGCTATGATTTGTTCTTACCATGTTTTTCATTAAGATTAAATGAGGCAAATTGTCAATTATCAATCAGAGTCCAATGGTTGAGGATGTAAAGGTCATGGTACTGTCTTCAACAATGATCAAAGCTTACGCCCTTTGATAAATTATAAAGTTTGATATGAAGATCGTGCAGAATTTCCACTTTATAATATGAACCATCCATTTTTACTGATTTCAAAGTTGCAAATGCAGAACAGGGCTTACTGTCTGGCAGTGATGACATATAAACTATTTGTATAAAGCTTTATATTTTAGAAGGTAAAAGACCTTCATACCTTGTATTCAGATGCCTTACATGGTTTGTGTCATACATCAATCTTCAACTTCATTTTTTAGGTGATCTGTTGGTGGCCTTCAGCACTTTTGCTCTTTTGTCAGGTTGTTGTCTCTTTGACACATTCGGATTCCCCATTTTCAACTCAATTTAATTTACCTGATTTGGTCTCGTTTCATAGATATGATCAGATACCAGAACTTTGATTAAGTAATTTGATCTTAAAATCAGAACATCTGTTTAAGCTTGACATAGAAACAAGTTGGTCATCAGAATATTAAAGGTGATAATCATAGTATTAAAATCTCTAACACATATTAACAGCTTCATTTTCACATCTAAATTTGACCTATATTATTTAAGAAATAATTGTTTCATGTCGTGCTCTTATGCTCATATATCAATGTCTTATAGCAAAAGGTAAAATGTTGACAAATAAAATGGCCTTCCCATGTTAAAATGAGTATGGCAGGAAAGATTTAATAGAAAATTTAAGAATATTTGTACTTTGAAGGGGACCTATAAAATATTCTTAAATTTTCTATTAAATCTATATGACTCAATATATTATTAAGACGATGTGGTATAAGTGCCAAGGAGACAATTCTCTATAGTACACTTTAAAAGACAACATTTTGATGTAATGAAACCAGAATGTTATGAATAAGCAACTGTTTCACCATAAAAAATATACTTTTAAATTACTTACTTTAAGGAAGATTTTATTTTAATGTCTATTTTGACATAAGTTGTTGTTGTTAAAATACAACTGACATTGCAATTTCAATTGTGTTGTCAATAAAATACAGACCATAACATCATATTATAATAACTATTTATCATTTGTACTTTATATCAAAATTTTAATCTTTCTTTTAAGTATAAGAAATGTTTACTTTGAAAATAGGTGATTGATTTGGAACTTTATTTTTTGAGGAACTTGTCAAGGTACTCTTATGCTCCAATTAAGGTATAAGGAGTGGAGAAAAATATAAGTGTCTGTCTGGAGGAAGTCAGATATCATAATAGATAATATATTCCAAATTGAATGTGTTTGTGTATTACTTTATTTAATTGTCACGACCAAGTGTTTAGTATGCAAGTTATTGGCAAAATCATTGCAGAAAGAAAATACATGTTAGGTTCTTTAATAATATTTAGTATTTGAGTTACTTGTAAAGAGGACATGCTTTTAAAATAGGTCTGACTTTATAACTTGAAAACAATTTCAAATGTATTTATGTAGAAACAATAAACATGCTAGGTTCGAAAACAATATTTGGTATATGAATTAATTATAACGAGGACATGCTCGTAATTAAAAGGGCTCCGACTTTATAACTTAAAGATAATTTCTAATGTATTTATAAATATTTGATTACATGCAGTACATTTGGTGTTGATGTTCTTATTTTGTGAGTAGGCAACACATTTTAGAGTGAGTCATTTGGTGCTTCAAATTTTATTTTAATGATGATTGAATTAAAACAAGTAAAAAAAAAATTGCAGTTTTAACCTTAACATGTGACATAACTTTAAAATTTATTTATATTGATCTATATTTGTCAAGTTTTATTATAAATAGTCTTATTTTCAACACCAGATGTAATTTATAAAGTGATTAAATCTTTTTATTTTCAAGTGTTTTTGTTCACCCACTTTCCTACAAACAATTAAAAAGTATATGTCATTGTTAACTCCCAACTTATGACGAAAAAAAAATCGGTTATGTGTATGACTGATCTGTCAATTACTGGTGATTTGTTCACAGGACATTAGTTAGTTGTCAGGCCTAATTTCAAGGGTCACATGACCTTTTCTCATCACTTTTTCTATAGTTGTTTATTGTTAGACATTTTCAATTCCTAATATGCATTTATTGGACCAATTTGAACTTAATACTTTGACACATCTTTCATTCTGTCTGCAAAATTTCTACAAAAATTTTTAAGTTAAACAACATACATTGTTGCCCTTACACATGAGTAAAATATTATTAGGTACAGTTAGGTTTGAATTACTTATTTGAATACTGCAAATTCAAACTTTTCCAATGTTTTTATTATCGCCTAAATTGTGACTGAACAGGTTTTGTCAACTAAGAAAAATGGCATTTTACTTGATAGCATGATGTGTGCAGAGCTATTCCTGAAATCATTATACTTAAACTCACAAATTTTGTCCATTGTTTAACTTACCCAATACATTTAATCACTGGTTACAAAAAATACTGAATTGGCTTTACCTACGGTCATTTTTGTTACAAGATGATATGTATATATAGGCTTTGTCTTTTATTCTAATTCAATTCAATGCAGTTCATTGCTGACTCACAAAATATATTTTTATTTAATTTTTCAGTGCCAAAACATTCTCTGATCTAAGAAAGCATGCTGAAACCCACACTGAAGCTCCATTCACTTGTCATTTTGCAACTTGTAAATATGTAACAAGGTCATTTGCTAGTCTGACCAATCACTTCAAAAGAAAACATCAGGTAGGTTCATAGGTCAGTCAGATACTAAAAACACCCTGAAACATAAATATGGTAAAAAGGACAGAAACTCACAAGACCCTGGAAAACAATTGATATGTTTATAAAACAGGCAGATACTCACAATGCCCTCGAAAACATAAGGAAAGTTCATAAAACAGGCAGATACTCACAAGACCCTTGAAAATATAAGGAAAGTTCATAAAACAGGCAGATACTCACAAGACCCTCGAAAACATAAGATATGTTCTTATAACAGGCAGATACTCACAAGACCCTTGAAAACATAAGGAAAGTTCTTAAAACAGGCAGATACTCCCAACACCCTTGAAAACATAAGGAAAGTTCATAAAACAGGCAGATACTCACAACACCCTTGAAAACATAAGGAAAGTTCATAAACAGGCAGATACTCACAAGACCTTTGAAAACATAAGGAAAGTTCATAAAACAGGCAGATACTCACAACACCCTTGAAAACATAAGGAAAGTTCATAAAACAGGCAGATACTCACAAGACCCTCACAACATAGGGAAAGTTCATAAAACAGGCAGATACTCACAGACTCTCGAAAACACAAAATATGTTCTTAAAACAGTCAGATACTCACAAGATCCTCAAAAAAACATAGGGAAAGTTCATAAAACAGGCAGATACTTACTAGACCCTCGAAAACATAAGGAAAGTTCATTAAACAGGCAGATACTCACAAGACCCTTGAAAACATAAGGAAAGTTCATAAAAGAGACAGATACTCACAAGACCCTCGAAAACAAGGAAAGTTCATTAAACAGACAGATACTCACAAGACCCTCGAAAACATAAGGAAAGTTCATAAAACAGACAGATACTCACAAGACCCTCGAAAACATAAGGAAAGTTCATAAAACAGACAGATACTCACAAGACCCTTGAAAACTTTTACAGCAACTGTTAAGACCATATACTATCATTATTATAGACTTGTCAAGTATACCACATCTTGTTATTTTTATATGTATCTTTGATAGCATGCGAAATTGGTATCTTTATATAAAAAAGAAGATGTGGTATGATTGTCAATGAGACAACTCTTCACAAGAGACCATAATGACACAGAAATTAACAACTATAGGTCACTGTACAGCCATTCTTTATATTATTGATGAGTAAGTTAAACTCAAAAACACTACATAGTCAGTAGCATAGTGCTTATTTATGTATTATTGTGTGCTTATTTTTGGCAAAGATAATTTAGAAAATATGTATATTTTTGATTTGGGAAATGCGCTTATCCATTAAGTATCAGACATATGTGGTTGTGTAGGATATTTCATAGAAAAAGCTTCACTTCCCTTTTCCAAGTCCACAGGAAGATGAAATGTTAAATGAAAGAACCTAGAGTGCTTTTATAAATCATTTTCACTCAAATGTAGAGTACCAAAGAAACATATAATTCTTATTGTTTTTACTATTGTGAAATGTTAACAGCTCAACTTTTTATCAAAACAATATCTTCACACTAAAAACTAAATAACCGAAACTGTCAATAGACTTCTTCAAGGAGTTGTGCTTGAAAGATGAGTTTTTCCTAATTCAAGATGTTTTACTGATAATGGTGAAAATATTGTAAATAAACAAAGACTGTAAACAGCAAAAATTGTCATCCACAGTAAATTCAGAAATTATTGCGTGCACTTATTATTGCATTTTTTCAATTTTGACTAATATGCAATTTTATTTTTGCGATATTGAGGAAAATCCTTTTTGATTGATTGATATAAATCACTTCAAAATGTGCGTTTAAATTATTGTGATTATAACCCTGTCGCAAAAAATAAAAACATCGCAATAATTTCTGAATTTATTATAGTATAAAAGATCTGTAAAAATAGGAATTGACTCCTTATATTGCACTTTATTAAGATATTGCTTACCAATTTAAGTGTAATTGCATATTATCTTGAAAACTATTATATGTTATTTTATATAAAAAATATCTTCTTCATATTTTAGAACTGTCCTCACCTTAGTTTCTACTTTTTGTTACAGGAGGTAGCTATACAGAACTATGCCTGCCATGTTTGTTCATCAGTATTTACCAGAGGTTCTAAACTTACAGTACATCTCAAGAAAAAACACAAATTTAAATGGCCATCAGGTCATTCTAGATTTAGGTATTTATTCTTGATAAAGGTGCTAAGTGTTGATAGAAAAGTATTTTCAAAAACACTATTCTCCAGCGTAAATATTAGATTCTATGATTTAACTTAAACAAGTTATTACAGAAAATGATTGGCGTACTGTTATTGTGGAAATACAAAGTCTGTGATATCTGAAAGGTGTTATCACAGTCATTGCTTCTTTGTACAATAACAAACATGTGTTACTTCAACATAATTCATGACAGGAAGAGATATTTCAGTATACCAGTTGTTTTCTTTAATAACTTGTTTAAGTTAAATCATTGACTTTCAACTGTATTTGGTCAGTTGACGATTATTAGATACAGTGTAACCTGCCTAATCCGACACCTGAGTATTCCAACATCCTTCTTTAACCAACACATTTGCATGGTGCCAAAGTATGTCATCATTACAGAATAAACCTGAGTATTCAGACATTTTTAACCGGATTTTTGTGACAAAAATGTCGGTTATTGATTTGGGGATGTACGGCAGGCGGCCGGGCGGGCCGGCGGCAATCAAAAGTTGTCCGTGCATTAACTCATGAACCTTTCAATCAAAGCTTTTAAAATTTTAATATGTTATTACTGACAACTATACGAGGGTCAAGTTCAATAATGGCGATTTTGACTTTTACCGTTCAGGAGTTATGGTTCTTGAAAGATTGAAAAATGGAGTTTCCAGTTGTGTCCGTGCATTTACGCATGAACTGTTCTACCAAAGCTCCCAAATTTTAATATGTTGTTACTGATGACAGAATGGAGGTCAAGTTCAATAATGACGATTTTGACTTTTACCGATCAGGAGTTATGGTTCTTGAAAGATTGAAAAATGGAGTTTCCAGTCGTGTCCGTGCATTTATGCATGAACTGTTCTACCAAAGCTTCCGAAATTTTAATATGCTGTTACTGATGACAAAATGGAGGTCAAGTTCAATAATGACAATTTTGACTTTTACCGTTCAGGAGTTATGGTTCTTGAAAGATTGAAAAATGGTGTTTCCCGTCGTGTCCGTGCATTTTCTCCTGAACCATTCAACCAAAGCTTTTGAAATTTTAATATGTTGTTACTGATGACAAAATAGAGGTCAATTTCAATAATGGCGATTTTGACTTTTACCGTTCAGGAGTTATGGTTCTTGAAAGATCGTAAAATGGCGTTTCCATTCACGTTGTTGCATTTACTCATGAACCATTCAATCTAAGCTTTTCAAATTTTAATATGTTGATACTGATGACAAAATGGAGGTCAAATTTGATATTGACAATTTTCACTTTCACCATTCATCAGTAATGGTTCTTGTGATATTGCCAGGACACAAGTAAATGTTAATAAATCCGGTTTGCTGTCGTTGTGACAGCCTCTTGTTGTAAGATAATACAGGTTACATTACATATACATTTCTGTCCATCACTGGCATCAGTCCTTTGTACCTCATTGTTCAATTTTAAAATATGTAATGAGGTCACTTTTTCAAATACTTTGTTTAATAGGTCAACTTAGTTTGGTGTATAGAATGATCCTCGGGTGTACATTATCTAAATTAGCTACACATCAAAAACGTTTGCAGTTTTATCCTTAGTTTGTTGGATTAGTATTTTAGAGAGCATTTAGATTTAAAAAAAGATATTTTTGTGATATTGATTGACAAAATATATTTTCAAAATAAAGCTTTCAATCTGCATGTCAGAAATAAATTTTCTATAACACCTTTGTTTAGATCAATTTTATTTGTTCTTTAAAATTTGACTTAATAAATAAACCTGATTTTTATTTTTTTTGTCAGGTATAAAATGCATGAAGATGGATACATGAGATTACAGACAGTACGTTATGAAAGTATGCAGCTTAGTCAAAACCAGGACTCTACAGATGGCAGTGAATCAAAAGACGTCAATGAAAACCAGGACAAATATGTTGTTGTACATGATCAAAGTTCTGAAATGATTTGTAACGATGATACAGACATGGAAATGGATGACACAAATCCCCCGTCTGATGTTGTTACCATAGCAACAGGAGATGAATCTACGGGGTATGTTATCAAAACCACAGATTTACAAGGACATCAGATTTGTGATTTAGGAAATATTGTCAACATGGTTACTCAACCATCAGATAAAACAAGTGATATTGCAAGTACTATTACTATAGTAACTCAACCATCAGAACAAAGTTGTGATGTTGGAAGTATAGGTATGGTTCCATCAGCAAATGTCTGTGACATAGGAAATATTGTTTCCATGGTGACTCAATCATCGGAAAATTCACACATAGCAACTTTAACCGATATAGATGGAAGTGGACATCCAAGGGAGATAAATGTGACAATAGTAGAGGCCCCAGAGGGTGGATTTCAAGTTGTTGACTTATCAACGACTAAAAAAAAGAAAGAGAAACATATGACCTACAATTTAGAAATGTTAAGTGATGTTGCTATAACTTTACCAGGAGGAGGTGAACAGAGTGAGGAATTATGATGTCCAATACTTTTATTTATTTATTGGTGCTCTGTAAATCGTTTATGTGCTTTAATTTCCAAAAATAGAAGACAATGAAATATTATATGGCCAGTTCATGTGTATTTGAACAAACTTAAGTGGCTTCATTGTTTGAATTACTTTTCGTTATCTAATTATAAAGCTATTTTACAATTTGAAAATTGTATTTGCATGATGTAGATATATTTCACACTTTATATGCTATATATATTTCTAGAAATTTATAATTCTTCATAATTTACAATTTACTTCTGAAATGAACAAGCTGAAATCATTTTTTGTAGAAAAATAACCTGAATTCATTTTCAGGGTTCATTGCTCAGTGTTAAGTTTTTGTGTTTTGGTCGTTTTTTCTTAAACTATAAGCAATAAGTCAGCTATATTTTAGGTGCATGTTATGATTTATTAGGTGTGTATGTCTATCTTGCAGGTATCATCTGACCTTGATCTAATTCCCATGGTTAAGTTTGTTTCTTAGATACTATAAGCAATAGGTCAACTATATTTAATGCATAGATTGATTATAAAGTGTGCAAGTCTGTCTGGTGTGGTTCACCTGACCTTGACCTCATTTTCATGGTTCATTAGTCAATGTTAAATTTTCCTGGTCAAGTTTGTTTCTTAGAAACTATAAGCAATAGGTCAACCATATGTCAACTATGTGTATGAAATGATTGTAAGGTGTACATGCATTTCAAGATTGGTTTATCATACCTTAGATTTATTTTCATGGATCATGTTAATTTAATGTGATACATGTATTCAAGCTTGATATATATTTAGGACTATCAACATAAAATTAATAATCAGTCAAGCAGCCAAGACATTTTAAGGTGTGCACTTTTGTACTTGTCTAGAGATTGTAGCAAGTTGAGATTTTGTTCCATTTTGATGTCACTGTGACTTTGAGATGAAAACATTTATTGCTGTTTTTCTTTTTTTCTTTTTCATTTCCACATAGTCATTTTGTGTTATTAATTGACTTAAATTTTTCTATTAAATTCGAGGATGAAATACTAATTAACATAATTCATTGGTCACTGTTCTATTCAACAAACAAAAGTATCTGTCTACTCTTCAGACTTCAGTAAGTGATCCTAATTTGTAATTTTATGATTTGAAAAAAATGTAATCCAATTGAAAGATATATTTAATATATATATTTGTTTGTATCTATGTTTGGTTTTATCAGCTAGATGAGACAGGCATTATTTTTAGAGAACTTTCTAAATACAAAGCCATTTATTTATCCAAGGGATCGTAAAGAAGATGGTGATTTGACAAGTGTGTCAATTAATTTTCATTAATGTGGACTCATTACTTTTCGTTGGATACCAATTTTCGTGGTTTTAATGGGAACAGGTGAAGCACGAATTCAAATTTTCAGTGAATTACACATTTTCATTAGGCTTTGTAATGCAGAGATTGGCAAAACCACGAAATCAAATACCCACAAAAATGCTGGTTTTCCTCATTCTATAAAAATTGATACCCACGAAAAATAATCTATTCCACAGTCAATGACAGTATTTTGTTTGTTTCAAAAAGTTCTGTATGTACCAGCTATAGACCAGAGACATCCCTTTGATAGGCAATAATCATCAAAGTAAACAAGTCATTCATAATATTTAGTCTGTGTTCACAGTATTAGTATTTTGATTATATTTAACTTGTTAAAATTTGTATATGTGTTTTGTTAATAAAAATAACATGGTATTGTTTCATAGTTAAAGGATCTATACAGCATCTTTAATATTTCCAGTTAAAATTTATTTTGTATCCCTAATTTTGAAGAGGTAGCAGCTATATCACATTCACCTTATCTGTCGGTTGGTCATTTAAATATTTTAGCCACACTTTTCTCCAGTACAACTGAACAGTATTACTTGGTATTTTGTCAACAGCTTGCATTGCCACTGATAAGTTGAAATATATGAGTAATTTTCATATCTGGCAAACATTTACTTTCTGTTAGCCTTTTTCAATATCATGAAATTGTTGAAAAAACTAAATTTTATAATTATAGGGCATTATGTTTTTGTCACTTTTTGACCCATCCGTCTGTCCTTCAGTCCTGTTCTTGTCATCGCAACTCCTAAACAACACAACAGAATTTCATAAAATTTTGTAGATAACAAGAACATACAATGAAGATGTAAACACTGTGTATCATCAGTACACCGGATATAGGTACTAACCAAGTGGGCATGATCGATTTTGACCTTACAAGGTAACAAAGATCTTCGTTTTGCTTTATCAATATTCAATGTACATTTCTCAACATTTGAAATTCCTGCTCCCAAATAATTTTTGCATCGATTTTTTCCTATTTATAAAACAACTTTGATATTCAAATAGGAACAATTAACTTGTTCATGAGCAAATAGTTGTGAAAGTCAACACCCACTTTCAATTTCGATGCAGTTGTTGAGACATTTACATGTTTTATCTGAAAGAAACCTAATACAGGGCAACAGGTAATAGTTACCAATCATAAACCTACATGTGATTACTCATTTCTTGAAACTGTTTGGGTAATAAACGAGTATGAAAAAAAGTTTTTGTGTACGGTGTACAACAACTTAACTATGCACTGTACAAAAGGATTTATGTGGTCAGCTTTACACCCTACACAACACTTCTTTAGGGATAAAATATGAATAATAACATATATGTATGAAAGATTTCAATGCCAATTATTGAAACAGCTATACTTATTACACACACACATTAACCTTCTATCAGAAAAAGAGTTGCAATGAATATAGAATTATATCGGATGAGACAAGGGCGAACTTCACTTACAAGTATTTGCACATGCTGTTAGTAATCCCTCTTGTTTTGGGAAAATAATGAGACATCTATAATCATCTGCCTACGACCAAATCATTTCTTAAAACCGCAATTATGTTTAGATTGTAGTACACATTGATACTGTGTGAACAAAACAAAGATTTTTCGTTACCGTGTAAGATCAAAATTGCTCACGCCCGCTTGGTTAGTACCTATATCCACTGTACGATGATACACGGTGGTAAATATTGACAAGAAATTATGATTCAATTTTATTTCAAGTAGTTAAACTCCTTTAAACTTAGAATTTTGGCCTCAATACACATAATTAAACAGTTTGTCATTGCAACTCCTCTGAAACCACACCACAGAATTTTATGAAACTTAAGTAGGGTGGTATGGGAGTCTAAATTAAAAATGATAGAGTTTGTTCATACTTTGCCAAAACGTAGTATCTATTGATATATGTTCGAAAAATAATAAAAATGATAGGTCACCGCGCATTTTCTCAAGCTACAGTTTGTGACAAAACGACACATTTTGTATGGATTATACAGGAAAAAACACTAAATGTGATTAGAAGCTAAATTAAATGATAGAATTGTAAAATAAAATACAAGACGATAGCTTTTAGTGAATGCTTTGAGAATATCAAAAGAAAAGATAAGGTCACTGTGAGTTTTTTCCGGCTAGAATTCAAAGTAGCAAAATTCCATGAAGATTCCTTCAGAAAATGCACTATTTCAGAGTTATCTTTCCTTAAAATGCCAATTCAAAAAACATTAAAAATCAAGCAAAAATAGTTTACAATTGTTAAAATATTAAAATTTATAAGTTATAATCTTATAAATTTTTGTCTTTTAAATGCAAATTAGCATTTGTTAACTGCATTCCTGCATCAAATGTTGCTAATTTGATTGAAAATCTGGACCTTAGATTCTCTGTTTTTCACAATCCAAGATGGTGAAAGACACCCATACCACCTTGATAAGGACGATGTATGTAAATGTGCATATCAACAAGCAGTATTTATAAGTTGACTTATGTAGGAGTTATGAGTCTTTGAACTTGTGAATTTGCTGTAAGTATGTTTGTTGAGTGACAATGATACGTCATAATGTGAGTGTGCTCACAAAGGTTCTTTAAATATTTAGTCAAATATTTCTCCTATACTACTTCCGGTAAACAGAATGACTTCATAAGTGGTAGGCAGCTTAATAGTTAAAAGGGCTGGTATGATCTGTTGAATGACTACTTCTTGTCTACCCATACGCTTATAGAAGGATAACACATGCATACTTGTTTATTATTACATTAAAGAGTATAGTTCCAACAATAAACCTGTAGTTTCAAATCCATCCACAAGTAAATTTAAGAATGGAAATGTGGAATGTGTCAAAGAGAAAACAACCTGTACAAAGAGCAGGAAACAGCCAGAAGCCACCAATGGGTTTCCAGTACAGCGAGAAAATCCTGCACCAGTAGGTGTGCTTCAACTGGCCCCTAAACAAAAATATGTACTAATTCAGTAATAATTATATATATAATGGATGTCATACAAAACTCTGAAATATATAAAAGAAACAAAAATTAAAAATCATACAAGGCTAACAAAGGCCAGAGGCTCCGAACTCGGGACAGGTGCAAAAAGTGGCAGGGTTAAACATGTTTTTTGAGAACTACAAGTGTATAGGATCATGTAAAGTTTATGTGATAGTTTTAGTACCAGTAAAGCTTAAATTAAGGACTATCAACATAATATCAATGATTAGTAAAGAAGGCTGGACATTTCAGCATGTGCACTCTTGTCTGAATTGCATTAATGAATGTTTAAATGGCAAATCATGTAGGATGTTTGTTTAATGCTTGTCCCACAAGTGGATAATGTAAGATAAATTTATGCTTGTTCAGCAAAATGAATGTTTTGGAAGCCTAAATACTTCTAAAACAAATAATAAGAAAGTTTCTTCATCATAAAAGAAATGTGCAGTTACTTTGCAGTGGCGGATCCAGAAATTGACCCACTGACTAACCTAAGAGGGGGCCCTCTCCAGTCACGCTTCAGTGATTCCCTATATAAGCAACCAATTTTTTTTCCCAAAAAGGGGGGCCCTGCCCCCCCCCCCCCTAAATCCGCCTCTGCTTTGTATTAATCATTATTCTTAAATTTTTTAAAACATAGCTGCATCATTAAATCACAAACTATATCTAACCACACACCTGTTAAGACCATGTATTATATATATATTGCAGTATGAATAGTGAATTATAAAAGTCATGACTATAAACACATAATACATGGTTCCAATTTCAAACATCAAAGACTCAATTTAATGAGTTTTATCATGTATTATATGAAGAGATTAATTTACAGTTATTGAAATAGCATTACATATATAGAATGCTTACTATTCTATTAAAGATATCAATACAAGCCAGCTGTCTGCAGTGAAATCATGCTTCATCTTTATATTCAATTACTAATTGTTTCATTCCAGGCTCATGGAACAAGGGTCTATAGGTTAAAAGAAAAGAAATTCTATTAATTGGAAGCTTATAATTAAAAAAAAAAGAAGCTTATGGTATCATTCAGCTATGTGATACTATGCAAATTAGAGAAAAAGGGGGGATGGTAAAAAAAAATGAGAATGAATTTAAAACAAACTATCAAGAATCTGTTACAATAAGTTCTTCAATTAATATGAAGATATCGCATAAGGTTCTAAACAGCAGAATGCGAGATGGGGATTACAATCGAGCAGAAAAGTCCAAAATAAACTATTTTTAACTAGCAAAATATTTTAGAAGTTTGAAGACCTGGGTACTTTATACCTTGTAAACAGATGCCTTGTTACAAAGTTTACTTTTGTCACAAGTACATATTTTTTGGCTTCACTTTCAGGGTTCAGTGACTGCTTTAAACTTTTTTAGCGTTTTGGTCAAGTGAAATACTCACTTATTATGAGTAACTGGATAACTGGTTCCTTATAAGGTATGCATGTCCATCAGATTGGTTCACCTGATCTTGATGTTAAGGTGGTCAATGTTCATGTTACATGGTCAATTTATCATTTCTGATAGTACACACTATAGGGCAACTAGATTTGGTGTATGGCATGATTATAAGGTATTCATTCTGTCTGGCAGGTGTCGATTGACCTTGACCTCATTTTCATGGTTCATTGGACAATGTTTAGCGTTTGTGGTTTAATATAACTCTTAAGGTAATATAAGCAAATCAACTATTTTGGGGATCTAGAATGATTGCAAGGTAAACACGTCTGTCTAGCAGGGTCCATCTGACCTTGACCTTATTTTCATGGTTCATTGGTCAATGTTTAGTTTTCTTGGTTAGGGTAAGTCTGTTTCTTAGAAACCATAAGCAAAAGGTCAACTATATTTGAATGATTGTTAGGTGTTCATATATTTCTTGTTTGGTTTATATGACCTTTACCTCATTTCTTGGATCATGTTATGTTTATGTGAAAGTTGTAGTAAAGCTTTGTATTTAGGACTATCAAAATATCAATGATTAGTAAAGAAGGCGAGACATTTCAGCGTGTGCCCTCTTATTTAGTTCATTGTTTAGATTTTATGGTGAGGGTCTAGAAGCCAAAATTTAGAGTGACACTTGTAACAAGTCTAAACAGTTATTATGTATCTTCTCAAGGTATTTACATGACTGAAGCTGTATCTCATTTTCTGAATGATATTTGCCTCTCACATATTTAGGAAACTGAGCAAAGATTTTGACAGACAAGATCAATGGAAGATGAGTGTCATGACCAGACCTGCTTTTGCCATGGATTCTAAATTTCTTTAAAAAAAATAGGGTAAATTGTTTCAATAGTAGACAACAAAAGTTCACTGTTCGATAAAAAGCTTAATTCATATAGTTCTTGCACTGACACCTCCCTCATACCCAAACCATTTAAATTAAATTTTTTATCCTTCATTGATTTTTTGATGTCGTCCCTAATAAAAAGCTATGTCATGAGAGTATGATACACTCGACACTTTTCAACAAATAAAATTCCATTAATTTACTTCTCAATGTAACATCAGAAATATATTAAAACTAAAGAAAGCCTCTTTTAATAGAGATAATCCAGTCACCAAAGTTTCATGAAAAACTGCTCACAGCATCCAGATATCGGGCTAAAACTAGAAAATCACCTCTTTTATGAATAAAGTCCTACAACTTAAAAACATAAAACCTTAAATTTACAAAAATGGACAGGGAGCTTACATCAGTAGATATAAACAATTCACCAAAGTTAAATGAAAATTGGATAAAGAGTTTTGGAGTTATTGTCAGACATGTTGACGGACAGACGGACATAGACCATTTTATACTATAATAGATCCCATAAACAGGTGTATAAAAATAAAATATACTTTTGACTGAAATATGTTGCTTGCAAGTAATTTTTAATAGTTTAATGCAAAATTTGAAATTAAAACGACATTAAGCAATAGTTTTCTTGTGAATTATTTTACATTTGTCATTTCAAGGCCTTTTATAGCTGACTATGCATTATGGGCTTTGCTCATTGTAGAAGGCCATACAGTGACCTATAGCTGTTAATTTCTGTGTCCTTTGGTCTCTTGAAAGGAGTTGTCTCATTGGCAATCATACCACATCTTTTAAAAAAATACTTCAACATGTTAACTTTGCAAAACATTCAAAGTCAATTAACCAGGACTGAAACATTCAAGCATTCTAATATAAAGGTGGTGTAGACTATGCCTTGAGGGAGTTTAGTGGTATAGCAGGTATACCTCAATGTATTAAATCAAGAATGTGTCCCCAGTACACAGATGCCCCATCCGCACTATCATTTTCTATGTTCAGTGGACAGTGAAAATGGGGGAAAATCTCAAATTTGGCATTAAAATTGGAAAGATCATATCATTGAAAATATGTGTTCAAATTCATTAATAACTACATTAACCAAAAACTTTGAAGCTCGACAGATGAACGAACAGACACACAGACCAGAAAACATACTGCCCATAAATGGGGCATAAAAAAATACACACAATTAGCAAATGTTGATTTATTAAAATGTATTACATCTGAATACTAAAGAAACTTAACAAGAAAAAATCTAATTGTACAGAAACTGAAAAAAGAAATTAAAACAGCAATTTTAATAACTGCATTTTGAAATATAAACAGTCCACAATTATAACATTAGGGGAAAAAAAGCCCCTTTATCAAATTGCGTAGAGTTTGACTTCTTAAAACATTAAGGTCTATCATATTTTTTTATTGGAATTTAAATCAACTAATGATGGAATATTATCTTATCTGATCAAAAAACATCATATACATGTATATATATATATACTTTCTAAATCCTGAAGATAGTAAATCTTATCAGAAACCTGAACTTCATACATCTTGTCTAAAACCTTAACATCATACATACATGGGTGAAACTGATTTGAATCAAATCTCAATCTCATCTTCGAATGACTTTTTCATAATTGCAATATGAAATAAGTGAATTATACATAACAATATTTTGACAAGTCACATCCCTTTTGGCACAATACAATACTTATGAACCTTTATCCCTTCAGAGTATTAAAAAAAGTCATATAATGACTAGAACTTCACAATTGTCATAAAACTGTCTGTTGAGCACTATCACAGCACTTTCTTCACATCACAGTCAGCTCTCACTGGTTCTTCCGGTACCAGATTGCACTAGTTTTAAATCTTCATCTGTCCAACCATTTGAGAAAAATCTTAAAAAGATATATAGTAAATAGAAAGTTCAGAGAAACTTTTAACAGCTTCAATCATAGTTTAATCTAAAAGGTTTGTATCATTTTCCCAAAACTGGCCTATCAAACAAAGTCTTTAAAAATGCTGAAATACCCGATCTATTTTTAAGTGTCAACTAGCTAGGTGCTCTTGTATTAGCTTGTTTGTTGTCAAGAGCATGCCATGATCATTCCAAAATAAAACCAGTGCTGTAAACAAATTTATTTTCGCAGATATTTTATTTCGCATTTATCCTTTTCTACTCCACTTCACGCCGTTCACGGAGATTTAATTTCGCAATTTTCTAATTTACTTGATGCAGTTGAATAAAGAAAGATTCAAGTTATACATATTCAGGACAACTTAAATTTGCGTTATTCATTTACTCGCAAAAGCCCCAAAAATAAATCGCTTGCGCCAACTAGTTGGTTTACAGTACTTGATGTTTTGCTGCCAGATACAAAAATATATGTGACAATTAAGAGTAAGAACAAACAAATCAGTTCCAAGTCTGAATAATGTTTACAAACAATTAAATGACATGACTTCTTGCAGAATGTTACCTTCAATATCAGCTAGCATATTTCAAGTTTTAGAAAATTGAAGGCGTCTGGCTGATCCAAGTCATAACACATTTCAACTATCAACCTTGTGATACAGAAGAACAACAACTTAAATCACTCACTTGGGTTCCCAAAAAAATGATATGGACACTCAAAAGAAGAAAAACTTAGTCATATATATTAAAAGCAGTTCTTTGACCTATAATTGTTAACTTTTAAAATACTGTGACTTGGATGGAGAGTTGTTTCATTGCCACTCATACCACATCTTCTTATTTATATACTGTACATGTGGATTAAATTATTTTCGTGGGTATCAATTTTCGTGGAGAGAGGAAAAATTGCATTTTCCTGGATATTTCATTTCATGGTTTTATCAATCTGTGCACACAAAGCCTATTAAAAAATTTGTGATTTTTTCTAACATTTGAATTTTTCGTGGTTTACTTGTATCCACAAAAATAGGTATCCAACGATTAAAAATGAATCTACAGTATGTATAAGTAATTAATATAAAGTACAAAGTAAACAGTAGAAATAGAATCTGTTATACCTCCAGCACCAGGTGGTGCATATCCTCTTCCCATTGGTAATTTTTTGCCTTTCTGCAGATTACCCAGAATTCCCTGAAACTGTCCCATCATTCCTCCTGCAAGAATAAACATATTTCTTAATACAAAACACAAAGTACATTCAATGCTCAAAATTGACAAAGTTGCATCAAAATAAGGCAAAGAAGTGGTCAATTATCATACTGATATAATGTCATCAAGAAAAAAGTGGCTCACAATATTTGCGGGTAATTTCTAATACTAATTATTACATAAATAAACCTTCATTTCATTTCAAAGTAGAAATTTTACATCACTGGTCATGATAACCAAAAGGGAATTTTCAAAATGAAAAGGGTGCATATTTTTTACAAACTGCAGTGAAGTGTTACAACACTATGTCAAGACTTACATATTTTGGAATAAATAAGAATTATGAACAGAAATACAGTCAAACATAGTCTAAAAAGCAGAAAGGGTGCATACTTTCACCAAGTTTCATGGATGTTACTATCAGGTGAAATTGTAACTTTCTAAACTTATAATTTTTCATCTAAAAACAAAAGTTTTTTCATCACAAATAAACTTTGTTAACTTAGATTTTTCATCACCTGTTTAATTTAAAGTGTGTATAACTTACCCCTGGCATTTGATTGGCTCCTCTGCTGCTGATTGACAGGTGTTGGGAATGTTGGGACACTCCCATTATATTGCATGGACTGTATCATTCTATCCTGGAGTTGAGACAGGTTACCAGATTGTCCATTTGACTGCTGTAAGCCTCTGGATATGTCAGCCATTGTCTATAAAACAATAATTAAGAATTGGAACTAATATTTTAATCTTGTTTTGCTTTGTACATCAAACTTCTAATTTGGTATTACAATAAGAAAGATCACATCATTGAATTGGGAACATGTGTACTATTAAAGTTTCAAGATGATTTGACTTCAACTTCATCAACCATCTTGACCAATAACTCTAACCTGAAGTGGGATGAACAAGCAGACACACAGACACAAAAAGCTGCATGCATTGTGATGCTAAGCATACCCCCACTTTCAATGTTTCTGACAGATTCTTAAAGGACTCTTGTGTAACAAGATATCACTAACAATTTGCTGATCAAATATGAAATTATTTTGTACAGTATTTTCTAAGAAAATCAAATGCATTTACAATTTTGGTAAAAAGCTGAATTTTCTCTCTAAATTACATTAGATCTGGTCTGAATAACCTTCTCACATCTAGCAACAATCAGTTTTTAATTGTGACGTTTAAACTTTTTAAATTGTAATGTCAAATTTTACGGGAACTTATGTGATGTTACGTAATGGCGGACAAATTTGCATACAAGTGTTTTAATATGTGTATGTGATAATATTTTTTGTTTTCATTCAACAAACTAAAAATTCTAGGTGATTGCAAAACTGCAGAGTGGGGGATAACATACCCTCATATCAAAGAGATGAAAATCAATTTATCAGTCACTGAATAGATTAGACTGTTGGTTTTCCTGTTTGAATGGTTTCAAACTAGTCATTTTTGGGGGCTCTTTATAGCTTGCTGTTCGGTGTGAGCCAAGACTCCGTGTTGAAGACTGTCCTTTGACCTATGATGGTTTACTTTTACAAGTTATGACTAGGATAGAGAGTTGTCAAATTGACACTCATATCTCATCTTCTTGTATCTATAATCTGAGATCTATATGAAAATAATTCTGTTTAAGAAGTATTGCAGCATATTATTTGCTTTACCGAATTTAAATAACATACTATTTTCTGTGGTTCTTTGACATCATTTTGCCATGAAGCTGGTGGTGGAGGTGCAAATGTTGGCTCTGGAGCCATGGCACGTCCTGCAAACTTCTGATCTGTAAGCAAATGGCAAATTATAAATAAATTTGACAGCTCAACTCACCAGTGTCTCAATTTGAAATTTTGGGAAATGACATGATAAAATGAAAATAGGATGGACAATCAAACAGCCTACAACATGGGTATAAAAATCTAATAGGAAAATGAAGATAACTGACCCATTGACTTTTTATCTTGAGTATCAATAAAGGGGGCTCATTCCAGCGACAAGTATGTGTTTCACCGTTCATCTAAAATAATCTTTAATAGCTTAACCCTTTCACCGATTGCTGCCCAGACAGAAGCTACTCTGAGACGATAGCTTCCCTGGCTACTTTTACTCAAGTGGGAGATCTTCATAATAAATGTCAATAAAAACTTGTTTGTAGTTATTTGTGTATTTATTTCATTCACTAACACAATGTTCACAGTTTTGTTTATGTTTTGATAATTTTTTCTTCATAAAATATTCAAATTTTCAAATTTTCGGCATTATTTATGTGAAATTCTCAAAATTCTGCTTTTTGACCCCAAATCGTAATTTTTTAACCCAAAACGGCAAAATTTTTAAAAAATTTATGAGGCTGTACAAATTCCTCACACTGAACGATGTCCATTCCAAGTGTTTTGTACATAAAACGACATTTTATGTCAAAAAAGTATACTAGTTTGGCTTCAATTCTTCCATATTCTTTCAAAATAAGTTCCGTAAATTTCCTTCCATTTTGACAAGGTTTTCAACAAACGGAAGCGCCATGTTTACACTTTCATCCGGGTTTTCATCAAAGAAAGATAACTCATGTTTGCACTGTTTTGAGCGGGAAATATAAAAGATGTATTCTGATCCCGGTAAAACGGGACTCATCGTCAGCTGTCTGAAGCGTGAATCCCGGTAAACCGGGACGCATCGGCGAAAGGGTTAATAGGAATTAACAAAATAGTCCCAGGGAACAATTGAATATTAGGACATTATGAGAAAAGATGGACATGGCTTACATGTGAAATTTCAACAAGATAATTTACTGACATAGTTCAAATATTTCAAGTGTTATAACTTAGTCAACCAATAATTATTTTTGTACAAACCTGGATTAACAATTTGAGCTACAGGTGCACCACGTCCAATACCAGCGATTGGATTGCCTCGACCAATGCCAGACAGACCAGGTGGTGCCATGGTTGACTGACTACCACCAAGAGAAGGAAAACTGCTTTGGTCTATAATATTTGGGGTACTCTGGGGTCGTACAGGAACTCCAGACCATGGTGCTAAGGATGCTAAGCCTCTTCCTGCTCCTCCTGGTACCCCACCCATTCCTGAATAGGCTGCAAAAATAGTGCATACCCTGATCAAAACATTGATTACAATTAAAAATTGGAACCCTTTATTTCTATGCAACTTTAAATACAAATACGTCAATTTTGTACTAAACAAGCACTAAATACTTATCCATATTATGTTAATCATACTTCAGATATTTTTAATACATGATATTTTAAAAGTTCTAGATCAAATGCATGATTTAGGGTCTGAAACTCAGTGGTTGTTGTGGTTTGCTGGATGTCATCTTTGCTTTTTGCTTATTGTTTTGTATTTCAATTTTACCACCAAAAATCTAGGATATTTCAAATGATATGTGCATGCTATCAGCTAGTTTTAATATGAGAAACTGTGAATTCATTATTATTCATTGGATACCAATTTTTGTGGATTTCGGGAGTATAATTGAACAACGTAATTAAATGTTCAACAATAACAAATTTTCTAAATGCTTGTATAAAGATTTCTGCAAAACCAGGAAACTAAATGTCCATGAACATGCACGTTTTCTTTCATCCACGAAAATTGGTGCCCACAAAAATGAATGAATCCAAAGAACTGTGTGGTTTTATAGACATGAAAGAAACTTCCTTTAGTTAAAACATCATAGATAATCTGTTTCCTGTTATTTTTTAAGCCAACTTTAATGCTGTTGGCTTGTGAAGGCATTGCGTTCTCACTCTATTTGCCTGGGAAAAAAACCCATCTCAGTTGTGTCCCTTGAGATAGAAATTATGACATAAAAGATCAAAGCAAATTTCAGAAGGTTGTGATTCATATAAATAAGAAAGAGAAATACATGCCAGATGAATCAAGATTACCTGGATTATGTGGTCTCCTTAATGAGGTATATTCTTCATCGTCCTCGTCGTCATCATCATTGTCACTGTCACCACCTCTGTTTAACGTGGGAGCATATCTATTTGTAGGAGCCTTTAAAAAAGTAGGAGTTAAGACAACACTTGTATTAATCAGCAGGTATAAAGGTAATAATAAAAATCCCTTTTTACTTTTTCTACAACAACTGTGTTGTTTGAGAAGTCTCATGACAGCTTGTCTAATAATACCTTGACTATGTTCAGTCAATCATGACAGCTGATTCAATGATATGACTTTATATCACCCCTAACTTTTGGTTTGGTTTCTTTTGCTCAGTCTTAAGTTTATTCAAAGTTGTGCAATGTCAGTTTATCATCTACTTATGAGTTTGAATATCCCATTGGTTTCATCTGCCTCATCCATCTGAAAGTTTCGGTCAATTATATAGTGCAATGTATAAGTATGATAGTGTGTAAAACATTTTATGATGATGTGTCACACAATGTATAAGTATGATAGTGTTAAAAAATTTATGATGGTGTGTTGCACAATGTATGAGTATGATATTGTGAAGAACATTTTATGATGATGTGTCACACAATGTATGAGTATGATATTGTGAAGAACATTTTATGATGATGTGTCACACAATGTATGAGTATGATAGTGTGTAAAACATTTTATGATGATGTGTCACACAATGTATGAGTATGATATTGTGAAGAACATTTTATGATGATGTGTCACACAATGTATGAGTATGATATTGTGAAGAACATTTTATGATGGTGTGTCACACAATGTATGAGTATGATATTGTGAAGAACATTTTATGATGATGTGTCACACAATGTATGAGTATGATAGTGTGTAAAACATTTTATGATGATGTGTCACACAATGTATGAGTATGATATTGTGAAGAACATTTTATGATGGTGTGTCACACAATGTATGAGTATGATATTGTGAAGAACATTTTATGATGGTGTGTCACACAATGTATGAGTATGATATTGTGAAGAACATTTTATGATGGTGTGTCACACAATGTATGAGTATGATATTGTGAAGAACATTTTATGATGGTGTGTCACACAATGTATGAGTATGATATTGTGAAGAACATTTTATGATGATGTGTCACACAATGTATGAGTATGATAGTGTGTAAAACATTTTATGATGATGTGTCACACAATGTATGAGTATGATATTGTGAAGAACATTTTATGATGATGTGTCACACAATGTATGAGTATGATAGTGTGTAAAACATTTTATGATGATGTGGCACACAATGTATGAGTATGATACTGCGAAGAACATTTTATGATGATGTGTCACACAATGTATGAGTATGATATTGTGAAGAACATTTTATGATGATGTGTCACACAATGTATGAGTATGATATTGTGAAGAACATTTTATGATGGTGTGTCACACAATGTATGAGTATGATATTGTGAAGAACATTTTACAATGGTGTGTTGCTATGCTGGTCTCTTTTTATAACTACACCATGCAATCTTTAATAACAAACTTACTGGTTGAAATGTCTGTTGCTGTTGTTGAGGTCTATTGTCGTTCTGGGGTCTTCGTGATGGCATTCTGGCTTCTTGGTTCCTATCAATCTTCATGGAGGAGGGAGGTAGTACGACACAGGATACCGAACCTTCTTCACGGATCGGCAGATGTTTTGGTGTTATCTGAACACCAAACAATGGACACACACTATCAGAAATGGCATATCTAAAAACAAATTTAGAATTCATAAATTTAACAAGAAGTGAAAATCTTGAATGTAAACATTGAAAATATATACATGTATGATTGAGACCAAATTCTTGTATGTTGATAATTGTTAGAGCTATTTTCCTAATGCATGTAGCTCAAAGGTTTGGTTGGCTTGCTGGCTTTGTTTGTATAAATGTTTCTTTAAGCATCCAATAACATTTTATAAGCAGTAGCCCTAACTATCTATTTATTGCAGATGTCACTCTTATTTACAATTCTTGAGCAAACATTTATACAAACAAAGCAAGCAATCCAACCAAACTTTTCAGTTACAGGCATTAGGAAAGTAGCTCTAATCTTATCATATAGGTTGACTTCTAGATGGAGTTTTGGTGTTCTTGTGTTGCTTTAAGGGTTCAAATTTGTCTATAAAAAAAAGGTCTAGGACCTTTTGAATAGTCATGTCCCTTTTTAACAAAGGCATAGATCCTGTGTTAATCATCAATGCAAAGGATTGCAGGTCCAAGACTCTTGCAATACAAAACACAGAAAAGAAATGAATGTTACAAAACTTCTTAATTTGTTAACTGTTTCTATTTATAATCCAGATATTTATTTGAGTCACAGTATTACAGACTGCATTTTTGCACCTGTCCTAAGTCAGGAATCTCTGGCCATTGTTAGTTGTGTGTGTTCTTTTAAATTTTAGCTATTTTGTTTGTTTCCATGTTTAATGTGATCTCTTTTTCCATTACCACATTTTTGTTTAAGGGCCAGCTGAAACCTGCTTCTTGGTGCAGGATGCTGTGCTTGATGTGTTTAAGACCCATTCACACTCTTGTCTGTTTCCTTGTCTTTGGTCTTGTTGTTTTCATATGGATAAAATATTTCGCTCAATGTCCAGTGGCAAATATTTCATCCATGGTTTGAACAAGGCATACTATCTTATCCTTGATAAAAGTAAAAATAGTTGTTATTAAATTCACATATTTTTTTATTATTTATTTACTTACGCATATCTGTTTACAAAGCCAAGGGAGCAAAATTTACACTCTAACTCTTCATGGAATTCACATCTGAAATCATTAGTTACTGTATTAATTCATAATTCTTCATAAAAAAAAAGAATATTCCTCTTCATAGAAAAAGAATATATTAAAGATAATAGGTTGGCAATGAAATTTGAAAAAAAAAATATGTCCATAGTACACAGATGACCCACTCGCACTTTCAATTTCTATGTTCAGTGGACCTTGAAATTGGGATAAAAACTCAAATTTGGCATTAAAGTTGGAAAGATCATATCATAGGGAATGTGTGAACTAAGTTTCCAGTTGATTGGACTTGACTTCAGCAATGACTACCTTGACTAAAAAACTTTAATCTGAAGAACAGACAGACAGACAAACGGACGTTTAATGATAAACTTATGTATTGCTTGCAGGTTGCTTTCCATGCAGATCAAGTCATTTCACAAAAGAATTTTGCATAGTTTTATTTATATAAATACCTGGTTTTTGGTTCAAAATCCCATGTGTGTGCTGTCATTAAATCAATCACTTGTGTTTCTGACACAGAATGTCCTATATGCCCAAATAAATCCTGAACAAGTCCTTCTAAATTATATACTCTCTTCAGTCTATTGGCATATCCTAAACAAGCTTTGTCATGGACCCAGTTTAATGAATATTCTAGCTCTTCAACATCTGATCCCTATAATATAAGATAATACAGTTTCCATCTCAATTCTTGCAGTAATCATTAACTGCTTTTACAATTTTATCACAATAGATAAAATCCATATTTGTGTATGCATACACTTTTAAGTACATAAAAGATAAACAATAAACAAAACAAGAATGTGTCCATAGTACACAGATGCATCACACGCACTACCATTTTCTATGTTCAGTGGACTGTGGAAATGGGGTCAAAACTCTAATTTGGCATTTAAATTATAAAGATCATTTCATAGGGAATATGTGTAATAAGTTTTAAGTTGATTGAACTTAAACTTCATCAAAAACTACCTTAAACCTGAAGCGGGACAGACAGATGGATGAACAGACAAACGAACAGATTGGAAAATGTAATGCCCATAAATGGGGCATACAATTCTGTGAGCAATAAGTGCCCTAATTATACCTCATTATTAGTATGCAGTAATATGCAGCTGACTGAGAGATTGTTGTGAAAATGCATGACCTAATAAAGCTAGACACCAAATTTCAAGATCTGCTGATTTCATAGAATTAAGACAATATTTTATTAAAATCAATCTCTAATGTGATCAACTAAATGATTAGTCATGTTTTACCTTCAGTCCTTCACATGTGAATCTTCTAACACTTGAATTTTTTTAAATTTAATTCAATGCTAAACAGCTAAATAAAGTATGAAAGAACTTTAATTGAAAGACTCATTAATATTTCCTTACCATACAGTAAAATGGAGGGTACTCTGGTTTTTCACCATTTGGATTTACAAAGTTTTCCAACTGAATCCAAAGTCCTCGATAATTGGCATCAGATTTTTCAAACCTCTCGATAGGAATTTGATGGGTATCCTCACCTAAAATAAATTAAATGTATAATCAATAGAAGAAAGTTTCTATTAGTCTAAAGCATTCAGTCAAATGCAGACGTTTTCTGTTTACTACATAATCACTGTAATTTTGACACTAACGTCAAAATATGTACATGTAGTTATTTGTGGGGTTGTGGCACATGTTCTAAAGTCATCCCTCATTTTGCAAACATCCATCAGCAATTTTCACCCAATCCTTTTGAACTTCTGAATTGACAATATCAAACACTCTTGTGTATAATAAATGGTCCTCTCTTTTCATTTTTACAGAAAAAGATATTTAACCATAAAAAAAAAATTTCAACTGCCTTATTTTCATTGCCGAGTAAAGGTTAACTTGACCTATAATGGTTTACTTTTATAAATTGTGACTTTGATGGAGAGTTGTCTCAATGGCACTCATACCAGATCTCCCTTCATCTATATTAATTCTGTTAATTCAGAAATTATTGCAAGGTTTTTTATAGAAATAATGCTACTTGGTGAATATCGCTATATTTAGAACTCACATTCTGACATCTGACTCATATCTTTGTATGATTTCTTGAAATTGCAATAATTAATCTTGATTTTTTTGTAAATTCTTTGAAAAACATAAAAATAAATGGAAGTAATACTTTCTGAACTTTCAGAATATAAAAAAGTAAACATAGACTTACTTTTACTTTTGCACTCATATCTGTACCCAGTTGGAATTCTTCCTGGAATTGTACAAAATTATTGTTATTTGTTTTTTCCGTTTTCCTCTATCTTTTCAAAGAGATAAAAAGTGTTGATTGTAAATTAAAATCATTTCTAAGGAATAAAGAGCAAACACATCAAAAAATATTGCAGCAGTTTTATAAATGCACAAAAAGTGAAATGCATTAGCTGCAAATAAACAGGATTGTTCAAAAATTTTTAGTCAGTACTTTGGTTGATTTCTTAAACCAAATCCAGTATACAGATTGGTTGATTTCTTAAACCAAATCCATTATACAGATTGGTTGATTTCTTAAACCAAATCCAGTATACAGATTGGTTGATTTTCAGATAGTTAAATTTCAAAGTCTTAGTATGATATATTCTTGTTAAAAATTTGAACGTCAGACCCAATTATGATATAAATAATGTTAAAAGTCTGTAATATCATCATCATCATAATAATACATCATGCATCTTGAAAATGAGGTCAAGGTCAGGCAACCCCCGACATAACTTAAATAGTTATCTGGCTCAATGAATCTGTGGAGTGTTTCAGCTATCCCTGATTTAATGCTTTATTCAATTGTACCATCTCACAAGGGCGGTAATCCCCTGACAGACATCATCATATCAAATATAAAAAAAAAAAAATCCTGTCGCAATAAATCTATGTGGCATCTGGTTATCCGTGATTTATGTTATATCCAATAGCACAAATCTCAAAGGGGAGATAATCTCCATCATTTAATATTTACCTGGCTCAATGAATCTATGCAGTGTCTTAGTTATCCCAGATTTTATGCTATATTCTATAGCACCAATCTCACAGGGGAGATAATCTCCATCATCTGTCTTGCATAATGTCTGTATGTTCAGTAGATAAAACTTTTCAGTTGCCAATACTGTTAAAAAAAAACATTTGTGTTTACAGTGCAATTCTTATTATTCTGCATTACATCTTCGAATATTTGTTAAACAATTGTGTAAATACTCAGACCTAATTTACTTGTTTGCATAGAATGTGGATTGCAATAAAAAAACCATTTTAGTCATTGTGCTTTTATACACACATCTTAATAAATAAAACAGCTATCGTGTATGCTAGGACCGTTTTACATTGGCAAAAATATGTTATATCCTGTAGAAAACTAAAATTTTATAAAGTAAAATGAGTCTAAGAAGAGATAAATACTCACATTTTCCTGTTGGCCATTGAGATTTTACAGAATTTCTTTCTTTAGTTCTTTTCTTCTGTAAATCTGCATATTCATCTCTTCTCTCCTACAATTGTTTTTAATATACAGTATATTAATCAATAGTCAAAAGTTGAAACACTATCCTGACTGTGGATAAAGAGTTTATCTGTCACTTGCGAAGATCATTTTTGACGACTGCTCCTTTTTATTGCATAATTTTTTATATGATTAACTTTTAAAAATATTCTGTAATATTAATCTTTCTGTCAGTACAAATGGGAATATTATAAAGAGCTTTATTTCATGTTTCTATTTGTCTTCTATAACTTACAGATAACAATGTCCTAGTATTATACTTCTACTATTACTTACAGATAACAATGTCCTAGTATTATACTTCTACTATTACTTACAGATAACAATGTTCTTGTATTATACTTCTACTATTACTTACAGATAACAATGTTCTTGTATTATACTTCTACTATTACTTACAGATAAAAATGTTCTTGTATTATACTTCTACTATTACTTACAGATAACAATGTTCTTGTATTATACTTCTACTATTACTTACAGATAACAATGTTCTTGTATTATACTTCTACTATTACTTACAGATAACAATGTTCTTGTATTACTTACAGATAACAATGTTCTTGTATTATCCTGTCTGTACTTGTCCCCTTCAGCTCCTCTCATTTTAGCCTTGTACTCTTTAGATATTTTTTCAAACCTTTCTTTTTCTTTTTCTGGTAAAATCTGAATCAAAATCAAATATTAACATGCATTTCATATCCACAAAGACAATATCCTCACAAAATGCAGATAGTCCTAAGGTAAATGAACTTTTTACAGAGCAAATGACCATGAACAATGCACATCATGTACAACAGACAAAATAGTAATAGAATTATAAGAAACTTTTGCATTATATCATGTACAATAACATCTGAATCTGTAAACTTAAAATGAAAGACCACTATGGTGAACAGTATGCGTATTGTTTTATTAACACAAGCTACATGCACAACATAGTGCATACAGCAGGTCTCATAAAAGGATCTGTAAGCGTGTGCAGGGGTGTGGAAATATTTGTTGTGAGCACTTGTCCCTGGGCAAGTAAAACTACAAATTTTACTTGTCTGGAAAAAAATTCACTTGCCCTGATCATCCCAATAAATATTGAAGTATTTCTTGTTAGCTAATATATGATTCTTACTTAGCACTGTTGTGCATCACACAAACAAATGAAATCCATTTGTTTAAATATGTGTAAAAAATTAGGAAAATAGGAAATGGGTGAACACCAATGGGAGAGAAACCTAACAGCAAACCAAGTTGAACCAATGAAATGACATGTAAAGGACAATTTTGCAGCAGTTTTTGAATAAAAATTGTAGCCAGTAGACCTGTACATATACTAAATTTGAGGACAGTGATTGAAGAAATGTAAACTAAATAATAGATAAACTATTGATTTTGTGGTGTTTCTCTCAACTGACACACTTGTTCTTTTCTTGATTATTTATTATTGTCTTGATGGACTTTAAAGCGTCCCTTCTATTCACCACTTTGACAACAAATAATGTTGACCTTTCATCTATAAATAAGACAAAAACTTAATTTATTTCCCGAATTTCCATAGATAGCCAGGGGCAATCTGATATCCACAATGTCTGAAATTCTCTTCCGTTTTTTTTTTTTTTTAAATACTGTGTCCTCCATTTGCATTTAAGGTTCTCTACACGACTCATGACTCTTTTTGTCTTGCCTTCCCAGTTTTTATTAAGTATTTATCAATCTGAATCTCGATACAAAATTTAAAGAAATGACACTTCCAGTAAATGATGGATAAAACCTAATCGACGATCCCGGGTCAATGGACAAAGCCAATGCAATGTTACGCGACTCAGGTTCGCATACTTATTTTTATTTATTTTGGTTATCGATCTATTTCCGGTATCATGTAATATTGTAATATTTATCGTCACGAACATTGATGTTTTTACTTGCTGAACATTGGTTTCTTTTACATAAATTAAAAATCTTTATACGTTTTGAAATTAATTTTATGTTTTTGTTGGATCTGAACTTTGTCTTACATGTATATATTTTTTTACTTGTCCACGGGCAACCAAGACAAAAATAATTACTTGTCCGGTTGTTCAAATGTACGAGTCGGGCGAGTCGGGCATAGCATTTCCACACCCCTGGTGTGTTGTTAAAAGCCAGAACAATGATTAAGGACATGCAACAGGTTTAATTAAAGAAACTGTCATTAACACCTGCTTTTCCAAATAAAATTCTACTTATATCAAATATTTGAATTCTTAATGTACTCCATATCCTATAGTTCATTTGTATTCTGTACAAGATTTGTGACCATACATCAAAACAATTGCTTTATTACACCAAATTTCCAAATTTATGGAAGATATGTTTTTAATCTTTACAATTATATTCTACACATGTATTAGTATCAAGTGACTGTGATAAAAGAATTAGGACTAATAAATTCTAAAAGCTCAACAGTGGAATATAAAGAATGTAGCTTCATAATTAGATGCAGATTTGTCTCGATTCTGAACTGTCTACAATTCATCCTATAATGATACTGTTAGACCATGTGATTCCGAGACTTGAATTCTCCATATAACAGTGATCATGGTGATTCAAAAAAATTAATAGCTATGTTACAGTACTCAGAAGTGATTCTTGTTTAGCTTAGTCAGGTTAGGAACAACCCCTCAGTGTAAATGTGTTATGACATCCCTTTTATGAGGGGTACAAATGTACATTTAAAGTGATAACAAATATTTTTAGTTAAAAACACTTCTTTGAACAAAAAGGCATATATTAATATTATTTGAAGAAACATTTCCCAAAGAACTATATATGTACATCTACCTGGTATAATAAGGTAAAAACATGTCCATGAATTTTGTAATATTTATTTACTTGTATCTTTTTTATTATTAAAAATAAGTGGACCTATCTTAAAGTTTTAGAAAAGTTGTTACGTGACAAGTATAATAGTCAGTTTCCCCTTTTTTAAACAAGTTTAAGTTAAAAAAAAAAATGACATTTTCTTTTAACTCTTCTACAACAGGGCTCTACAACAGCAAAATGACCCATTGTCTAAGGGCATGAAGGGGCATAGTCCAAATAATTATGACGTCTTGAAAGGCTATTATAATTTTTTCTTTGACGTCTTACTTCGACATCATAACGCCAAAATCATATTTTCAGTTGGACTTTAAGAGGGAATTTACAGCTTTATAAAACGTTTAGCTGATTTCTCCTCAAGATGCTTCATTTTAGGGGGGTCTCATTGGGGGGTTCCGATCCCGGATCCCGCTTACTGTTTTGTCAGATTCCCGTATCCCGCTTACACTATGTACGTAAGCAATTTTCACTTTTTTGGTCATTTCCAGGTCCCGCAAGACCTCATTTCCCGTTTTCACGACACAATAATTTGACTTTCAAGTGTCACGCTTACCAAAAATCGGCAATCCCGCGTCACGCTTAGACCCCAATGAGACCCACTTTTAGGAGTATAAAATATATTTTTGAACCAAACTCAGTACATTTTGATGGACCTGAATTTCCGGATAATGTAAAAGAAAGGTTCTGGAAATTCGGGTCTGTAAAATTTAACAGAGTTTGGTGTAAATATATAAATCAGATTAACGTTTTATAAAATGCAGTCGACATGTTCCCGCATCGGATGGAATTGTTACTTATATTATTATTTCTGTAGGAATTAATTGGAAATATTTTGATCAAACAAACACATTAAAGGTGAGAATCTTTATATATGCAATTTTTATTAGCCTTCAATGAAAATTTGATGGCTAAATTGGGTCTCAAAGTTGAGAGCAAAATGTGCTCTCAAAGTCCAACCAAAAATGGCGGCTTCAGCATTATGACGTCCAAGTAAGGCGTCAAAGAAAAAATTATAATAGCCTTTCAAGACGTCGTAATTATTTGGACTAGAAGGGGCAGTTCCTAATTTAAGCAATTAATTTTAAAAGTGTTAACAGGTTAACTTATTTTTCATATGTCTATCAGTTAATTATTGTCATGTTACGTGTGTTATTGAAAACCTAAGATAAGTTTATGCTCTGTGTATTTGTTTGAATAATTTCGACTTTAAATAAAAACTGTTTCAGCATTATTAAAGAATCTTCACCTTCCATCGTGGATGAGCAATGGGAACAATATCTGCCATTCCATGAGGGAAAACTCGGCCCTCCCGCTTTAGCTGTGGTTCAAGTTCTTTCATATAGAAATAAAAAGCATTTTTAACTTGCTTCTTCGGCATTTTGTCTCCCAGACAACGAATTTAAAGGCAAAATGTTGTGTTTTTCTCAGTTGCTGATTTACTTCCCGCGATTCCGAAATTTTAATTCGGAAAATGTAGAAACGAAACGAATGTATTGCAGAAATCGCTAAATTAAGTAAATCATTTTCGTGCGTGGAACGAATTATAGACACTCAGATAATTTCATATAAAAAATATGCCTATCATAAGCAATTATTATAGCTCAGAATTATTACGTAAACTGTCTTCCTCATCAATGTCTTATCGGATAAACAGTTTAAAAGCATGGCCGTACCGTAAACAGACAGACAAAAGTAAAGTTGTAAAATATAGATAATGAGAAATGATTGTCGATAATCATATAGAGTGGCTAACTATTTTAATAACTTTTTTTCAACTATATTAATATACAGCTGATACTTTAGTATCAAAATTTCCCAAAACAGATATCAAAACAGACATTATTTTTTATAACACTGTTATAATGTCTAATGATTTGACTGAGTTTTAAATTAAAACATGTGACTGAAGTACAAATGAATATATTTTTAAACAGGTACAACAACTGAATTTCTAAAACCTGATTGAAATTCATACATAATATTATTTTCTACTAAAAACAAGTTTTGCAGCCTTTTGTTCCACATTTGGAAATGCAACAGTGTTGTTCCAGCCATTTTAAAAGGGGGGGGGAGAACAAAGGGGGGGTTCCAACTATATGTCCCCATTCAAATGCATTGATCGGCCAAAAAAATGGGGGTTCCAACCTCCGGAGCACCCCCTCCCCCCCCCCCCTGGATCCGCCACTGTCAAGATCCAAAATGTTTTTAAGGAAAACTGAACATGGGTGTATATCAATTTGTAATATTGCTATTGTCACTAGTATGATGATCTTAAAATAATACATAGGTTAAAATGCAGTTTTTGGCTCATATCTCTGAAACCACAGCATTTAGAACAGCTCTGCTGTGGACAAAATTGTTCATTAGGTCAAGATCTATTTGCCCTGAAATTTTCAGACCAATCGGGCAACTTGTTTTGGGTTGATGCCCCTGAATTGGTAATTTTAAGAAAATTTTGCAGCTTTTGGTTATTATCTTGAATATTATTATAGATAGAGATAAACTGTAAACAGCAATAATGTACAGCAAAGTAAGAGCTACAAATACGTCAACATGCCCAAAGTGTTCAATTGACCCCTTAAGGAGTTATTGCCCTTTATAGTCAATTTTTAACAATTTTCATAAATTTTGTAAATTTTTACAAAATATTTTCAACTGTCACTTTTGGGCCAAGTTCATTATAGGTACAGATAATTGTAAGCAGCGAGATTGTTCAATAAATTAAGATCTTCAAAAAAATCACCAACATCAAAACACAATTTTGTCCTGAATCCATCTGTGTCCTTTGTTTAATATACACATAGACCAAAGTGAGCGACACAGGCTCTTAAGAGCCTCTAGTTTACTACCCTCGCCACCTGGTTCCCGCCTCACTCTTATTTCCTTCAAACTTAACTCACACTCATTCAAAGGCTTCGGTTATAGAATCGTGTCAACCCGGTGCCATCTTTAGGGGGAAGGGGGTTTCGGGGGTTGGAAACCCACTTTTTTAACGACATTCAATGAGGGGTAAACAGGCACTAAATATTAAGATAAATGGGGAATGTGATCATGGGACACAGATGATGCGCCCCCGTTGCATGGGATATAAGATTCAGATACACAATGTACTTAACTCAAGAACGGTAAAGGTGACACTATGAAAATATGTTCTTAATCTGGACACAGATGATCAGATGCCTCCGTTTGGATGAATACGATTTTATAGATACACAATGTACATAACTCAAGACCGGTAAAAGTGACACTACAAAAAATGTGTGCTTAGTCTGGACACAGATGATGCCTCCGTTTGGATAAATACGATTTTATAGATACACAATGTACATACATTTTTTTGTAACTCAAGACCGGTAAAAGTGACACTACAAAAGTGTGTGCTTAATCTGTGTTTTGTGGTAATAAGCGTTTGTATTAGTTTCATAACATTTGCTTGACGAACATTTAGAGAAGTGTGGTCACCAAAATTCAAACACGATCAATGTTTTGTGGTAATAAGCTTAAGCATTGCATGTAAGTTTCATACTATTTGAATTAGGCAAACTAAAGCGAGAGAGAAAGGAAACGAACAATTAATTACGCAATTATTCCGTTTGTACATAAAGGAGCATAACTGTAGAATTGTAAAAGTGATGCTATCCAAGCTCTTACTTGATCTGTGTTTGTATTAATAAGCATTGTGTATAAGTTTCATAACATTAGTTTGAGGAAAACTAAAGTTAGAGAACGGAAACCAATGTTGAACAAGGGTAAAACTTAGTGCCCCATCTATTACGGTGGGGGATACAAAAGAATAGCGCAATCAAAAATTATCTTCACTTGCGAGAGCTCTTTATTAATTTTTCATCGATATCATTTTTATAGGTAAAAAAATTGACGGGAATTTGAACTAACCCCCAAATATTATACATTTAGTTTTATCTTGCCAGTTTTTAATAGAATAGTGCTCCAACTTCGTGGTCATTTATTAGCATTGGTTTGTTCAAAGTCAGTTGTTTATATATATTTACCATAATAATTTGCAACACATACATTAACTCTTGTTGGTTGATTGCTTGATGTACAGTCGCAAATATTTCATGCATATTTAGAGCATATATAAATATATGAAAAGGTAAAATAATTGCAGGAAACATAAAAAAAAAGAATTCTTCAATTAATAAAGTGACTTAATTAATACACTGACCCTTGTAATTGAGGGGGTGCACATAGGATGATTCCAAATTGCCGCCCCCTTTTTTTACAACCCTCGTCACCTGGTTCCCGCCTCACTCTCAATTCCTTCCAATCTTACTCCCACTATTACCAGGATTCGATTCCAGAAACGTGTCCACCCAGTGCCATATTTGGGGGGAAGGGGGTTTCGGGGGTTACCCACTTTTTTGGACGATCAATGCATTTGAATGAGACAAATGGTTGGACCCCTCCCCCAACCAACGGAACGATTATCTCAGAATGTACTATGATACAGACTGGTGTAATCCATGGCTAAAGTATGTTTTTAAAATACATATCCCGATGGAGAATTAATCATTAACAAACGGCAATATTTTGATGGTGCATTCATTGCCGCTTGGTCGTAGGACTATACATTTAATGCGAGTCTTCTTTTTACACGTATAACATTTAAAATTTGCTTGTTTTAATCACACCCCTTTCACAAACAGTACATGGGTACTTAGCCGCATTTCTTACTGGACCGCGCAGGTTTACATGCATGTATGTCACCACTACAGAAAAACTTATGCTAGTGCTGTTCTGTATTGTTGGTCTTAAAACATGTCTGTTAATATTGAGGATCTTTACTTGCTGATCATATATTTGCTTTTTAAAATGTCTATTTACATCTATTTATTGTTCAATATTAATTTATAATTATATTACATAGCACTAGCTACAAGTACCCGCAATAAGTATTGTGTTGGTTTGGCATAGGTACACACTCTGGATCGCAACTAATACAAAAAAACAAAACAAAAAAAACCACCGAAACAATAAAAACGTAAGCGTGCGGAAAAAGCCAACTAGAAACTTAGGATGTGAATGGATTGGTGTTTGCTAAGCTATTAATACGTATTGTGTTGGTCTGGCATAGTATAGGTACACACTCAGGTTCTCAACTGATATAAAAAATTAAAAAAAACAACGATAAAAACGTAAGCGTGCGTAAAAAGCCAACAAGAAACTTAGGATGTGAATGGATTGGTGTTCGCTAGGCTAAGCGACAGTAGTGTAATCCGGATTCTCAACTCCTTTGTCGATAAGTCAACCATACTAGGAAACCAGGTGCGGAACGCTGAGTTGAATTCCCAATAGTTGCATTGAGCTGTTTTCTGTTTTAAAATGGTCGGGTTGTAATTGCTTTGACACAGTCTTCGTTTTCATTCTCAATTCTATTGTACTGTTGATGATGTGATGTCTATAACCTAATCCCTGAATAACATACAGAGTTCTTGTATAACTTGTCATCTTATTCTGTTGTGTATCATTTTTAAATAAGAAGTTGTCAAGACCAAATATGTAATTTTACCAGAAGAAAAGAGAATTTGCCAAGATGTAACATCACTGTATATGAATAACATTGCCGTGAACGACTGTTTATGCATACACAATTATTTTTAATCTTATGTTAAACGGACATACAATACATAAATTTACAACACTCGGAAGACTAACATATAATTCTCGGTTAAAATCATTTTTTTGTTGATTTTGTATTACTGATTATTCTATTTGTATTCATATATATATATATACAGTTCCATCTTCTATAGTGTTTATTTCTCTCAAAAATACAAAAAAATGTTAAAAGTAGTCATTTAATGACAAAAAAATGATGATCTTGACTTGCTGGTACGTCATATTTGCATATTAAAGCGTCTATTTATATCTATCTATTAAAGTTTTCAATATAATTTAGACAAAAACTCCAAAAATGGAAAACATCTTCATTAAAGGGTTAAAGGGGGATGACTGAAACCAAATTTGGTTAAACTTAGCGTCTGGCGTACTAAATTATAATCCTGGTACCTTTGATAACTATTTAGCTCAATAGTTTGACAGGAGACAATTTTTGTAAAAGTTGACGGACAATAGAAGAGGAATTTATATTGAAACCTGTAAACGCTTGAATATTTTGACGGATATGGTTTAAATCTGTTTTGCTGATTATTTTATCTGTTTATAGTTTATTTCTATTCCCTTTAGTTTTTTTTTTCTCCCAAAACACAAAAAGTGTAAAAAAGTCATCGTTTTGACAATAATAGATATATGTACGCAGATCTTGACTTGATATTTTTTTTGCTATTTAAAGTGTCTATCTATATCTATCCGTTATAGTTTTCAAGATAATCGGCTCCAAAAAAAATTAGGGGATTTTCGGGCATATTTTTTTTAACTAGATACCCAAACGATGACTGTAACACAATTTGCTTAAATTAAGCTCAATGGTTTGAGAGGAGACCATTTCAGTAAAAGTTAATGGAAAACGACGACGAACTACGACATATGACGGACGGCGCCAAGTGATTGGAATAGCTCACACCGCAGTTTGAGCCAGGTGAGGCAGAGCTCAGATAGGATTGACAGAGATTACTGAGAAAAAAAACTTTATACTTATTTTCCGTTACCATTTTTTATGAACTGCTATGTATGCATATATATTTTGTTTTAACGACGCGAACATTTTTGCTCTCAAGACAGCTGATATAAGCAACATCCACGTTAGCTTTTGGCTCAGGTATGTCAAGGTCAATTTCAAGGATAGCATAAAAATAACAAATGTTGTGTCATTATCTTTAATTATTCTTTTATTAAATTTAACATACAAGTAATGGAATTTTTTTAATCAAAGTTTTAAATGTTTTATTTGTTCCTTAAATTTTTGCACTGTATCTTTTCCACGAATAAAATCCGCTGCTCTCTCCCCAATCATAATGGTTGGTGCATTGGTGTTCCCAGATATGACGTGTCTCATCACAGATGCATCTGCCACTCTTAAGCCTTTTATTCCTCTAACTCTACAAAATAATATTAGAACATTTTCTCCCTCTTTGATTGGCATCACATATACAAAATGCTACATGCACTATATGTAGATATAGGAAAATGTGGTGTGAGTGCCAATAAGACAACTATCCATCCAAATAACAATATATAAAAGTAAACCATTATAGGTCAATGTACGGCCTTAAACACGGAGACTGAGTTATAAAGGTCCCCAAAATTACTAGTGTAAAACCATTCAAACGAGAAAACCAACGGTCTAATCTATATAAAAAACGAGAAACGAGAAACACATATAATTTACATAAACAAACGACAACTACTGTACATCAGATTCCTGACTACAGGTGCAAACATTTGCAGCGGTATTAAACGTTTTAATGGTACCAAACCTTCTCCCTTTTTCCTGAAACAATAGCATAACATCACAATGTTCATAGAAATCACGATAAAATATCAATTGGTAGTCTATATTACAATATTTCAGACATGTTTTACAATCATAATAACCATAGTGTTATTCATTACCTAATCAAAAATCTAGTTCACACCCGAAACTAAACATCTATCAATAAATTTGTTAGTTCACATCCAAATCAAAACATTTTTCTTTACAAACGCCTTTGATGGTTCCTGTGGTTGCTGCATAATTTTCACAATAATTTCAATAACACAATGATTTTTTACTTTTGAAAATAATTTAAAAAATGAAACTATATTTAGAAGATAAACAAAAAAAAAATCTATTGACAAATTTCCAAAATATCTTATCGTTACCTTAGTTTCGTATCCACAACAGCAGTCGGGTCATCTTTCGCTCCCATTCGACATGTTGAAGTGGGGTGGTAGCACGTGACAGCATAATGACGTAACATACATTCCCAATATTCATCAGAGTCAAATTTCGCCTTGTCACATATTCCATCAAAGTCTTGTCTATTTAATGTTGCTCCGATTTCTTGGAGAGGATTCGATGCTGCCAGCTCTTGTATTTTCCTAATACCTAAAACATTAATGTACATTTTTCGGAATATCCATGCCTTTTTAGGCAATTTTAAAGTATAGTACAACATATTTTAAATTCATCAATCTACCATATATATGCTTTGATAATCTTGTATGTGTTTTAATTTTAGTTCATTTATACGTTTTGGAGTAAAGTAGACGCCCATTTTCACTTTACTAGTACCCATTCTATTTACTGGTCAGCTGAGGTCCACCTCTGGGTGTGGAATTATCTCACTGCATTGAGACACATTGGTGGACCTCTATTGTTATCTGCTGTTTGGTCGAGTTGTTGTCTCTTTGACATATTCCCCATTTACATTCTCAGTTTTTTTATTTTGAGAGCAATATAAAACAATGCATTTTACCAAAGCAGTGGTTTTCAAAGTCTCTATGTATTGACATATAATCTTTTTAAGGAGAATACTAAATAATTGAAACTCATTTATTGGTTACAAACAGATTACTTAACCGGGATGTACTGAAGCTGTTCATCGTTGAAATTAAACTGGTTTGTCTTTTTATTAGCCCGCGTTAAATTTCAAATTTTAAACGAACATACCAGCTATTAAACTTTTGACGTCGTATGTATGATCTAAGTAATTTGGTTGAATCAGAGGATAATCAAACGGATCTTTACTGGCCAGACGGATAGTTCCGGTACTCTTAGGTCGTTGTTGGATTAATACTGATGTGAACTCTGTTGTTGACGTTCTTGTTTTTATAAGATCTTTCACCTACAAATATATCCTGTTTTTTTTCTCACATTATATATTAATCAGAAAAACATCTATACCCCGAGCAATATATCAGCTTTGATTCAAGTCTTGATTTTCGTATGTTTTATAACAATCGGGAAGAATTTTTCTATTTTAACAGCACCTTATCATTTGTTGCCTTTGCATATCCCATCTTTTGAATTATGACTGAAGACTGTCAATGCGGCTACAACGGTATACCAAATATCATTGATTTCCCGTAATCTATCTTGATCCATAACTTTAGCTTGTTATTCAATCTTTCGTTTTGCAAGTAGTGTTTTGTTTCTGTTCGTCTTTTCCCGTTGACCACAGTCTTAAAGGATCATTCACAGAATAACGTATATATACTAGTATATCTTTTATGTTACGGAAATTACGAATAGTTACCGATTCCTTCAGATTCAGTTGTAAACCATAGTCGTAGAAAAAGTTATCATGTGCAACACTTAAGAATAGGATCTGGTAATCAGGATAATTTGGTAAACTTTCTTCCCTGTTTATCATTCTGCCGAATAAATTGGCTTCTAAACCTGTTCCTGACAAAGGACCTAAACATAAAAAAATATCAAGAAATGAGTGGCTAACAATTTTACTTAGGTAACAACAAAAACTTTGAAATGACATTCAGCATTTTGTTTCTAACATAATTATACATGTTATAGTAATAACCAAATATGAATATAAATGAATAAGTGAACTACGAAATTCTACAGATCGAGACACATGTTGAGATATCTTGTCAAACCTTACCCGTTCTCGTCAATGCATACTGGAGTGAGCTAAACATATTTCTTGATTCTGATGATAAACTGTACGACTCGTTTATTTTGTGTTTTACAAAGTACTGGAGGTGATCTTCTAGATTATTTCCAACCGGTAAGTCCGCAATTACTGGAATCTGAAATATCACAACAGTAAACAGGGTTCATCCATTTTTTAGATAAAATGTAATCTCCATAGAAAAAGCAAAATTTGAAATGACGTCTTGATATATCACAAAACAAATTTTTAATAACATCCCGTCATTGTGTTATTGTGCAATGGTATGGTAGATTTTTGTATTCTTGTCTTTCGTTTTTACTAATGTGCTTTGTCTTTATGCCTGTGTGTGCTTCGTTGTTGACATATTTTTGTTTTAAAGGGATTAAGGTTGTGGCTCAATGTTGACTGCTGTACCCTTATATTTTACATGTTTGCCTTTTGTGTATTTTTTTGTTCACACATCCTTCTCAATATAATGGAATTTTATACGACTATCATACAAGAGAAAGGTTTAGCTAGGCTAAGCCATAAAATCAGGTTGAGTCCACCATTTTGTACATAAGAAAATGCGTATACCAGGAATATTACAGTTGTTATCCATTTGTTTGATCTTTTGATCTGCCATTTGATTAGGGACTTTCTGTTTTGAATTTTCCTCATTGTTCAATATTTTTGTGATTTCCTTTTTGATGATGAATGATGATGTTGCTTAATTATTTATTTGTCTACGAAAGTAGCTGATGTGAAAAAAAAAGTATTGAAAAGAAGACAAACAAATAAATTTTGCAGTATTTGAATAAATTTAAAGTGGTGGCTACCTTCAAATTCTGTAGATGTTGTTTTGGTCCTAAGCCAGACAACATAAGTATCTGTGGGCTGTTGATGGAACCAGCTGATACTATGACCTCCCTTTTGGCAGATATTTTCAATTTTCTATTGCTTTTTAACATCTCAACGCCTGTGCAAATTTTGTTTTTTATAATCACCTGATGAAAGAAAGTGTAAAATACAGCAGAAACGACGAAGGAACAAAGAAAAGAAAAAAAAGATTAGAAAATAAAATGGAATCACACAAAACTTAAAATTAGAATTTATGACACACTAAACATCCGAATTGAACCTTACAATTCCATTTAACTTTAACATTCCGTGAAAATATTATAAATGATCGAGGGAGGCATGTAAGAATGTATCTTTCTAATGGAACAAAACAGACAAAAAAATAAACTTTCAAAGAGGGCAATTCAAATTTCTAGACCGATGAACGCTAGGTCATATCATGATAAAAACTAGAAAAATAAAGAAAAGATTAAAAAAAATAACGTGAGTTCGCGAGAAAAACATACACCGTGAGCTTTTGACCTTCACATTTTATAAGGGACTTTCCGTGAATTTTCCTTGGAGTTCAGTATTTTTGTGATTTCACTTTTTACATCCTCTTTGACGTTGACACAAAACATTGTCGTTTTTCAGTATCATGAAATAACTGATTAAGTATACATCGAAGATAACGAACGTATTGTGAATGTTTCAAAAGACGTATGTGTTTACCTTTGTTACAAATGAATCAATGCTAATGTGAAGGTTAGGTCTGCTTAATATTGGTCTTAAATAGCAACTAGCTGTGCTGCATCGTTCGCCATTGTGTACAGAAGCTTGGGCGTACGAGAACCCTGAAGCCAAGAGAAACGATTATCAATATAGTGTCATACCCTTTAAACAAAACTAGGACATGTGTGATAATCTCTCATGATGTTCTTACAATCTCCTTTTCCACAGATAATTGCATAAATGAAGAACTTCGTTAGCATACACTTTATAAAGTGTTGTTTTATTTTTTGGGTCTCAGAATCATCATTTGTAATAGCTAGTTAATTGCTTTCATCTTTGCTTTTCATTGATGGCAACTACTTTAATTCAACCAGTCGTTATTGCTTACGATTTCTGTCCTTGTTCCCGCCTGTAGTTATCACAATTTGAGTGCATATATTTACTAACAACATCATACTTGATTATATTCATTTATTGCAGACCATACTTTAATCTCAGCAGTATAATTGTTACACTTACTTAAGGTCTCATTGGTAAAGCAAGCCTGAAATAAGACAGTTATTTTCCCACTCGTTTGATGTTCCATTTTCACTTCTCTTGGAGTTCGGTATTTTTGTTACAATTTACCTTACTATCCTATATCTATATTCTTATATTCTCTCAGGACTAGTTTTCAAAAAGGGAAATATAAATTTTGTTTTTACATAATGTTAATCGACACAGAACAATTATAAAAGTCTTAGAAACCCACCAATCTGATCTTCTCCGTTAGCATCCACGGTTTTGTATCCAATCTCTTCAGCACCTCTTCTGTAAACCTCAACTAGAGGGGTTAGTGTACTGTCTGTCAATTTCATATATCCACCTTTACCATGATACGCTAAAATTGAATTTTGTTTTGTTTAAATTCAGCTCCACAAGTATTTTTCCAAATATGATTCATTTCTGTCTCATCGTTAGATTTCATTCGATGTTTAACCTCTTAGGCACAAAATTTATTCCAGTCTCTAAACTAATATTCGTTTTTTAGGATTTTTGTCTTTCAATAACTTGATCATTGCGTTTGGAGAATGTTTAAGTGTTAATTAATAACGTATATTGTCATTCTTTCAATCTTGAGCATTATCCTTTTTTTATTGAACATTAATGTGTCGTTCTTGTTGTTATTCAAATGAAATACTTTAACTAAATACAACACATACAATAGAAAGACATACCAGAGTCATATTCATTTGGCATTTGATAATCTTCCGTTTTTATGAAGTATGGTAATACATCTTTGTAACTCCAGCCATCACACCCTTCCTCAGCCCACTGGTTATAATCATGTCTACTACCACGTATATATACTAGAGTATTAAGACAACTAGTTCCACCTAACACTCGTCCTCGTGGCCAGTAACTCCTCTGTGAATAGTTACATTTAATATTCTTAAATTATTTACCAATAACAATTAAAGTTGCATTTTATCACGAATGTATGAAACTAATTTCATTTAGTTCCAGAACTATTTTTTATTATTAAACACTTTCACTTTTTAAAATTGCATGAGCATCAAAAAACAGACAAATTTAGTTAACTTTGTACTTGTTTGGCTTTATAACTATTTTGATATGAGCGTCACTGATGAGTCTTGTGTAGACGAAACGCGCGTCTGGCGTACTAAATTATAGTCCTCGTACTTTTGATAACTATTAGTTAAATCCTGAAAATTAGTATTAAACAATGTAACCATTATAGATATACAATGATAAATCACATTCTTATCTTACATGCTCATTCATGGCAAAATGACTGTTTTTCTGAGGTAGCGTTTGATAATTCCAATCAGCTGACGACTTTTGCAGACCTCCACCAATCAATGGTATTTTAATATTATCATTACCATATTCGGAACCACCAGCTTCTATTAATAAGACCGTGGCACCAGAGTCCTCAGACAAACGATTGGCTATTACGGACCCCGCAGATCCTGCGCCAACTGCAATAAATAGTAAAAGACATTTTTGATGCAAAAGCTATCTTTAAAAGAAGTATTATTTGTCTTTGTTTTTATATGCTGTATAAATGAATGACAGAGAACTAGCACTTCTCAAAATTGTTATCTACATTTCACTCGAAACTAATAGTCATCTAGATTCTATGACACACATTATGAACTTTTCAATTGTTAACTTTCCAATTCTCAGCAATGAAACACTCTTTATCACATTGTATGGCGTTTACATATTTTAATAGTTGCGTTACGCTCTTGTGTGTACACAAATCATACGGACTTCATGGATAGTGGACAGAAATTAGTAACTCTAATTTATACTTACTTATAATATAATCATATGTTGAGTTTAGATGAACATTGAGCACCTCATCTTTTCTCGTTGTGTTAAAATACAGTGTGAGGATAATACCCAGAAAAATCACAAGTACAGATGAGAAAGCGATCATGGTTCAACGTCAATTGTAAAAAAAATGCAAAGGTACTCTGCGTAAATTATAAAAAAAACCGATAAAAATTAGACAGACGAATAATTTTGTCATAACTACTTGTGACAAGAAAGAAGTAGTTATAATCTCGCTTGATTATTGCACTATTACATTGTTTATTTATGTACTTTTCTGTCCTGAATGTTCTTGCATTTATATGTACTGTATTCTTGTCATATAATGTTGTCATTATAGTGGTATATTCGGCTAGCCACAAAATCAGGTTCAACCCACTTTTTTTATTTGTTTTTATTAAAATGACCTGTACCAAGACAGGAATTTGGCAGTTGTTATCTAATAGTTCGTTTCTATGTATGTTGCATAACTTGCATTGTCGTTTGTTTTTGGTGCACTTCAGTGCCTCTGTTGTTTCGTTGTTTGCCTGTTATCGTTGCTGTGTTTCCCTCGGTTTCAGTTTGTTGCCCGAATTTGTTTTCTCTCAATCGATTGATGACTTTTGAACAGCGGTATACTACTGCGGTCTTTATTGATTTTTCGTCATAATAGTTTCGGTAGATATGATGAGCTGGTATCAAATGTACCTTTCAGTAATAGGCTTAAAATTTTATTAGTTCGAAATGCTGTCAAACAATAAATTGGTAGTTCGAGTAAATGAGACAATTCAATCTAGTTGAAATATTTCGGTCACCAACATAGTAAATTTTATTTTGTTCATATGAAATCATTGGTTACATGTATCGCATCTTATAGGTTTGCGGTTGTGGATCACAGGGATATACAGTGCTTTCATTATGAGTTGGTCCAGGATTGGATCTACAACATTTGCGTTTTCATGATGATATGAACAGTAAATATGATGTTACATGCATCTACATTGATATGCACAAACTCTTGAAGATTTTAGCGATTTTTATTTGTTAACAAGCTGCTAATTACTTTTATTACTTGTTCTGTTTGTATTTTTGGTCTTTAATGCTTCAAAGCATGTTCATTATGGTGCTTGCAATGATGATAATATACTGAAGTTATCTAATTGTAGTAAGTCAAGTTACGATTCTTGTGTTGTATAGTAGCCTCCAACGTAATGATGACAAGGCTAAGTAATTGGCATCATATATTTCTATTGAAAACTTAATCCAAAAATACTGAACTCCGGGGAAAACTCAAAAAGGAAAGTCCCTTATCACATGGCAAAATCCAGAAATCAAACACATCAATCGTATGGATAACAACTGTCATATTCCTGACTGATTTTTCTAATGTAGAAAATGGTGGATTTAACATGGTTTTAAAGCTAGTCAAACCTCTCCACTTGTATGACAGTCGCATCAAATTCCATTATATTGACAACAATGTGTGAACAAAACAAACAGACATAATTAGTAAAATGTTAAAAAGGGGTACAGCAGTCAACATTGTGTTATAATCTTAATCACTATAAAATATGTAACAAAAAGGCACAAAATAGCACAATCATATTAACAAAAATAAAAGACAAGAATACACAAATTTACCATAGTTGAATAACACAAGGATGGGATGTATAAGTACAGAGTCACGTATTATATGTATCAAAGAAACCAAGGGGGTATATAGCACTTTAGCACAGATGAAAGACAAAAGTACAAAAATGTATTACAATAACACAATAACGGGATGTTTAAGTACAGAGTCACGTCGTATTAATAAACACCAAAAGGCAAACAGACAAAGCACCTTAGCAAAAATGAAAGACAAGAATACAAGAGGTTAACTGATTTCCTGAACATTTAACAACCTCTTTTTGTTTTCTGTAGGCTAAATTTGCTCAATGTGTTTAATGATCCATTGATTTTCTTTATTTCAAAACCCAGTGTCTCTTTTCGACCATGTTACTCGGAAATTTTTCGACCATGTTACTTGGAAATTTTTCACATTATGCAGGATGTTATGTCCTTTTGGTATCATGGTCAAGGTCGTTAAAAACTTCCATTTGTTGTATATTTGTATTTGTTATATTTACTGAATATCAGTATACATGATCTCAGCGTCTTGTTGTCTGCGAACAATCTGCATCGCTCATTTGCATATTTTTCTGATAATCTATTAATTTCTATTTTATAGAAAGATAATTTACATAGATTACGATGGGATAATGTATTTTGATTACTTTGTTAAATCAAATTAACTAGTTTAAATATCTTTGAATATGATATGCAGTATCAATCTAGTTTGTCTCTGTCTTGACAGGCCTTTCGTATGGTGCAACTATCTCGCTATTTTAGTTCAAAGGAAGTTAACTGATTTAGAATTTAACTTCCTTCCTATTAGAATACAGTGTGCAATCATTTACGTAGTTGACATCTGGACCAATCAGAACATAGAACACAATAAAGTCCATTGGATCTCTATGATTTGTCTTTTGATGTGGTGGTTATAAAGTGAGAATATAAGATGCTTCAGTATTATAAAGTGTCACAGTAACACCATTGGTTGCAGTTATAACAATAATAATTTATAGTTACATTATCATTACACTGTTTTAAAATGAATTCCATAACTATCATTTCTTACTATTAAGATAACATTATGTACTTACATGTTTAGATAAGGTTTACCTGAATAAAGTATTAGTGCCCTCGAATTTTACAATCATCACGGTTTCGCTTTGTAATAAAAGGTCAATAGGTCATCGGAAGGATTTACATCTGATTCACAAGACAAAAACAACAACAATGCATTTTTAGGCAAATTAAAACACAAATATAGCATCTATAAAACTTAAATTGACCTTATTTATATTAATAACAGACCAGTATGCAAACGTTGCAAACGAGAAACTTTTATTCCCATTTTCAATATTTACCAATATTTGAGAGGTCATACTGATCTGGCATACTCTAGAAGATTTTTTATTTAAGTATGCAAAAAGTAAAATCACAAAAATACTGAACTTAGAGGAAAATCAATTCGGAAAGTCCATAATCACATGGCAAAATCAAATAACAAAACGTATCAAAAACGAATGGACAAGAACTGTCATATTCCTGACTTGGTACAGGCATTTTCAAATGTAGAAAATGGTGGATTAAACCTGGTTCTATAGCGCTAACCCTCTCACTTCAATTTATTTTTCTCGAATTCAGTTCAAATAACGCAAACACACCAACACTTCATCAAATCATAATCAAGTGTAGATATTTAAAAAAAAATCCCACAAAAATGGCAAACTATCAAATGTTCATACAGACTGTAACCAACCAAGATGAAAACCACCGTACTCATGTATGCCGTACTCTTGTCACTCCTACATTAGTTTTTGATCAAAAACTCTACGACAGAGGATAAACAGAGGAAACAATATACCATAAAAGAGGGACGAAAGATACCAAAGGGACAGTCAAACTCATAAATCTAAAACAAACTGACAACGCCATGGCTAAAAATGAAAAAGACAAACAGAAAAAACAGAAAAACAATAGTACATACGACACAACATAGAAAACTAAAGAATACACAACACGAACCCCACCAAAAACTAGGGGTGATCTCAGGTGCTCCGGAAGGGTAAGCCTATATAGCATGTATAGTCCAGTATGTTCATCACATGAAGATTATATTTCCAATGGAATAACTTCAATGAACTATTTAAGATGCTCTAAATCATTTTCATAACAAATCCTCATCATTACTTCAAACGATGTGAATGATAAACATGTCAAAAATTAATTTTATCATTTCAATTGCAAGTCAAGGAAACCCAGTATTTACCCAGAACATGTGAATGACCCCGCAGTTGTATGGATGCATTGCATGTAACTGTCCGAATCATTTGACATTCTGTTTCCATGCATGGACTTCGGTACTTCAAACCACTTGCAATTAAGTCCAACAACAACATACTAGATGCAACCTATCCACGAAACCGCACTAACAAAACCACCCACCACGACGACTAAAAAATCATAGCAACATCAGAGAACTTGGAATTACATTTTCAATCAACTAAATAAAAAAAAAAATGCTTCAAAATCTGGTTGACAGAACCTGAATAAAAATCAGCCTGTTAGACTTTCAGGTTTTTTTCCCCAACTGGAATAATACATGCGGAAATGATGGAAACATATAAAGTAAAGTAGTAAGAAATATCCACATCTGTTCCAGAATCGCAAACGGTATAGTGCAAACTAGAGCTAGTTGGAATTAAAGTCATCTACCTATCCGAATATTAACACTATCTGACGAAAAGCCTTTGACAGTTTCGACAAGAATATAGAAAGGGCATCACATATTCACAATGCAATAGAAGTTACAGCTGGATATTTCAATCTACCATGGCAGGAAGACTGAATTAATTAGTACTGTAAAGTTGACTTTCCAATTGATGGATTTAGGCCAATTATATTTCCGAATTCATGCTTTTTGACAATACATTTTGCAGTGATGTATTATTGACAATGTCCAGGTCTAACTTGTTATAATGTGGCCAGCCGGATTATATATGAGAGAGCTAGAAAAGTGTAGACTTGAAGGCGTCAATGTTGAGATCCTGCAAAACGTGTTTGTAATTGTAAATCTTAGTTGCATTTGGTTTGGTGTAGGTATAAATAGTTATCAAAGGTATCAGGATTATAAACAGACTTATCTTTGGGGTATTATCGAGTGCTGACTTCATGATGAAGGATATTGTCCAAGTTGGTGGCAATGAGACCTTTGTTGGCAAAGGGAAGTTTAGGAAAGGATCGTTTCTCCTTTTTATTTTTAACCTTAATTATCGACTAATTTCGGATGATTTAAACACTGATTTTATAATAAATTTTGTATACATGTCTTGTTTATTGTATTTTTTACCAAAAAAGCGCATTTTTAAATCCTTAATCAATCATCTTTAACGCATAATTTACAGACTAATGTGCGTGTACTGTAGATCAAGACATTATTTGAATATTGTCAACGTCAATAATTGTGTTTGAAGATATAATAAAGTGTGTGAAGTTGATGGTAATGAAAAAGTTATTGTCTGTGGTCAATTAAGATTGGCATTTAAGTGGGTGGTGATTCCAATTAATACTCCCACCTTTAAATGAATTGTTTATAAATAATAACATTTGTATATCATCACATAACATTGTATTAGTACTCTTATTTGCGTATAAGGATTGGAAAAAAGCATATCTATAGTGCTGGAACTTTGATATCAAAACACTATTTAATTTTTTTTAAAATAATTTGGCTCCTGTATGTTTACAAAATTTACTCCAAATTAAACACACTAAATATTCTTTTAGATACAGTAATATTGTGGAAATACCACAGGTAAGAACTACCTCATATGGAAAAAAATCTTTTAGTTTTGCTGCTGCTTCTTTATGGAATAGCTTACCAGACCATTTCAGGACTGTTAACAGCTTCTCACATTTTAAGTCTTGTTCAGTCCTGGAGTGGAACAGAATGTTTTTGCTCTGCCTGTAGATAATTTGTGTTTATGCTTTTTATGCTGCATTAACAGCTTGCATTGCAACTGAAATTTTGTTTTTTAACTTTTAAAATTTGAAAGATTTGAAATTTTGACTTTATAAATGATAAATTATTAAAAAAATAATTTTTAAACTGCAAATTTAAAAAAAATTTAGTGCTTCATATATATGTTTTGGTATTTTGCAAGATACATGTATATGCTATTGCTTAGAGTTAATTTTTGGTGCT